>NC_042619.1:192601314-192913445 GCF_901001135.1 Rhinatrema bivittatum | reverse complement strand
ACATTCATTAAACTCCCAAATTGGTAATCCATCTTCTAAATCATATGACAATTAAAACTGTATATCATTGGCATATATTCAATAAGGCACCTTTAAGAAATGAAATAGATCATTATTTGTTTGCAAATAAATATTAAACAATGTAGATGATTGACTATACTTGTGATACTCTGGAATGCATAAGACTGTATGAGGAAAAATTATCCCTAACCCTATTTTCTGACTTCAGTAAGATAAAAAAAAAAAGAAGTTAACCATGCCAATACAGAAGAAGTAAACCATATAATTTACAGTTGTTCCAGAATCAAATGCTGCTGCAACATCAAGCTGCACTAGCAAAACTTCATGTCCCTTTATCTAATTCCTGTAATAAATAATCTATAAGGGAAACCAATCTGATTTTGATCCAAAATTCTATTTATATCAAATAATGCTCAAACTGCAGTGAAACTCATGTTTCTAAATTTTTGAAATTATTGACAAATTAGAAATGGAACAGAAATTTGATAAACCTGTTACAGGTAACTAAACATTTTTTTGTACAGGCCATATAATTGTCTGCTTCAACACTTTAGGAACTTTACTCTTCTCTAATGACTTATTAATTATCTGCACAATTATCTCATACATTATCCCAGGCTTACTCGTAATTAACCAAAATGGTATGGAATCCACTTGTGAACTAACTGTTTTCAACTGCAAAATCACTTTTGAAACATCTTCAACTTTCATTAAACTGAACTCTGATCAACCTCTCATTGTATATCCTACTGAAAAAGCATTCAAACATAAATTGTTCAGCTGTGGAAGAAGATCCTGCAACTTCATTTCTTTCTGGTCAAAAAAATCAGCCAGTGCTTCGCAATCAACTCCCGAGCTTGCTGACCCACAAGCATTTACACTGAAGATTTTATTACACTAAACAACTCTCTTGGCCAGTTTATAGATTTATTAATATGCTCAGAATAATAGGCACTTTTCACTTCTTCACCTCCGTATATTCTTGCAAACAATTGTGATATTTCATCTTAACAACATCTAATTTTGGCTTTCTCCATCTCTGTTCCACATTTCCTTTTAGCACTCAAGGCCAAAGTAAACCATGAAAATATTTTCTTATAAACACACACTAATACCTCACATTCAGAAGCCACTAAATTATATACACTCTGTAACATTTCAAACCACTGGGTAGTTAAATCTAATGACAAAATCCATAAAAATCCCATCTGATCCTATTCAGTTTTAAACTGCTTGGGATCAATTATTTAACATATTTTCCTCTTGACTATAGTAGCATAGTAATGATGGCACACAAAGACCAAATGTTCCATCTAATCTGCCCAGCTAGTTTCTTATGTAGCAACCGACTGTTGCACCATGCTGGTTACCCCCAAGCCTTATATTAAAGATAGTAATATTTACGATCAAAACCATGTAACTGTCAAAACCATCATCAAATTACTCCTAGCAATATTTTTACTGGCTGAGCAGCCTTCTTGATAATTAAGACAATGTTGCTTGAATGTGCTTTGATTTTGGACTTGGCTACAGAAGCAGTCCTGTGCTTTTTCCCTAATGTCTGCATATCAGTATTCCAGACCATAAAAGTTGGGGCCCAGCATTGGCTGTTGTCTGAATCCAAATCCCCTTCCCCCACCTCCCACTGTCAAAGAGAAGAGCATGTTGCATTTGTATCAAAAGCAAAAAAGATATTTGGTTAAGGGAAGTAATCCCCATTCCTTCTGTTAAGGGTGGTGATTGCCACTCCATGAAGTTTCACCCATGCACCCTTTTCTTCATTTCCAACCTCTAGTCTTTAGGGATCCACAGTGTTTATTCCATGCCCCTTTGAATTTGTTTACTCTTTTCATCCTAATCATCTCTTCAGAAAGAGTATTCCAGGAATCCACCACCTCTCCATGAAGAAATATTTCTTGATGTTGGTTCTGTCTACCCCTTGGAGTTTCATTTCATGACTCCCTAGATCTATTATTTTATTTTCCAATGAAAAGATTCAAAGTTCAATGAACATTAAAAGCTTTCAGGTATCTGAATGTCTGTATTATATCTCCCCTGTATCTCTTCTCTTCCAGGGAATACATGTTCACATACTTCAACCTCTCCTCATAAGTCTTCTGATACAGACCCAAAGCCATTTTTGTCACCCTTCTCTGGAGCACCTCCATCCTGTCTCTATTTGTTTTGAGATATAGGCATCAAAACTGAACAAGTACTCTAGGTAAGGCATCATGAATGACCTATATATGGGCATTATTACCTTCTTTATCTTACTGGTTATTCCTTCTTCTATTCAGCCCAGCATTCTGGCTTTAGCTACTGTCTTGTCACATTGCTTCATTGCCTTCAGATCACCAGACACTATTACCACAAGATCCCTTTCCTAGTCTGTGCACACTTGTCTTTCACCCCTTTCACATACAACTCTTTTGGATTACTGTACCCCAGATGCATGACTCTGAACATCTTGGCATTAGATCCCAGCTGCCAAATATTTGACCACTCTTCAGCTTTCTTAAATTACTTTTCATTCTCTTCACTCCTCCAGGCATATCCACTCTGTTGTAGATCTTGGTATCATCCACAAATAGACAAACTTTAATTTCTATCACTTCTGCAATGCCATTCACAAAGATATTGAACAGAACCAGGCAGAAAACAAATCCCTGTGGCATTCTACTTACACTGTTCTCTCTTCAGAGTAGGTCTATTTACCATTACATGCTGTCTCCTATCATTCAACTAGTTTGTAATCCACTTCACCACCTTGGAGATCACTCTAAAGCTTCTCATTTTATTCATGAGCCTCCTTTGTGGGATTGTATCAAAAGCTTTGCAGAAATCCAAGTAAATCACATTGAGAGATCTTCCTGGATCCATTTCTCTAATCACCAATTAAAAAATGTATCATATTTGTCTGACAGGGCCTTTTCCTGGTGAATCCATGTGCCTTGGTCCAACAAACCATAGGATTGTAGATAGTTCACTATCCTTTCCTTTAGCAGAGTCTCCATTAATTTTACTTCCGCCTAGGTGAGGCTAACTTGCCTATAGGTTTGATTCTTCTTTCTGCAACCACTCTTGTTAAGAGGGACCATAACCACTCTTCTCCAATCTTTTGGCACCACTCCCATTCCCAGGGTTCAATTGAACAGGTCATTCAACGGACCCACTAGCACATCTTTGAGCTACCTTAGTATCCTGGGATGTACATCATCTGACCCCATTCTATAAATGGAATTTTGTCTACTCCACCCTCATATATGGTCTTGTCAACCAAAAACGGTCCTTCTCCAGGGTCTTCTTTAGTAAACAATGAACTGAAGTATTTATTAAATATTTCTACCATTTCTTTGACTTTCTCTACACATTGAGGTAGATTTTAAAAGGTGCGCGCGGGAGTAAATTTGTTTGCGTAACCAGGCGTGAACAAATCTACTCCTGATTTTATAACATGCACGTGCTGCCGCGCACATGTTATAAAATACAGGGTTGGCACGCGCAAAGTTGCGTAAAATCAGCAGCCTGCGCGTGCCGAACCGTGCAGCCATCCTCCGTTCTCTCCAAGGCCGCACTGAATTCGGAGCAGTCTCGGAGGGAACTTTCCTTCCGGCCCTCCCTTCCCCTATCTAACCCACCCCACAGCCCTAACTAATTCCCCTCCACCTTTATTTTACAAGTTACGCCTGCCCAAGGCAGGCGTAACTTGAGCGTGCCGGCTGGCTGCCGGCCCGCCATGTTCCAGTCCGGGGGCTGGTCCGGAGGCCACGGCCACGCCCCTGGAATGCCCCTGGGCCGGAACCAAGCCTGTGACCCTGCCCCGGAACACTCCCCGATGACGCGCCGGCCACGACATGCCTCCCGACATGCCTCCCCCAGGAAAGTCCCAGGACTTACGCGCGTCCTGGGGCTTGTGCATGCCACCGAGCCTATGCAAGATAGGCTCGGCACTCGCAGGGGGTGGAAGGGGCAGCTTTTCGGGGGTTACGCGTGTATCTTACGCGCATAACCCTTTGAAAATCTGCCCCTTTGTTCCTTATCACCTTTAAATTCACTTTATCACTTTGGGCTTTCCTTCTTCCTTTGATATATCTGAAAAATGTTTTATCACCTCGCTTTACTTCTTTGGTAACCCTTTCTTCTCCTTGACTTTTTGCTTTCCTGATTTCTTTGTCTCTCTCAGTTTCACCAGGTATTCTTCCCTGTGTTCCTCTTTTTTGGATCCATTATACTTCTTATATGCAGTTCTTTTTGCCTTTTAATGTATAATCTGAATTCCTTACTTAGAATCCTCTTTCCTGCCACAGACAAATGTAGGCCATCCTTACCATATAACCTTTAATTGCTCGATACCTGACCACCAATGTATCCAAAATCACTTTCTTTTCACAATATTTTGAGCCAAGAATTGAAATGTTATTATTCATTGCCTTTCCTTTCCCTTTCCATGAACAGGTAATTCTTTCAAAAAGGCAATGGACTTTGCCATGTGTGTAATCTGATCCCCTAGATTTGAAATCTTTCTACACAGATGGACATCATTTCAATTGAGGTCATATGTTCCCAGATGGATGATAACATTGATATCAGAATCCCTACTTTCTTCTATAATTGCTTTGATTACCTGGTTTTCATTTTTATTAGCTGAAGATCCTGGAAGGCATTTAACTCTTGTGTTCACATTAAAATGAGTTCCAAGTTGTGGAAATTGGGTGTTTCAGTGTCATCGATATTGTTCTATCAAAGCCCACTAAGCTATTTATTCCTGGGTTTCTGAATTCTCTGTTGGAGTTGGGAGAGATATTATGGATGCTTCAAAGAAGGAGAGGTTATTTGAAACCTGGACAATTCTTGTTTCAGATGAGTCAACTCATTTTTCTTTGCAGACAGCTAAAGGCAAATTGGGCAGTCCTTTATTCTCTAAATGATAGGCTTTATGAAATATGCACCACAGTCACTACACTGAATAAAATACATTTTACTAATAGTGACTAATATACAATTTCTGAGATTGGAACATGTCTTTTATTATTCACTTAACCTAAGTCCTTGGAAAAATTATTTAAAAAGAAAACAACCTAAGGGTAGGGCAAAGTGGGAGGGAATAAACAGTTTCTTTTTTTTTTTCTTTAAGGAGCAGTCACTTAAATACAGACTTGCAAGGACTGTTAATCTAAATGACTATATAACCTTTCCTTGTATACCATCCTAGCACCTAATCTTTATAGCATCAAACAAGGCACAATGGTAAGATCATAACAATGGATACATTTTAGACACCCTGACCAACTGTTGATCATCCATATAATCTGACAGAAAATCAGATTCAATATGTGTCCCAACAGATGGGTTGAAACTTTAACCAATTGTTTCATTTCAGAAACCATCATGATAAATAGTAGGTGATATGCCACTGTAGCAGACTTCTTTTCAATAGGTAAAATAAAATTACCCATTAAAATAGTATCAAATAAGACATTAGCAATCCAAACAACCCATTAAGCAACTGTAATCGTTATGGTAATTTGAGCAGGTGGGCCATGTTTCAAACAAAACTATAATTTTAAAATGCTAATCAACAATACATCTTCATATTCACACAAGATTATTGGAATCTGAGAAACCTGCACATTATACTTATAAAATTCAAACCCCCAACCCTCCATCTTCCAACCCTGGCTTGTTTATAACACAAATAACCAAGAAGCATCAATAAAATGCATCAATACAAAATCCTCTACAGTATGCCAGGATTCAGTAACAAACATTAAGTATGAATCATTCTTCTGTATCAAGTCTACAAGGAAACTACAGAGAGGACAAATCATGGTGCAGCATCTTTTCAAATAGCCTATAGCTGCTATCTAGATAAAATGTCACTGACCCACTCCCACTGTAAAATCTCAGCATGTTCAAGAAGTAGTCTGTATTTCATATCTAGTTGTTGGCAGAGAAAGATATATTTGTAGAAGCTCTCACAGTTTAAAAAAAAAGCTTAGAAACCTTTGGATTTAGCACTAGAAATGGGCTGCTTTTGATCTTCTTTCTGCTGCAGTAGTCTCACTGTACCATAAAGACAGGCAATGGATTGCTGTTGATTTAGATTTTTCTTTTCACAGGAGACAGTTTAGGTTAGGAGATAGTGTGGAGATTGAAACAGAACTAGTGCTTTTTTGTGTTTGGAAAATGAGGTGAGCATAGCACACTGACAGAAGGAAGAGAAGAATAGTCATACCAGGCTACCAGTCTTTTTGGCAGTGTTTAGTGTTAATCTAAAACTTTTTTTGTATGGAGTCAGTCAGCAGTGCACACAGCACAGTACACATATACTCTCTGGAGGTAATTTTCAAAGAAGTTATGCATGTAAATGTATTTGCAATCATATCAACTTTCAAAAGCCATTTACTTGAGTAAAGAACACTTATGCAAATAAATCTTATGGACAATTCAATAGTATATATTGAAGCAATTTTCAAAAGACCACTGGAGTAAAGTACATTTACTTGACTAAAACCCAATTTTACTTGAGTAAAAGCTTTATAAATCAGGCATATTGTTTGTGTGTGTGTGTGCGGGAGGGGGGGGGGGGGGAGGTTTGCAAGCATGTGTCTGTTTATGTTTGTGTGTGTGAAATAGACAATTCACCATATAATGAGTGTTACTGTGAGTGGAGACAGTTATAGTATTAGTAAACAAATTAATTTGTAATATCCAAACCCAAAGTAGGTAGTGGTCTTTAACAAATCCTATTTTGTCAGGAAAAGGGAGAGGAGGGAATATCAGGCTTGGCAGTTTTGGCAAGGGAAAAGAAAGAGGTGAATATCCAGCCAAGTTTACCAGCAGGAATAAAAAAGCCCTAGTTCTGTTCCCAATTTAAAGAGAGATTTTTTTTAGCTTAGAATGGTAGGAATGGAAAGCACTGGCAGCTCAAGGAAGAAACAGTTGAAATTTGGATAGTATGTACTACTGCCACCACTACTTGCTCCTCTCCCTCTTATTTTGGAGCAGAGGAAAAAAGCAGGAGAGCCATTCAAGACAGATAATGGCAGCACAGGGGCATACACTGGTGTAGTAGAAAGCAACAGCTAAAACCAATAGCACACTCTTGTACAATGACGGCATCTGGAGGGGTCGCACTGGAGTTAATTAACTCTGGCGCATTCACCCCAATGCATGGCATCATTTTGATGTACAGCAATTGCCATACATCAAAATGGTACCCTCCACTGGTTGAATGCACCAGAGTTAAATTCAGCGCAACCCCACTGGACACAATCATTATGCTTGTGAATGTATACAGAAGATGTGTGAAAATGAGCTCCCAGGTTTGGGCTCCGAGGCCTGGGCCTGACACTGGGCCAAGGTCCACGTGTCAGGACCCAATCTCCTGGCCAACTTTGGGATACGGCCTTCAGATTGGGTCGCAGTGTTGGACCTCGGTCTGGGGCAAGGCCCTGCATCAGGACTCAGCCTCCAGGTCAGGTTGCTGCTTTGGGCCCTGGTCCAGACTGAGGCTCTGGCATTGGGACCTAGCCTTTGACAAATACCCGACAAATCAGTTAAGATTTTGTTTTTTGGGTTTTTAAAAATTTTCAGTGGTCTTGGGTGAGGCCTCGACTTTGGGCTTCTGTTGTAACCCTGTCATCTTGCTCAGGCCTAGACGTGGTCCTTGCCTTGGGCCTCGGCCTATACCTGAATATGATGTTGGTGCCTTGAAGCCAGGGCCTCGCCTAGGGCATAAGCTGTGGCTCCTGTTTTGGGCCTCATTTTATGCTATAGCCAAGGCCCTGGCTTCGGGCCTAGACCTAGGCCAAATGTATTTATTTAAAACAAAACAAACAAATAAGGTTCATTTTATTCTGGGTGACCTGATTTGGTTTGGGCACCCCCCCCCCCCCCCCCCCCCCCGATGAAACAAATTGGCCTTATTCATCACATTTTGCACTTTCATTTTAAATGAATGCACATCCTTTGTTGATGTGAGTCCAAACCTTTCACTGGTTACTGTGGTTCTTTGACAATGGTTGAGCAGATGGTGTAGTCACTGTAGTATACCAATTTCAGAGATTGATATTTACAAGACAGAAAGACTTTTCTCTTCTGTGGATGAGGAAACTGACCCCCTCAACCCCCCATGAAAGTTTCCTTTTACCAAAGACAGTCCATAGGTACTTCCAACTTCAGGCATATCCATATCCTGGAATAAGGGCTTCAGTCCACATTGTGAATTGGATGTTACAATAATGCCAAATATATTTTTAGGAGGTGAATTGTAATTGAATATTGGCTTTTCCCAAATATCTACTGTCTTTAAAGTAGATATTAAGCTCCTATTCAGTATGCTTACTAACCTCAAAATATATTTCAAAAGGCCTAAGAAAAAATACTCAGAGGAAATAGGAGGCAGAACCAATTCTTTTCATTATCAGGTTCCTTTGTTTCTTCACTCTCACATCCAAGAAGTTAATCACCCTCATAGGTTCATTTCTTTTATTTGTCTTCCCAGTACCTCTACCACAGATATGATTACTCCAACTAAGAATGTTAACCACAACCTATGTGTAGCAACCTGCAGTTTTCTGCATTTTTCTATGTTTGCTTTGTCTTTATCTAAAAGTTCTGAAATGTTTTATATTTGTTTGTCGCCAGTGTTTTATGTGCATTCACTAAAATTTCTGTTATCATTTGTTATACATAGATGCTGATTTATTAAACTTTTCTATTGGTGATCTGCCCTTTGAAACTAACGGAATGCTTTTCACCATAGCAAAACTGCTGCAAACCTTTAATACATCATTACCATTGTATGATGGAGGTTTAGGACAAGTATTCATAAATTGCAAGACATTTATGATTTTAAGTATATGCTTTGCCATTCAAGGTGCTCATTAGTGGTGTGCGCTGAAAAGAAATGTTTTATTTTGCTAGTATATTTCATTTCATTCAATTTATTATTAAACAAAATGTTAAAAAAGAAAGCAAAAACACAAAATGAAATGAAAACTGGTGTTTTGTAGGGTTTATGTCCCTTCCCACCCTATGCTGTCAAAGTATTTATTTTTTAAAGCCTCTCCTGTGCTTAAACACATTCTCCACACCACTGTAATCCTGGATCACCCCACATCGCACCATCTATGAGGTCAAAATCAGGAAAAAATGGTCCCCACACCGCCTGCCTCACTGGCGCTCTAATCTAAAATGGTGCAAGTCTACCCAAGTACTGCCCCATTTTGGATTATGGCACCAATGAGGCAGAAACAATTGGGGATTGTTCCTACCCCATTTTAAACAGACATAGGGTAAGATGCTGATGTGGGGAAGGAGGTTCCAGAAAGTGAGTGGATGCATGCAAGCATGTAGGAACTATTTTTTTTAACTTTGGTGATGCATTTAGTCAGCAAGGATGGAGGTTTAGAAATGAAATTAAAAGAAAAATGAAAATGTTTGTTCATTTTTGTTAATTTTCCAAACTAAATTAAATGAACTAAGAAATGTTAACAGCATGTCCTAGCCCTTCTCCCAAGCCCTTCCTAGCCCTTCTTCCAAATTGTGCTACAAAGGTGTGGGTCACATTTAGTCCTGGAGCTAAGTTCAGACAATTCCTGCAGAACCCAGTGTGGATTTTTCAATAGGAAGGGGGGAGGTGTAATATACTTACCAGGTTTTTTAGGACTGCAGGTACCCATGAGTGTACCATTTTCTTGGGGAATGAAAGCAAGTGGAGCACATGGCCATCTTAGGGCTGAGTTTTTCCTCGGTTAGGTTGGGTTTAGGGATTTTTTCCCAATAGGAGGCATATTTGATGTCTATGGCCTCTAGTTATATTTGTTATGCTGCCTTTGCCCAGGTACATGCCCCCTCCCACCCCGTGCCGCCAGGTACAGTTGCTGTCTTTTGAGTCCTGGGAGTCAGTGTGTTATGGTATGGAAGGTTTGCTACTTAGGTCCAGAGCGTGCTTTCTCCAGTGTTTTGTGTTACTTCACAAAGTTTCTGGTAGTAGAAGGTATTTGTGAGGCTATTACTGAGCTAACACCAGAATCAGATTTTTTTTTTTGCAAAGAGAAGCATCCATTGTTGGGGGAATTTCAGTGGTTGCAAAGTGTATGTAGAGGTGCAGGATGATTTGTATTGAAATTCATTCCCTTCCTTCAGCTTTTCTCCCATATCTATACTAAAGAATTGGTTGAATAATGCTATCAAATAATTTTAATGGTGGTTTTGAAATTGACCGGGGTTCTTTATAATTGCACAAGAGACCTTTGGGATTTTTATTATTTTTCTTTTATAGCCATTTTGAAGGCAGGGATCAGTGCAGTAGGAGTTGGCGTGATGAGTGAAAATGTCTAGATATCCAACTATCCCCAGCATGACTGTTCCTTCCACTTGCAGTTCACCAGTGGCTATGACTCACCAATCTCTCCTCCTTACCTGTGCAGCCAGGTGTGTACTTCTTTTTCACAGAGAGAAAGGTTGACACCATTCCACAGAGGAAGAGCTATAAGCAAGAGGGCTTTCGTTTCAACACTTCTAATTTGTGATTGTTTATTCAGCATTTTGGTGAGGACCTGTCTCTTGGTGAGTGTATCTTTCTGGGTACCTAGGGAAGGGGGCACCATCTCATCCTTCACCTCAGGCAGCAGATTGCCTTGAGCCATCTCTGACTGCCAGCAAATGTTACCAATAAATTCAATGATTAGATCCAAATATATACAGAACAAATAATGCCTCACATTTTAACTTGTAAAAAATGTACCAACTGAAGCCACTAAACACTATAAAGGGATTAGGTATCAGATAAATAGTGCTCAAAAATATAATTACATGTTCTTGCCCTCAATGGGCTTCAACCAGCATCATATAGCTGAGCAGAGTATGTTCACATCATTTACTTATTCCCACCTATTGTATTCTTGTAATACTCATTTTTTTTATTTTATTTTATTTTATTTTTTTTATTTTATTTTTATTGAATTTTCATTATCATACAATGACAACAATATTTAAAGAGAAAAAAGCAGAATATACAAGATGGGTTAATATTTTCTCCAGTCTATAATATAAGAAATTAAATTAAATCAAATATAACAGGAGTAATATTACCTCCGGATCTAGGTATAGGAAAATACATGCTTATTACAAATTATAAGAATAAAGGGAGAACCATACAAAAGCGGTACATAAGAAAAACATAATAAGAATTGGCAGTTTCATCTTAGTGCAACAATTTTACTTTTTCTTCCATGCCCAGCTCCTCATGAAGACATTTAAGAGCGTGAGTCCAGGTATAGACGCAGTTGTTGAGGTTCTGAAAACATATATCTTTCATTTTGATGTATCAGGACACATCTACAGGGAAATCTCAAGAAAAATTTGGCTCCCCGAGAGAGCACCTCATTTTTCATCAAAAGAAAAAACTTCCTTTTTTCTTGTGACTTTTTAGTAATGTCATGGAACACTCTCACCTGAGAACCATAAAACAGATGTTGTTGTTTTCTGAAGGATAATCTTAATATATTATCTTTATCAGAAGCCTGGATAAAGGTCACAAACAGAGTTGCTCTCGCTTCAGTCTTAGCCTCATAGGATTTCTCCAGAAAATCTGTGAGATTATCAAATACAGTGTTATCCCGATCTTCTTGCTGTTTTATGACTTCTTTCCCAGGAAGGTAGTAAATTTTTGAAATCTCAGGTATATTATTTTCAGGAAATCCCAATATATTGGTTAAATAACTTTTAAGGAGGTCTTTTGCATTAGCCCATTTTGTTTTGGGAAAATAAAGAAATCTTAAATTATTTCTCCTTATTTCGTTTTCCAGAAAGTCCATCCTATTATTAAGCATATTTTCTGATTTGATTAAATTGGTTTGAACTTCTTTTACCTCCTTTATCTCCTTTTCAGCATTTTTAAGGACTTTTTCAACTGTCTGTACTCTTTTCTCCAGGTTTTGAGTTGTATCCATACTGCATTTAACAGCATTAGTCAAATCATTCATAGCGGTATTCATTTTTGTAAGTACTTTCCAAATTTCAGTGAGAGTTATTTTTTCTGGCATTACCAAGTCTGTTTTCAACACTACATGAATCCCGGTCTCCTCACCTCTTATCTCCATGAGGTCCCTCCTGTCTGAACTCTCCTGCCGTGTCTCGTCCTTGTTCTCTCTGGAGCCATGTTCTTCCAGGCTCACCGAGGTCGATGGCGATTCCCCATTTCCTCTCTGAGTAACTCCGAGTATACACAGCGGTGTTGTCCGATGTTCCGTCCCCCCAACAAACTGGGGACTATATGACAAGGAGGGGCCCGCTTGGGCTCCAGGGCTTAAAGATATTTTATCGGCTTGGGCATCCGACGGCCGCTCTCCATCGGGCACGCCAGCAGCCTCACTCACCGGTGTTTGTTGCACCGCTCGAAACACCTCCTCTAACCGGATTTGCCACATTGAAGCTTCTGGAGTAGAGGTAAGGATCTCGTGAATCCTTGCCTTCCTTTTCGAGTGAGGCATGTAATTCTTTGAAATTCAATAGGCAAGTGTTCTTAGAGAAAAATAGGAAAAGAACCACGGAGCAGAGAGGTTTTCATGCTCACGATGCGGCGGCCATCTTGGTTCTCCTCGGCCAATACTCATTTTTAATGCTAATTTTATTATTTCTCACTCTTATTTTGTTAAACATTATTTTCTATTTCTATATATATAATATGAACCAAAATCACTTATCTCTTGAAATAAAGAACCCGCTCTCTTCACTTCCAAAGCTTTCCCAAATGCTCAGCGTTTATCCCTTCCTGACACTGACGTTTCAGCAGCCTCTGCCTGCTTTAGGGGAATGTGCAATCTCATTAGTAGCAATGGGATGGTACATGATTTTCTTTTTTTTTTTTTAATTCTTTATTTATCCATTTTCCATATTATACAAGTATCCACTTGCAATATTGCAATTACAGAACCAGAAAATTTATATAATCATTACAAATAAACACTACTAAATAAATATTTCACTTTCTGTATTCTTTAAATTAAAAAGAGAAAGTTTATCAACTATAGAGCAATCTTATTGCAATTATATAATAAACAGAGAAAAAGTAAGTTGAATTATTCTCCAACTTCTATCTGCTTATGCCTGTTTATCTACCCCTAGAAGTACTCTGAGTTGTTCAGGGTCGGTGAATTGATATTTATGTCCATTCAAATTTATCACACATTTACAGGGATATCTTAATAGAAACTGACCACCCTTATCTATTACAAGTTGTCTTAAAGTAAGAAATTTCTTTCTCCTAAGTTGGGTAGTTTTTATAAGATCTGGATATATCCAGATTTTATAACCATAAAAGGTCTTCATTCTATTTCGAAAAAAGAATCTAAATATATTATCTTTGTCAGAGATGAATGCTAATGTGACTAACAGATTTCCTCTTTTTTCAACAATTAATTCACTTTGAGACTTTTCAAGAAGATCAGATAACTCAAGTGAGATTTCATCCTTTTTTTGATCTCCTAATTCTTTAATTTGTTTTCCATCTTGCACTTGCTCTTTCTTTCCATTCAAGGTGTTTATATAAAAAGCTCTTACTATTGTTGGCATACATTGTTCTGGAATCTGTAACACTTGTGTTATATAAGACCTGAATAAATCAATAGGATTCATTTTACTAATAATTGGAAAGTTAATGATACGCAAATTCAGATTTCTTGAATAATTTTCAATATTTTCTATTTTTCTTTGAATCTCATTTTCACTTTTTATCTGATTTACTTGAATTTTCTCCACTAATGATAACCGATTAACAATTTCTTTAGTTTGCTTTTGTTGATTAAGCGTCATCTCTGCATTACTTTTAACTGCTATATTGATCTCATTCGTAACTTTAGTTAAATTCTTCATAGAATTATCCAACTTAGACATAAATGTCCATAGAGTGTCCAAAGTTATTTTGGAAGGTCTTTTTTTCCTCTTCATTAATATTCATTTCTTCTCGAATTAACATCTGATCTAATTTTTTTGGAGGATCAATCTTTACAACCAACATCCCTTGTTCTTTTCCTATATTTTCACCGGTCACTTCCACACTCCCAGAATCTCCTTGTGGGGTATCCGGTAAACTAAGGGATAATAACCCTTCTTTACCGGGTGGTGTAGGAGTTTCAGGCGCCCCTGGGCTTAATGAGATGTCGTCGGCCAGTGGTGGTAGATTTTGCCCTAAATCCAGCCCCACAGCGGCTCCCTCACCAGGGATGTTTTGTGGAGAATATAACCAATCCACGACAGTCCTTTGTCCTTGTTCCATAGTGGGAGTACTAGAGATTGGCCGCAACTTAGCCTTTCTCTTTGTATGAGGCATAGAAAAAGTTATTATTTAGGAACTTAGACTTAGGTTTTTAATAAGATAATAGTAAACTTACTTACTAAGATGAACTTTCTCTTGTTGAGAGGCAGAGAGGAGATATAAAGGAAATTTTTACTTTCCCTTCAGTCAATTTTGATAAGTAAATTACTTTTACCTTAACCTTTAAATCACTTTCAGGAAGTTGCCATTATCCAGAATAGAAAAGTCCATGCTCATCCATGCGAATCCGGTCGGAGCCGGTCAGAGCCGCTCGCGCCTTTGGCGCGCAGCTTCGGCGGCGCGCCGTCGGCAGCTGTGCGCCGATAGGATAAGTTATTTATAATTCCTTACCGGCCCCTCCTACTGACGTTTCAGGATCTGATTGGCTGTTCTTAAAGCACCGTCGAGGCAGAACTACATCTACCCCCGGAAGCTCAGTTCTTAAATTCCAACGAAGCAATTTTCATCAGGTAGGGTAACCAGGTAATGGAAAAAGTAGAAAGTAGTGCACCTTGCAGGAAATCACCCTCCTCGCCTCTGGGTACATGATTTTCTTAATGCTGCTCACCCCACAGTGTTGCTGTGATCTCCTCACACACCCTCCCTGCTCCTGAAGAATAGAAGGTTTGTGATCTTGCAGTGCAAGCTGCTTCCTATGCCTGAACAATGTCATCAGGTGCCAACAGCCAAGGAAAAAGAAGCAGCCCATGCTGCAAGGCTGCGTTCCTTCCATTCTTCAGGAACAGATACAGTAAGTGAAGGGATCATGGCAGCACTGCGGGGGTGAACAGTGTTAAGTAAATCATGCACCTCCCATTGCCACCAATGAGGCTTCTCCCATTGTCAGCGCCTCCTCCCATTTCTGATGCCTGTGTTTGGGAAAGTAGCATGTCCCCATCAGAATCTTCACTGTGGATGGCAGGCCAACTGCTTTTATACTTACTGTGGCCCCACATGTTGGCGCCTATGACCATGGCCATATTGGCCATAGGCATACTGCGGGTGACTCTGAAAATCCGGACAATTTCTGGATATTTCATACTTTCGTCTGGATTCCCTATACTGCCATTAAATTATGTATTGCCTGGAGAAAACCCACACCGTTGTCAACCCTAGATCTACCAAAAGTTTAAGCAGAAGTATGTGCAAAACTGGTTGCAAATACCTCTCTCTTTCAGCATCACTTTTTAACATTTAGCATGAAAATATGTGTTACTGTTTCAGCTGCTATGTAGCCTTCATTCCACCAGTGGACTCTAAAGAGCATGCCATCCAGGCTAGCCAAACTCCTGTCTCCTGCCTACAATACAGCCAGATTCTACCACTATTTCACCCTGCCTAGTCAGTCGCAAGATGCTTCTGCATCAAGTCTCCATTGGATTCCTGCCATAGCCACCTTTGCCTTGTGGCTTACCCAGGCCTTTCCTAGTCTTGCCTTATGGCCTCTAGGCCTTCTTATCTAGCTTTGCCTCTTTGCCTTACCTTACATTGTGACCTCTGAGCTTTATGATCTCAGATTAGCCTTGCCTTGAGGCCTCCAGGCCTTCTGCTCACTTTCTTCTTTTGTGGTTTATTTTGGTCTACTGACCTCTGGCCTACCTAGGCCTTGCCTACTTCTGTGGCCTCTTTGGGCCTCTCCCTGTCTTGCCCCTTGGGGCCTACCTGTATCGCTGTCATCGTGTTCTATGGTTCATGTCCTCTGTTGCCTTGTCTTGTCCTGTCTTAGTTCATTCCTGCCCCATCCTGAGTTCTAGTTTTACCTGCATGTTGTTCCTGAGTTCCAACCTTGCCTGCACGCTGTTCCAAATGACTACTGTGCCCACAACACCACCCCTGGTACTCTCATCCATCTGTTTTGAAATATTTTATTAGTGTTTTGAGAAATGTTTAAACATTCTTATGAATTTAATTATTGGATTTTCTATTTGTCAGTTGTTTTGAAATGGTCTTGTTATTCGTATGATTTTAGTATTATAATTGATGTTTTATATTTCTTGATTTTATTTTTGATGTTTTATGAGAAATTGTGATATTTTTGTTTTGTTTTTTTGTTGTTGTTGCACTGCAGACAAAGTTTGGTTTCTTGGTGTTTCCAGTTTAATTTTTGACTACATTTTTCTATTTATATTTTATTTCCTCTTTATTCTATATTTGAAAGAGTCTGTGTTCTGTATGTGTGCCCAAAATGAGGTATTCTACTAATGTCATTGTCTGTATAGAGATTTATAGCAGTTTGGCCTATTCTATTTTGTTAATAGGAAGTGTATTAGTTTTTTCTAGGGCCTTTTCATTGTTAGGGTTTTTACTCTTTGAGTGCTAGCAGCTAGTGTTGTTTAGGTATGGGAGGTTTACTATATAACTAATTATAACTCAGTTTACTATTGGCTTTGTGAGGGCTAAGCCCATACCTTACATATGTTTACAACAGGCCTAATGCCATATGGGTAATAAATGTCTTTTTTACAGAGTTTTCTGTTGGTACCAGAGCAGTGTACATAAATATAATATATGTGCTGCTGTGATATTATTATCTCAAAAGACTATACTTTCTATGTCCTTTTTCATGTAAGATTGTTTTTTATAAAGAGAGGGAAGATAACTTTCAAAACTGCTTGTGGAGACCCATATACATGTTTATAAGGGCACACAAAAATGTACAACTGTATTTTATACCCTGTGCAAAAAATGATATGCGTAGATTATAAAATATGAGTACATAAGTGCACAATCATACTTGCATATGTAAAAACCCTGAGCCACACAAGTTCTTACTTATCTAAGAAAGGAACAGCACTTATCTAGATAAGTTCCGATGTATATGGCTAAGTAGCTGCACTTAGCTGGATAAGTCTAAAAATATGAGATATTTATTCAGATATGTTCAAATTTCTCCTGCTAAGTATTAGAAAAGCATTACTTAGCCAGATATGTTTAAATTTGGCCGGATAAGTGTGCACAAATAATATACCTCATATTTGTGCTTTGAACTTTAAAGGGATTGTGCAAATATTTTACTCATATTATTTAGATTTATTTACTATCCCCATAAGTTTGCTTTTATGCACATAGGTCAGGGGATATTATAACATGCACATGGCAATGAAATAACCAGTTTTACCAATTAGTCTACCAGTTCACCCAGACCATCTTAGCTCTTCAGCCTGACCCCCCACATTTACCCAGAACCCCTCACCCAGTCATTTTATCACTTTTAAAATGTTTAAGATCATCTACACTACAAGTAAATATATGTAAGTAAGAGACTGATGAACATCACTTTGACAGGTTGTAAAATAGCAACGTATGCGCATAAATGTTGGACCTTCCCTGGAACATGCCGGCCTGCCCCTTTTCTAAACTAACATATACTTATATATATACATGCACATGCTATTTTTTATATACACATTTTTTAAATAATTCACTCCATAGTTCAGAATTGAGCATAAAGTGGGCTATGGAGAGAGGAGGACACAAATATGCTTTCCCTGGTCCTGACTGGATAAACAATAGAAATTAAGTATTAAAATAAAAAACACCGAGGAGAGGGAAGCATAGTATTTGCAAAGAGCAGCAAAAAAATCTAGCACTAGCTCTGATACAATTATGATGTTCTATTAATCTTGACTGCACCATCCTCTTTGCTTTTATAGCATATACCAAATAACAAATGCACTGAATGGCATAAATAACAAAACTAGGTTTACAACTAGTCATAAATTTTCAATGAACATTAAGCTGTGTAGAGGGATGTGTCCAGATTTCTCCCTCTAATGTCTGTGAGTATAAATCACATGCACCAATTGCAAAATGTGCTGAAACTTACAAAGATTCATCAAAAAATGGTAAATCAGCTTCAGTTACAATGACCTTCACATTATTAGTCTGTTAGAATGCAATAATAGGATCTTCTTGAAAAACCAAATGTCAGGACATTATACACCAGTGTTTGCAATACACCAGTGTTTGCAAGTAAGGTAAGAGATATACATATGCAGATCTAGTAGAATGTTATATAATGCATACAGTGCTAGAACATGTGTTTGAAGTCATATAGTTCAACAATGTATCCCTCTCAGATTATATTTTAAAATATGGGTACTATAAGCTTAAAAGGACATAGGAACATAAGACTTTCCATAGGGTCAGATCAAAGTTCCATCAAACCCAGTATCCTGTTTTCATCAGTGGCCAATCCAGGTCATAAGAATCTGGCAAGATCCCAAGGGGTAGAAATATTCCAAGCTGCTTATCCCAAGAATAAGCAGTGGATTTCTTCAAATCTAATTTAATAACGGTTAATGGATTTTTCCTCCAGGAACTTGGCCAAACGTTTTTCAAACGCAGTATATTGCTTTCACCACATCCTCTGGCAACCAATTAGAGTGCTTAATTATGAGTTAAGTACAAAAATATTTTCCCATATTAATTTTAAATATATTACCTAGTAAATTAATTGTGTGTCCCTTAGTCCTTGTACTTTTCAAAAGAGTAAACAACTAATTAATGTTTTCCCGTTGATAGCAGGGCTGAATTAGCCATGCTGTCATGGGATCTGTCAATCAGGCCCGGGAGGCGGAGCTAGTCAAAGCATGAGAACAGAACTTTGCTCTCTGTGGCTGCGCGTGTGTTCCCGCGCAGGAAAGTAATGGAATCTCCTCAGTCTGTTTTTTCCACGAGCGGGATCACACACGGAGCTGTTCTTCTCCTCAGTGCTTAAAAGTAAACAATGTCAAAATCGGGGTTTAAACCCTGTCATTGTGGCAAAGTAATGTCGGTCACAGACGGCCATGACCGATGTTACCGATGCCTAGGACCAGATCACAATCGGGAAGATTGTGAATTTTGCTCCAGGATGTCACCAAGAGCACTAAAACAAAGGGCCTACAGGATTCAGGAGCTTTTTGCCTCATGGGAACCATCGGAGGCTCATTCATCGCCTGGCCCACCAATTTCGTCAGCTCCTTCAAAAAAGAGAAAATCTTAATCGGATCCTCAATCCCCCACTCTTGGAGGTAAGGAGAACTCAAAACAACAAAGGCCAATGGATTTTAGAAAATCCACAGAGCCAGAAGCACCGCAACGTGACTTACTGGCGCCAGAAACCTCGGCGCCTACAACTTCTGCGCCTACGACGCCGTAGGCGCACAAACAAGTATCGGTGCACAATACTTCAGCGCCTAGAGATGGATTGGCGCACAAATCTTTTATGCGCACGGCGCCGAAGACACTTCCACGTACAACGCCAAAGAATCCAGCACGCACAGCGCAGAAGAATGCTGCGTGCAGAGCAAATACGCACACGGTGCCATCGATATCTGCGCATACAGCACCGACAACACCTACACGCTCAACTCCGTTAGAATCTAGGTGTGCGGCGCCGAAGACATCGGCGCCAATAACTCCTGCACACATAAAATCAGAAAGATATGCGCAAGTCTACTTCCGTGCATAAATCTAGATCTGCGCATAAATCTTCATCAGCGCACAAATCTATGATCGCGCATAAATCTAAATCCACGCACAGTTCTAAATCTGCGCTTAAATCTAAATCTGCACATAAGAGACATAATCACTCATCTCAGATGCTACAGAATGAGTTGAAATGACGAAGTTACCCTTCACGAACCTCTTCTTCAGCTTCTTTACCATTAACTTCACCTCATTCAGATATCTCCTTTTCTTCAGACACTGATACCAAAGAAATTACAATAAGACGTAGGAAACGATCACCTTCTTCATGTAGAAGTCATACAGACTCGTTGTCTCACTATTATCGTAAGCACTCATGACACTCTCACCATAAAAAACTGGCAAAGAGGAGTGCAACATGGGAAATAAGCCCTTCCACTTCTAAATCATCTAATATACCACCTTCCAATACCATCTCCCATAGAGAAGTAATACAGGTGGTTTTCTCTGACACTTCTACAAATTCAGAAGATTCGAGGAACATAATGGACAATAAAATACGAAACGACAAAAAGGTATCTGATACTTCACCTCAGAATATCCCAATGCACCCTTGAGCAGGGGCATCAGCAGAACCAGATCATCGTAAAACAATGCCCTCTCATACAAGAGAGGCTTTTTATCAATTGTCTCAATCCTTAGCAGGTTTTTATGAAAATCTTCAGTCTTTGTTCAGAATGACTAATATTGCTGATGACAGTTCTCTGGAATACAAAGCGAAGCTTTCTAGAGAACCATCGGTGGATCCGCCGACATCTCCCATAATAAATCAACCAGCCTCACCAACTCATACTCAGGATAGATCTTTTGATTCTCCTTCAATGCAAACATCCCCATCATCATCTACGGGATTCCCATCAGATCCCCAAGAACAACCTCAGGAACCGTACTCCCCTCCGGAAGACCTCACATACCCGAAATTCCTAGAAAAATTGGGTACAATACTGCATCTAGAGGTCCAAAAAGAAACAGACCCTAGAGCAGAAACTCTAGGTCTCCTAAAGATTTTTGATACTCCAGGGGAACCAACATCTCTTCCACCACAAGAATTCCTGCTTTCAGCCTTATGCAATTGCAGCCGTTTCCAGGAAAACAGACATAAAATTTCATATGAGGAAAATATCACCGTACACTCTACCACAATTACCTCATTCCTCGATAGTGGTGGAATCGGCGATGCAAAGATTTAAGAAAACAAAATCTCATTCCTCATTCCCACCAGGGAAAGACAACAAGTATTTAGATGAGTTCGGCAGAAAGATATATCATAACTCAATGTTGACTACCCGAATTATGCACCATCAATTCCATATGGTACAATACCTATATGAGTGCATGCAAGCTATGAAGGGTATGCTTTCCTCTACGGCGGATCATATACCTCCACCTCTTCATGACATGGAAGAGTGTTCTCGACACCTTTTGAGGTCAATCTACGAAGCACTTGAAACATCATCTAGGGCATCAGGAACAGCCATTGCAGCCCGCAGACTAGCTTGGTTACGTTCAAGTTCAATACATGAAGATTTGCATGAGAAACTAACAAACCTCCCATGTACAGGAGATAAATTGTTTGGAGAAAGATTCCAGGATGCAGTAGGTAAACTGAAGGAAGAAGCTTTAACAGTGCAATCATTATCATCACATCCTAATTATTCGACCACACATCATTACATGGGATCTATTCGAAGACAATCATATGCCAGAAGACCCTATAGATCTTATCAGTCTTTTCGTACACAAACATACCCTTCCTACCAGCATCCTGCTCCACAACAGAATACCTCAAATCAACATAGAGGTAAACCATGTAACCAGAGATAACAGGCACAACAGCCGACTTCTGCAGCAAAACCGGCTTCATCTTTTTAGTTACTCAGCCACCACCACAACATCAAGCTCCACCAGGCAGAATTTGTTCTTGCCTGGAAGCCTGGGAAAGAATAACATCCGATCAATGAGTTTTGGAGATAGTACGTCACGGTTACCAACTCCAATTTGCCACAAAACCCATATTGCCTCATCGTTCCACTCTCAAGATTCTCAAACCCCAACCACAACTGGCGGAGGAAATTGCTTTGCTTCACAAACAACAAGCAATTCAACAAATTCACCCAGGCTCCAAATCAGCAGCATTTTATTCCCCATACTTCCTCATACCCAAGAAGTCGGGTGGCCTTCATCCCATACTAGACCTAAGGGAATTGAACAAATTTCTCATCAAGGAGAAATTCAAAATGGTATCGTTGAAGTCAATGATTGGATGTGTTCCATCGACTTGAAGGATGCTTACACACACATTTCAATCCATCCATCCTCGTGGCATTACCTATGCTTTCGCTACAGACATCAACACTACCAGTACAAAGTTCTCCCCTTTGGACTATCGGCTGCACCCAGGGTGTTCACCAAATGCATGGTAGTGATGGTGGCTCATCTTAGACAACAAGGTATAACCATCTTTCCATATCTGGATGATTGGCTCATAATCGCCTCAACACCCAACATCTTACTAGGTCACCTCCATAGGGTGATACAATTCTTACAGGAATTAGGATTAGTGATCAATTTCCAGAAATCACACCTACAACCAACACAACAGTTACAGTTCATAGGTGCATGCCTGGACACTATGTACAACAGGGCATACCTATCAGGTGACAGAATATCACACTTCCGTCACCCTCTACATACCTTGAACCATACTCAGAGACCGTCAGCGAGACAGGTCTTGGTAGTCCTGGGTGACATGGCGGCAGCAATGTTCACGGTTCCCAACACCAAGCTACACATGAGGTGCCTGCAATGGGGACTAAAACGCCAATGGAAACAACATTCACAACCATTGATGCAGAAGGTATCGCTGACCGCTGAAATGAAAAAAGATATAACATTTTATTTTTTATATATTTAAGAGCTTTTATATACCGTCATTAAGATATTCACCATCATAACAGTTTACAATAGGGCACCTAAATAAAAAAATATGGGTTGTACATTACATGGGTGGTGCCATTAGTATTCGGTAACAAACAGGCATTTATTTGGGGGATTGAGTGTGTCATAGCAATGTGTCCTGAAGGTTGCCTACAGTTAAAAAGGTAGAACTAATTCAGTAAGGAGCATTAAATTAGGCATTTGGTGCTTTATGATGGCTTCTAGACTCCACCCTGTCCAAAGGAGCATTGTTCAGTCCCCATCCTCACAACACAGTCCGAACCACAGATGCATCTCGCAAGGGCTGGGGTGCACACCTCAAGATTTACGAAACACAAGGGTTATGGACAATCTCGGAGCAGAACCTGCAAATAAATTTATTGGAACAGAGCAATTCACAATGCAAGGAGGGTCCAGTTCATGGTCCCTTTGCAAGGAGACCCTGACAATCTTCGAGCATGCTCACCGAAATTGCATACATCTCCAGGCAACTTATCTACCAGGAGTTGCAAACACAAGAGTAGACAGGCTAAGTTGCATCTTTCATCCTCAAGAATGGGCACTCGATACAGAAATAGCCCTGGCACATATTCACGCAGTGGGAGACACCATCAATAGATTTCTTTGCAACGGAGATCAATGCTCAAGTTCCCAAATTCTGCTCAATAAGACCAAGCCAATTCAGGATCGCTCAAGATGCCTTCCTCATCCCATGGACGACAGGCCTCCTGTATGCATTTCCTCCCATACCACTCATAACAAGGACAATTCAGAAGTGCATAGCGCACAAAGTTCAACTGATACTCATAGCCCCGGCCTGGCCGAGGCAACCATGGTACAGTTTCCTTCTCCGGCTATCCATCATGGACCCAATTCAGCTACCGAATCGCCAGGATCTTCTCTGCCAAGATCAAGGGACGCTTCTACACTCGCTACACTCATCTCTACACTTGACAGCGTGGAGAATGAGCGGCTCCTTCTAACAGAACAAGGAGTTTCCAACATGGCACAATTTGCCTTGTTGGAATCCAGGAAACACTACACAAGGAAAAATTACAGTTATAAATGGAAACGTTACTCTACCTGGTGCACCTCCAAAGGTGTACCTCCATTGGACTGCTCACCTGAGTTACTCATGGACTATCTTCATACATTATGGGGCGGATTTGAAATGCCATGCGCGTGTAAATCCGGCTGGATTTATGCGCACAGGGCTCTCATGCGCCGGCACACCCATTTTGCATAGGCCGCCAGCATGCGCAGAGCCCCAGGACGTGCGTAAGTCCCGGGGCTTTGTAAAAGGTGCGTGCCGGGGGCGTGTCAGGGGCATGTCCTAGATGACGCGGTGCAGATTTACGTGTGCTTTTAGCAGGCATAAATCATGCAACAAAGGTAAGGGGGGTTTTAGATAAAGCCGGGGGGGGGGGGGTAGGGGAAGGGAGGGGAAGGTGGGGGAGGGAACAGGCAGCACGCGCTGGTCTCGGCGCGCACAGGTTGCACAAATGTGCACCCCCTTGCATGTGCCGACCCCGGATTTTATAAGATACGCGCGGCTACGCGCGTATCTTATAAAATCCAACGTACTTTTGTTTGCGCCTGCTGCGCGAACAAAAGTACGCGTTCGAGCATTTTTTTAAAATCTGGCCTTATGGGGCGGATTTTAAATGCCCTGCGCGCGTAAATCCGGCCGGATTTACGCACGCAGGGCCCTCGTGTGCCAGCGCGCCTATTTTGCATAGGCCGCCGGCGCACGAAGAGCCCCGGGATGCGCGTAAGTTCCGGGGCTTTGTAAAAGGGGCGTGTCGGTGGCGTGTCATATATGACGCGGCGTTTTGGGGGCGTGATGCGGCATTGTGGGGGTGGGCCTGGGGGCATGGCGCCGGCCCGGGGGCGTGGTCGAGGCCTCCGGACCAGCCCCCGGGTCGGGTGATGGCGCGCCAGCAGCCCACTGGCACGCGCAGATTTACGTCTGCTTTTAGCAGGCGTAAATCATGCAACAAAGGTAAGGGGGGGTTTAGATAGGGCTGGGGGGGGGGGGGGGGGTTAGGTAGGGGAAGGGAAGGAAAGGTGTGGGGAGGGTGAAGGAAAGTTCCCTCCGAGGCCGTTCCAAAATTCAAAATTGAGTGCACATGTACATGCATCAGGCTATTTTATAACATGTGCGTATTTGGGCACATATGTTATAAATTGACCTTGTCCCTGGGCATGGGCCAACAAATGTGGGCATATGTGCACCTGCGAGACTGTTTAAAAGTTACCTTTCCAATCTTTGCAGTTGCTCCTTTTTTTTTTTTTGCTATTTTCCTTATCACAGTCACCTTCTTTGAAAGATAAATACTGTCACAGTAGAATTCTTTAGTGCGCTCTCTCCAGTTATTAAGTCAAATTTGATAATGTTGTGATCACTATTGCTAAGTGGTACCAATACTGTTACTTTTCACACCAAATCCTGAGTTCACTAAGGACAGGTTCTAAAATAGTTTCCCCTCTTGTTCATTCTTGTGCTACCTGCTCTATGTTAGCTAAGTGCTATTAGGTTAAAGGAAGGCATTGTACCTTTAAACAGCAATATAATTTAGTAGAATTTAGATTACTGATAATTGATGATATTCTACTTTGGTTGGTTTGTTGGAATAATTTAATACAGGTCTTACTAAGAAAATGTATTCAGTTACTCCATTAAAAAAAACAACTCACTTTATTTTTTAGGAGTTAAAAGAGAATTTTGAGGGAATAACAGAAGAAAATATGATAAAGCATAAACGTTGTCAAGTTAAATGTAAGACATTGATAAGACAGGCAAGAGAGAATTTGAAAATAAGTTGGCTGTAGAGGCAAAAAATCACAGTAAAAACTTTTTTTAAATATATACGAAGCAGAAAGCCTGTGAGGGAGTCAGTTGGACCGTTAAATGATCGAGGGGTTAAAGGGGCACTTAGAGAAGATAAGGCCATTGCGGAAAGATTAAATGATTTCTTTGCTTCAGTGTTTACTGAAGAGGTTGTTGGGGAGGTACACGTAATGGAGAAGGTTTTCATGGGTAATGATTCAGGTGGACTGAATCAAATCATGGTGAACCTAGAAGATGTGGTAGGCCTGATTGACAAACTGAGGAGTAGTAAATCACCTGGACCGGATGGTATACACCCCAGAGTTCTGAAGGAACTAAAAAATGAAATTTCAGACCTATTAGTAAAAATTTGTAACTTATCATTAAAATCATCCATTGTACCTGAAGACTGGAGGATAGCAAATTAACCCCAATATTTAAAAAGGGCTCCAGGGGCAATCTGGGAAACTACAGACTGGTTAGCCTGACTTCAGTGCCAGGAAAAATAGTGGAAAGTGTTCCAAACATCAAAATCACAAAACATATAGAAAGACATGGTTTAATGGAACAAAGTCAGCATGGCTTTACCCAGGGCAAGTCTTGCCTCACAAATCTGCTTCACTTTTTTGAAGGAGTTAATAAACACGTGGATAAAGGTGAACCGGTAGATGTAGTATACTTGGATTTTCAGAAGGCATTTGACAAAGTTCCTCATGAGAGGCTTCTAGGAAAAGTAAAAAGTTATGGGATAGGTGGCAATGTCCTTTCGTGGATTGCAAACTGGCTAAAAGACAGGAAACAGAGAGTAGGATTAAATGGACAATTTTCTCAGTGGAAGAGAGTGGACAGTAGAGTGCCTCAGGGATCTGTATTGGGACCCTTACTTTTCAATATGGGGCAGATTTTAAAAAGTTGCGCGAGTGCGTACTTTTGTTCGCGCAGCAAGCGCGAACAAAAGTACACCTGATTTTATAAGATACGCGCGTAGCCGCGCGTATCTTATAAAATCTGGGGTCGGCGCGCGCAAGGCTGCGCAATATCGGCAGCCTGCGCGTGCCGAGCCACGCAGCCTGCCTCCGTTCCCTCCAAAGCCGCTCCGATTTCGGAGCGGCCTTGGAGGGAACCTTCCTTCGCTCTCCCCGCACCTTCCCCTCCCTTCCCCTACCTAACCAGCCCCCCTGCCCTATCTAAACCCCCCCCTTACCTTTGCGCACGTCGGCCGGGTGCCCCGCTCCGTGGTCTGGTCCCGGGGGCTGTTCCGGAGGCCGCGGCCACGCCCCCGGAACTCCCCCGGGCCAAACCACGCCCACGTCACCGCCCCCGAAACGCCATGCTCCGCCCCCTAAACGGTTCGTCATCTCGACACGCCCCCTCGACACGCCCCGACATGCCCCCGACAGGAAGCCCCGGGACTTACGCGCTTCCCGGGGCTTTAGGCGCGCCGGCGCGCGAGGGCCCTGCGCGCGTAAATCCGGAATCATTTACGCGCGTGGGCCTTTGAAAATCCGCCCCTATATTTATAAATGATCTGGAAAGAAATACGACGAGTGAGATAATCAAATTTGCAGATGACACAAAATTGTTCAGAGTAGTTAAATCACAAGCAGATTGTGATAAATTGCAAGAAGAACTTGTGAGGCTGGAAAAGTGGGCGTCCAAATGGCAGATGAAATTTAATGTGGTTAAGTGCAAGGTGATGCATATAGGGGAAAATAACCCATGCTATAATTACACAATGTTGGGTTCCATATTAGGTGCTACAACCCAAGAAAGAGATCTAGGTGTCATAGTGGATAACACATTAAAATCGTCTGTTCAGTGTGCTGCAGCAGTCAAAAAAGCAAACAGAATGTTGGGAATTATTAGAAAGGGAATGGTGAATCAAACGGAAAATGTCATTATGCCTTTGTATCGTTCCATGGTGAGACCGCACCTTGAATGTTGTGTACAATTCTGGTCGCCACATCTCAAAAAAGATATAATTGCAATGGAGAAGGTACAGAGAAGGGCTACCAAAATGATAAGGGGAATGGAACAGCTCCCCTATGAGGAAAGACTAAAGAGGTTAGGACTTTTCAGCTTGGAGAAGAGACGGCTGAGGGGGATATGATAGAGATGTTTAAAATTATGAGAGGTCTAGAATGGGTAGATGTGAATCGGTTATTTACTCTTTCGGATAGTAGAAAGACTAGGGGGCACTCCATGAAGTTAGCATTGGGCACATTTAAAACTAATTGGAGAAAGTTCTTTTTTACTCAACGCACAATTAAACTCTGGAATTTGTTGCCAGAGGATGTGGTTAGTGCAGTTAGTACAGCGGTGTTTAAGAAAGGATTGGATAAGTTCTTGGAGGAGAAGTCCATTATTTGCTATTAAGTTCACTTAGAGAATAGCCACTGCCATTAGCAGTGGTAACATGGAATAGACTTAGTTTTTGGGTACTTGCCAGGTTTTTATGGCCTGGATTGGCCACTGTTGGAAACAGGATGCTGGGCTTGATGGACCCTTGGTCTGACTCAGTATGGCATTTTCTTATGTTCTTATGTTAAAAGCCTGTGTGTTTAAAAGTTAATAAAACTTTAGATGGTAACTTTAAATCGGCACACAGGCACAATTTGGTGCATGTTCATCAATGCTGTTACAAACCTTGAAACTTACCCTACCTGGTTTCCTCCCCAGAGATAGCCAGTGATGAAACAGACTTTCAGTTTCAAAACATAACATTTATTAAGTAGCCTAAAGATCTTAAAGTAATGGCTGTATTTGTTTATTTCATGCATTCATACAAAGTTAAGATAGCGGAAACAATAAGGAATCAGGAGATTACATTTCCTTATGGGAGTAAAGGAGCCCATATTATAGAATATACTGTTTTGTGAGTGACGCCAATTTACTCAATATTTTAAATTTGCCTTAGTCTTTTTATATACTGCTAAACATGGCTCGCATATGCTTACCCCTCCCCTTGCTCATCCCTATGTTTATCACATATGCTGCTTACTCAGTACTTCCGTTGTTTCTAGTAACTTTCTTTGCACCTTCCTTATCAGGAATTCACTCTGGGGTAGGCGTAACTTTTGGATTAAAGGTAGGGGAGGTTTAGATAGGGCTGGGGGGTAGGTTAGGTGGGTTAGGTAGGGGAAGGGAGGGGAAGGTGTGCAGGGTGGTGGAAGGAAAACATTACATCTCACATGGCAGAGTCAACCTGGAAAAATATAAACCTGGCATGCAGCAAAATTAAGGTAATGGTTACAGTGAAATTACAGTTCCATTGAAACTAAACATTCTGATATGCCTTCAGCAAATAGCGGTCATAAAGCTACTTTCTTGTTTCTATTGTTATGCCTCTAGTAGGCACTACCACATGTTCTGGTGTAGAATAATTCCAGTTTTATTTTTTAACCTTGGAATAAATTCTCTCAGCAGAATCTTAGCTTCAGAGATATCTGCCTTCACTACTGGGAAAGTCTTCTCCACCCTGAGAAACAGCAAACATTGTTAGTGAATACTTGCAATTTTGACATAAAGGCAATTTGATAAAATCAATTTGTATTTGCAAGAAAAGGCCTAGGGGGTGCTATAGGTGTGTCGGTGTGATGACCAAATCTTGGATGCTTTGTAATAGCAGGAACCCTGACTGCTGAAACTATTCCCACCAATGATACCATGCCAAGGATTGCTCGTAACTTTTTCAATGTCCCAAGGAAGCTGTACTTGCAAAACAGCCTTAATTCTCTCAGTAGTCATTTAATACTGGCCAGGATTTATTTTTGTGTGATTAACTCTTATTATAGACACTTAGAAAAACAGGGATATGATCTGGCATCTTTAGGATATAACATACTCTTTAACTAACTTGCTTCAACATTGAATAACATCGCCATGCCATAACCTAGTCTATCAGGTTCACTTACATGTACCCTCAGAAAACCTCACAGTAGTAACGCTCTGCTTAAACTGTTATAAACCTGCCGCGGAGTTAATCCCCATGAGCAGGCCTCGCTTACCCCGTGCTGCTGCCTTCCCGTCACAGCTGGTCACCGCCAACGTCGGGCCTGCCTACGCGACGGGAGCCGCAGACTCAATTTCCTCTTGCGGCACAGAGGCCGCTCCTCTCACTCTCTTCACGTCGGCCAGAGCTGCGGACTTCTCTGTTCTTCTATGCAGCAAGGAGCTGCCGCCGACGTCGTCTTCATCTTTGCGGCTGAGGCAGCAAGCCCCGGACTGCATTGGTGGCTGGAGCTGCCCCCGGGGCCTTCTGCAGCAGCTGGAGCCACTGCCATCATCGGGGCCTTCCTTTAGGCTCAGTCCTGCTGCTTCGCGACATCGACGTCGAGCAGGACCGCTGTCCATGGTCCTGCACAGCTTCCTGCCTCCTTCCTCCTAGGCGCGCGGCTGCGCCTCTCTTCTATATTTAAAGGGCCCACGGCCGGATATGCCCTGGGCCTCACCTTTGTGACTATTTCCTGTTGCAGCCCTATAAAAGAGCTGGTCTTTCCATTGTTCTTTGCCTTGCATCGGAGTGACTTCAGTCTGGAGGCTCCTGTCTGCCAGAGCTCCGTCAGGTCTTCTGTCTTCTTCGTGGAGCTCCTCGTCTTGTCTGCTTTGTACCATGTCTTCGTGTCATGTCTTCATTGCCTGAAGTCCCCGTCCAGGTGTCCTGGTGTCTCATCTCCTGGTTTATCGTTTCCTGGTGTTCCAGCCCTCCTTGGTGTTCATTCTTGCTCCAGATCCTTCTGTTCTGCCGGCTGTGGATCTCCAGGTGACACAGCTTCATCATGGGAGATGCTGGCAGTGGACTGGTGTCCTGTGCTCCCGTGCTGTCTTATCCTGCCAGCCTTTGTGGTGCTTTGGATGACATCTGGCTCCGTCGTCAAAGTTCTGCCTCGGCTGGATTCTTCCCTGTGCTCGTCCCGCTCTCCTCGTGGTCCATGACCAGCCTCCTTGGGTTGTGTAGGGCACGTAGTGGGACAGGGTGGTCCACAACCAGCCCATTGGGTCCGCCCATTAAGGTGGGCTGAGTAGGGTGCACTGAGAGACAGTGCCAATGTCTTCCTGCCTAGCTTCTCATCTTGTCTGGATGTTGTCAAGTTCCTCATCTTGTCTCTGATGCCGTTGCATCAGCCTTGGTGTCATGTCATCCATAGCCTTGGTGTCATGTCTTCAACAGCCCTGGTGTCATGTCTTCAAACAGCCTTGGTGTCATGTCTTCAACAGCCCTGGTGTTATGTCTTCAAAAGCCCTGGTGTCATGTCTTCAAACAGCCTTGGTGTCATGTCTTCAACAGCCCTGGTGTCATGTCTTCGCTTCAACCCTTGTCTGTGATGCTGTCGCATCAACCTTGGTGTCATGTCTTTGTGTCAAGGCCTCCATCTGCCCTCAACCTCAGGCCGGTCTGCTGCTCCATGCCGATCCAAGCAGCAGGTCCGAAAGGGTTCGGAACAGTTGGAGGACTGTTCTCCTACCAACATCATCATGTTGTTGGCGCTGGGAGCTTGCAGGCCCAGCAGAGGGCAAGACTGTGTCTCTGCCATCCTGGGACATGTCGCCAACCCTCGGTTCAGTCCTGGATTTGTCTGAGGTCAGGCTGAGGCCCAAGGGCACACTAAAACACCCCCTTCTTAACACAAACAAGCAATACTCTTTCCAAAAAAAGGAAGAGCCCATTCAATTCTGCATTCCCTGCACCGACAAGACAGATTTCCACTCACTGCAAATGAAATTAAACATTCTTGCCAAATCAAGGTTATTATTATTATTAGTATTCTTAAAATCTTTTAATTCCTCACAATCTGTTTTTTAAACTAAAATATTAATTTATTGAATGGAGTTTTCTCCTCCGTTTGTATTCTTCTGAGAAACATTTTCCTGCATCAACCACTCACCCACCTTTCTCTCTGCTGTTCACCCCTTAACTGCCTTGTACTTTCAAGTTTTAAACTTTAACATTAGTAATTAACTCCCTTAGGAATTCTGAAGCAAAGAAAAGTAATATATCCTTTTCTGATAATAAATTAAATACTCATAGCCTTTCAAAATCTAATTATTATATGAAAATAGCTTCAAATGAGCACATTTTGCACAAACATGTCTCACAATTATATAGTGCAGAGCAGGAAGCAGGAATGCCAATAGATCATATCCAAAATAAAGGCAAATAGTAGAAACACTTACTTTTTAAGTCTAATCACATGGGAAAACTGTTTGTTTGTTTTTCATTTACTAAAGAAACTACTTTGAATTGTTTTACCTAAAGAAATCCTAATCCGTTCTAACCACGTGATTTTTAATATATTAAAGCAGAAAAGTAAAAAGGAATCTTATTGTTATGGTTATGTGGTGTTGGAGTGGATTCTTGGGTATTGTGGTGATGGCCACTCCCATGGGGAGGTGCCCCATGAGGAACCGCTAGTCTCTATACATGCAGACCCAGAGAAGTTGTATTTATCGTACAGCTCAATGGTACTGCCCGGGGAGCAGGCAGCAGTGAAAGTAACCCAGTAAAGTAGTCCAGTTGTCCTCAGCAGAGGAGACCAGTCTCACACTCGAGTAGGTGATAGGCAGCGCGGCATAGCAGGGACAGGTCCCGGATGTAGACACAGAGCGCTGAAGTTGAAGGTGAGACAGACTGAAAGGGTTAGTTCTCACTGAAGCAGAAAGCTGTATTGTTGAAGGTCCTGGCAGGCAGAAGTTGTTCAGTGGCAGGCACCAGATTAAGGAGAGAAGGCCCTCGAGGAGTGAGTATCCGGTATCCCAAGATAGGTACCTGAAATAAAGCAGAGAGGCCCACAAAGAATGGGTACCCACATTAGTGAAGAAATACCCCAAAGGGCAGAGAGAGCTTCCTGCAGCAGCTGGGAAGTGGCAGAGCAGTTTAGACCGGAGGCAATCCAATCCTTGCTAACTCAGTTTGTTAGAAAATGAAGTGCAGGCTAAATACCAGGATGTGATGATGTCACTCGGAGGGGACAACCCCGAGGTTCCTGCCATGACGTGGATAAAGACGTGGGTGGCGTGTGTGCATGCACCCTAGGAGGCCCTCAGGAAAATCATGGCGAACACCATCGCCGTTGATGATCTGGCGACACTGGAGAGAGTGGCATGAAGACATGGCAGCAGCCATCTTCCCAAGGCTTGAGGAGCGAGAAGGAGGAAAGGTGAGGCACAGAGGTCGAAGCCGTCTGAGACCGACGGGCACAACACTTCTCTCATTTAGAGATGTGCAATTGTTTATGACGAACTAGGCAATTACAACGAAATTGCCTAGTTCGTCGTGGTTCGGGGGCCCCGAAACCCGAAAAGGATTTTCACCGAACTTCGGGGAAAATCCGTTTTTCGGGTTTGCATGGGGAGAGAGGCAATTTTTTTTTTTCCAATTTAAAAACCACCCCAAACATTAAGATTAACTATAATACAACCCCCCCCCCCCCAATCCCGATCCCTCCCAAGACTTGCCAACATCCCTGGTGGTCCAGCGGGGTCCCTGGTGCCATTTGTTCCTCTGTGCACATGTGCGCCATTGTCAGCCTTGCTCAAAATGGTGCCGAACAGCCTCTGAATTACTATGTCACAGGGGCTACCGGCGCCATTGGTCAGCTCCTGTCACATGGTAGGAGAACCGACCAATGGCGCCAAAAGCCCCTGTGACATAGTATGGGCAAAGGCTATCGGCGTCATTTTGATTTCTGGCGGCCGACAAGGAAATCACTCCCGGACCCCCAGGGATTATTGGCAAGCCTTGGGATGGGGGTCAGGGGCCTCCTCCTGACCCCCCCCCCCCCAAATGCCTTAAATTACCTGGGGGTCCAGCGGCGATCCGTAGCTAAATCGGGGGAAGGGGGAGGGCAGGAAAACCGGCACACTAAAACCCCCTAAAACCCCTAAAACCCACGGGGGTTCCGGACCCCGGCTGAACGACCTCCTGCAGTCGATCTCCTGCCGGCGCCATTTTCCGTACGGAAAACGATTCGCAGCAGGAGATTGCTCCCGGACCCCCGCTGGACCCCCAGGGACTTTTGGCCAGCTTGGGGGGGGCCTCCTGACCCCCACAAGACTTGCCAAATTCCAGCGGGGGTCCGGAACGACCTCCTGCAGTCGAATCGTGTTGGTCTATGGCCGCCGCCATTTTGCGCCGCCATTTTGCAAAATGGCGGCGCAGAATGGCGCCGGCTGAAGACAACACGATTCAATTGCAGGAGGCCGTTCCGGACCGCCGCTGGACCCCCAGGTAATTTAAGGCATTTGGGGGGGGGGGTTCGGGAGGGTGGGGGATTTAATTTAAAGGGTCGGGGGTGGGTTTTAGGGGGTTTTAGTGTGCCGGTTTTCCTGCCCTCCCCCTTCCCCCGATTTACGATTTTTTGACGATAAATCGGGGGAATTGGTATTGTATCGTGGCCCTAACGATTTTTGACGATTTAAAATATATCGGACGATATTTTAAATCGTCAAAAAACGATTCACATCCCTAATACAAATATCTTTACAAATTATAAAAATAAACAGTAAATGTAAGGTTCCCTGTATTATAGCCTAACCAAGGGTTACATTCTGATTCTTTGCTCTCTCAAGGGGAAGGGGAGTGTGGAACTGATCCTGAACTCTTAGGAATCTAATCTGGTGCCTATCTTATGCTCCCGTATAACCATAAACATGTTAAAATAATGCAAATGCCATGTTAAATACTTTCCTGGCTTTTATGCTTAATGAATTATGGCAATTGTTGCAAAACCAGGGTTGTAAAACTGCCGTCCTCACACTGCCCATTTCTTACAATGCTTAGTAATGATTTTAACATCATGTGGGAAAAATTCACAAACTAATGCTAGGGAACTGAGGAATCCTGTACCTTGTGAAATAATAAATTTAAACTTAGAATGCCTTAGAAAATACAAACTGCCAACGTTAAGCTACTATGTAATAGTCAGCAATGAAACAAAAATTCAGCAAAAAGTAAGCACCAAGAATGTTCAACTGGGGACCTTATCTCCCGTGTTTACATTCATCCGGGGCCCTTATCTCCTGTGTTTACATCCCGAGGACCATACCTCTCGGGTTATATGACTGGTAACCAAAGAAATATCTCAGCCTTATAGCTCTCTTTATTAATAAAAGCAAGCAAGAAAGGAGAGTAGCAGAAACTGCCTAAAACTCACCTCGCTCACCCCCTACGTTTGCTGGTAAATTCCCTTCATGCACTTCTCAAACATCACACATTCTGCTTACTCGGTACTTCCTTTGTCTCTAGAAACTTTCTTGGCACTTTCTTTATCAGGAATTAACTCTGCACTTTCACGCCATTTTCAGCCTTGGGCTGACAATTACATTTTTCCCTCTTCAGGCCTTTTTATTCCAGTTACTAGTCAACATGAGGCAGTTTTCTTAAAGCAATAATTTAACCTAATTCTTCAATGCACACCTAGATATGTGGCCATATTATAATTTGCTCACACATATGCACGCAAGTTATAAAATAGCCTGGCTTTGCACAAGTGTGGTCAATTGTAAGTGAGCATGGACCTAGGCACAATAATCACAATTCTAACAATTAAGTTAGGGTATTTTATAATAGAGGTGTGCATCCGTTTTCCACGTATTTGTAATCCACAACTTATTTTTTGCTATCTGTTAAATACGTGGGGAGGCGAAACGCATCACGACTCCCCACATATTAAACAGATTTCTCTTTTATTCGGCCTAAATAAAAATTTAACCCCTCCACCCTCCTGACCCCCCCAAGACTTACCAAAACTCTCTGGTGGTCCAGCGGTGGGGTCCGGGAACTCACTCACACCCTCGGCGCCGATAGCCTTTGTCACAGGGGCTACCGGTGCCATTGGTCAGCCCCTGTCACATGGCCATCGGCGCCATCTTGTGCTCCTACCATGTGACAGGGGCTGACCAATGGCACCGGTAGCCCCTGTGACATAGTATGGGCAAAGGCTATCAGTGCCATTTTGAGTCCTGGCGTCGGACGGCAGGTTACTCCGGGACCCCCGTTGGACCCACAGGGACTTTTGGCCAGCTTGGGGGGGCCTCCTGACCCCCACAAGACTTGCCAAAAGTCCAGCGGGGGTCCGGGAGCGACCTCCTTTCACGCCGGCCGTCCGATCCCAATACTCAAAATGGCACCGATCGCCTTTGCCCTCACTATGACGGCGATCGGCGCCATTTTGAGACTCAACATCGCCATCCCGCCAATACTCAAAATGGCGCCGATCGCCGTCATAGTGAGGGCAAAGGTGATCGGCGCCATTTTGAGTATTGGGATCGGACGGCCAGCATGCAAGGAGGTCGCTTCCCGACCCCCGCTGGACTTTTGGCAAGTCTTGTGGGGGTCAGGAGGACCCCCCAAGCTGGCCAAAAGTACCTGTGGGTCCAACGGGGGTCCCGGAGCGACCTGCTGTCCGACGCCAGGACTCAAAATGGCGCTGATAGCTTTTGCCCATACTATGTCACAGGGGCTACCGGTGCCATTGGTCAGCCCCTGTCACATGGTAGGAGCACAAGATGGCGCCGATGGCCATGTGACAGGGGCTGACCAATGGCACCGGTAGCCCCTGTGACAAAGGCTATCGGCGCCGAGGGTGTGAGTGAGTTCCCGGACCCCACCGCTGGACCACCAGGGAGTTTTGGTAAGTCTTGGGGTGCTCAGGAGGGTGGGGGGTTGTAGTTAATTTAGTAGTAATGTATTTACAGATCGACAACTTATTGAATTCTCCATACTTCCGCATGAAACGGAATTGACCCCCCACAAATACCTATTGCGTAAGCAACGAAAACATTTTGCCTGCACATTCCTATTTTATAATGGGTGAGCATTTCATGCCATTGCCAGCTTCACCAGTTCATTCACCAGTTCACCCAGTTAAGAGCAAGGTCCTCCAAACCCTCCTAGTTTGATAGCCTGCACTTCCCCCAGTTTCCCCAAACTCTTTAACTCCAGTCAAAATGACTGGTTTTAATATTTTTTAAACTTACACACGTCCTCTAGCAAAAGTAAACTTAAGCAGTGGTGGACTTGGGTGCACGCAAAGTTGTATAAGTATTTACATACAAATCTCTTGGCCATGCCCTGAAATGTGCACGCCCCACCCAGACCATGCTCACAACATGCCCCTTTTTGAAATTAAGTGAGATGTGCATGCAGTGGGAGATATGCATGCATCTAGGCATCTAAGCCTGACTTGTATGCACATCCCCTATTTTATGTGCATGTCGAGCTTTTAAAATTCACTTTAGTCTTCAAAATGCAATCAAGTCACCAACTGCTACTGAGAGAAGGTACAGGATCAAGAAATGTTTCCACTTCCTTATCATGTATGTGGCATATGCAGCCAAAGATTTCATTTTTAATGTAGCAATTATTTTTTCTGGACAATGCCATGATTCTTTTATTCTCTCACATTCAGGGCTATAGCAGCTGTAGAGAATGGCTAAATTAGAGATGGATAATTTATATATTAGTTTATACTTTCATTAAATTGCAAACCCTACAGCTTTTGCAAACCAAATGCCATGCATAGTCTACTAGTTAGCTTAATTACTCTCACTTAAGTTTCTTCTTTATCCTGATCTCTGAATCAGTTCTCTTCAGGAACCATGAAAGACATGGGTTCAAAGGACAAGTGGTAAACTTCATATTCATTAGATTAACCTTGAGTTTGACAGCATTCACCTTTTGGAAATCAAATATATCCTTACTCTCAATCATTAAGTCTTCTACATATTAATGAGAAGTAGTAAATGATTTAGTGCAAAACTTTTTTTAATTTCTAACATTTTAACCTACTCACATTGCACCCTACCTGTCCTCAACAGACAGACATCATTTAATGCAGCTAAGTGCATTATATATATTGATGTTGGTAGTTCATCAATAAAGGGAACTATAATCAGTAATGGTCCAACCAGGTAAGATGGTAGACCAATAAATTTGACCCCAATTCAGAGCCTCAGACTCCTGGGTACACCAAAACTGATCCAAAATGTGTCCCATGGTATGGGTAGGTACTGTGATTAATTGCAGGAGCCCTAAATTTCACATAGCAGAAAAAAGATATTGAGAAGCTACACAATTAGGCTCATCTAAGTGCACATGAAAATCTCCTATGTCAATAACCCTAAGAGAGGATAAAATCAAATCAGCTGTCAAATCAAACATCTTATAATGTACTCACCAGTTCAGTTGGAGGTGGAGTCAGTAAAATTTAACATCCCCATCTGCTATCCCCAATATAACACACAAACACAGCCCACTGACTGCTGTTTTGTTCTTTTTAACTATAGCTAAGGTGGAGCAGTAAATTATTACCACACCACTCCCTCTTTTTCCTGTTCTTAGCTGATGAAGTAATGAATAACCTGGGGCATAATTAGAAGACATTAATCCCTTTTGAGTTTGGAAACAAAGATTCTGAAATACAAACTACTAAGCTGCAGTAATATGTTAACAATCAGCATAGGTGTTACAGCACAGATAGCAATTCTGCACATTGTCTGTATATTCACAAAGTCATTGCAACAAGGGTATATTTATGAATTAATTGCATAAAAAAGCATTGAAATCAGTAGGAATGTTATCAAACCACATTATTTGATGGACAATTAACCACAACTGAAAAGATATGGTTAATTTCACCACTGGAGCATCAAAATGCTAACACATGATCTGATATTCCCACCCCCTAAGACACCTTTAAAATCTTACTGTACATCCCAAGTATTCCAGCTGTGGCAGGAGTACCCCCTTGGACTCCTGTTATGGCCCACACCATTTTCACAATAGCACTGGTTGACCTCAGGTGCCCTTTTCCCCATCATGTCCTAGGATAGTTTTTTTATGAACTGTTTCATGAGACACTTGCTGACTCGCATAATTCACAGTGAAGTATATTGATAGAGACACAGCCATTATTGACTTTCATGAAAGCTGAGTATGTTACAGTTTATTTTGTGTGAAGCAAGAATATGTTTTAATCCCTGTGTTTGCCTTATTTACAGATATATCAAGCTAATATTATTGTGATACGACTCATATTTGTGAAAGCGGCTCTTGATGCATAGCAATTACTTCAAAACATAGACCTGTGTCAGGGATTGAAGGGGATAATTATTAATAAAGCAAAATGTTTTATTTTCAAATGGAAACAGTTAAAAAAAAAAAAAACTTCAAAGTAACACGGACATTATAAACAGGCAATTCCGGTCACCACTTCTCAATAATGATATAATTAAATTCGAAAAGATACAAAGAAGGGTGACCAAAATGATAAATGTGATGGAATGATTCCCCTATGAGGAAAGGATAAAGAGGTTAGGGCTGTTCAGCATGAAGAAGAGACAGCTAATGTTGCGCTGGAGGTGGACCCTTGGCCTGGTGCAGGATTGGTATGGCCCTCCAGTCGGACCCGGAGAGCACCTGCCACCAGGAGGTTGAGCACAGGAGGAGACAGAGGCTAGCTGGAGCTTCGCCAATAGCAACCCGGGTTTCCCTCAGGTTGAGCCCTTGGTTACCCGGACTGCCTGGTCTTAGGTGGACCTTGCAGGGTCTCCTTGAGAGAAAGTTCAAGGGAGTGCCCCACCATGAACAAGGGTGCGTGGTCGGGAAGTCCAGATGTCACAGGATGCCAGAAGAGAGTGTCCCAGTGTATAGCGAGGATCAAGGCCAGAGTATCAGTTCAGAGTAGTCAGCCAAAGCAGGGTCGATAACAGTGGTCAATCTGGACGTAGTCAGGTCAGGCAGATGTCAAGTTCTAGGCAGCAACCAAGAGTAGTCGAAGTTCAGGCAGAGGTCAGGTCAGGCAGCAATCAAGAGTAGTCGAAGAACAGGCAAAGGTCAGTACCGTGAGATCAGTCCGAAGGGTACTACCAGGAATGGAGAGATGAAGGAACAGGAGACGCTAGAACAGGAGACACAGGAGATGCTGGAACAGGAGACACAGGAGACGCTGGAACAGGAGACGCTGGAACAGGAGATGCTGGAACAAAGACACTGGAACAGGAGACACAGGATCAAGACACTGGAACGCAGAAGGCAAACTAGAGACACCGGAGTGTACGACCCGATTGCCAAGGCACCGTTCAAGGGAACGGGCCTGGCCTTATATACACGGGAGCTGTGATATCATCGGAGGGTGATGGGTTGGAGTTTCCCGCACTGGTTTCTTTAAATACCATGACGTAGGCCATGCGAGCACCTAGGGGCGGGGCCGAGGAGCAGGATGATGTGGACCCCTGCAGGAACTCCACTGTGAGGCCGGCATCAGAGACTGTGAGTGGGGGAACCGGGGATGCTGCGAACTTGCTGCGGGGCAGAGGGAGTGAGGCCAGAGCTGGTAGATGGACGGGAGAGGTGAGCAGGACCGGCCAAAGAGCGGACATGGTTGGGAAGCGTAACAGTACCCCATCCCCCTTCTAGGCCTCCCCCTTACCAGCCTGGGCTTTTTAGGATGGGCTCTGTGGTACTCCATGAGGAGGTTCTTGTTGTATATGTGGTGGCAGGGCTCCCAGGAGTTCTCCTCCGGCCCAAAGCCCTCCCAAGAGAGGAGGTATTCCCAGTGGCCTCTCTTCTGACGAACATCTAATACTTTTTTGACCTGGAGAAAGTCCTTCAGTGGTGAGCTGTGATGGGGCAGGAGGTTTGCAAGAGGGCCAGTTCAGGACCAGGGGCTTCAATAAGGAAACGTGAAATGTATTATGGATCCCCATGGCACTGGGGAGTTGTAGTTGATAGGTTATGTCTCCAATGCGTCTGATAACTGGGAATGGCCCTATGAATTTGGGGGCCAAACGTTGCGAAGGTAATCGTAACCTAATGTGTTTTGTGCTGAGCCAAACTTTTTGGCTTGGTCAGAACAGAGGAGCAATGCAACGGTGAGCATCAGTAAAGCGTTTGGCTTTCTCAGCAGCCTGGCCTAGTCTTTCCTTGACTCAGTTTCAGAGGCGACAAATCATCTGTACCATAGACTGGGCTGCAGGTGAGAGTATGGAGAGTGGTACTGGCAGAAGCAGGCATCGTTGGTGACCAAACACCACCTAGAAGGGAGAAACCTCAGTGGCTGAGGTGATGTGGGTATTGTGGGACAGTTTGGCCAAAGGCAAGACGTTGGTCCAGTTCTCCTGTTGATCGTTGACATAAGTCCTTAAAAATGTTTTCAAGGATCAGTTGGTTCTCTCGGCTTTGCTGTTCGCCTGAGGGTGGTAAGCCAAAGTCAGATTTAACAAGATATCAAATTTTTTACACAAAGACTTCCAGTATTTGCCAGCGAATTGTGGCCCACGATCGGAAATGATCTCTTTGGGAAGACCATGTAGACGGAATTCGTTCTTCAGGAAGAATTTTGCCAGTTCAGGAGCCAACAGAAGACTCGGTAGTGGAATGAAGTGGGCCATTTTTTAAAAATGGTCAATGATGACCCAGATGACCGTGTTGCCCTTTGATGGGGGCAGATCAACGATGATATCAGTCGAGATGCCTGACCAGGGTTCAGTGGGAGCTGGAAGGAGTTGAAGAAGGCCTCAAGGATGACCAGTGGGAGGGTTGTGTTGTGCGTAGATGGGGCATGAGTCCACATAACTGCGGGAGTACTTAACCATGTTAGGCCACCAGTAGTATCTTCTTAGCATCTCAAGAGTCTGAGCCCGGCTGGGATGGCCGGCCAACTTCGAGTCATGAGCCCAGCGAAGGATGCATTCTCTGAGACGGCGTGGAACCACCGTCTTCCCAGCTGGCACAGTGTTGATGACTGTGAGGGTTATGCAAGCTGGGTTGATGATGTGCTAGGAGTGTCAGGCATATCCTCTGTTTCGAGAGAGTGGGAGAGAACATCCTCTCGAGTGTTCTTGGCTGGAGGATGATAACGAAGTTCAAAATTAAAATGCTCAGTGGGCCTGTCTGGGGTTCAATAACTGGGCTTCCTTCAAGTAGTCGAGATTTTTGTGATCTGTAAAGATTGTGAACTTATGCTGTGCTCCTTCTAACCAGGGGCGCCACTCTTGAAGCGCTAACTTCACTGCTAGGAGCTCACGATCCCCGATCGTATAATTTTGCTCTGCAGGAGAAAATTTGTGTGAATAGAAGGAGCAGGGTACTAAGACTCCCTTGGAGGAATGCTGGCTGAGAACTGCTCCTGCCCCAATGGCAGAGGCATTGACTTCAATGACGAAGGGGCAGTTAGGGTCTGGGTGATGTAGACAAGGTCCAGTGCAGAAGGCCTCATTCAAGGTGTGGAAGGCGGATTGAGCCTTGGGACTCCATACTTGGTGGTTACTACCTTTCCTAGTCATGGCAGTGAGTGGAGTAGCTAGTGTGGAGTAATTGGCGATGAAGTTCCTGTAATAGTTTGTAAATCCAAGGAACCTTTGTAGGGCGCGGAGGCCTACTGGTGGGGCCAATCTTGGATTCCTTGAAGTTTTTCAGGATCCATGGTAAAACCACGATTTGACATAATGTAGCCCAGAAACGGGAGATGAGTCTGCTTGAAGATACACTTCTTTAGTTTTGCATAGAGACAGTTGTCCCTGAGACGTTGAAGGACTGTCTGAACATGTGAACGGTGGGATTCCAGGTCCTTGGAAAAGATCAGTATATCGTCTAGATATACCACGACAAACAAGTATAGTAAGTCCCATAAGATCTCATTCATCAAGCATTGAAAGACTGCAGGGGCATTACAAAGTCTGAAGGGCAGCACAATGTACTCGTAGTGGCCGTCCCTGGTATTAAAAGTGGTCTTCCAAATATCCTTTGGCTGGATCCTTACAAGATTGTATGCCCCTCGGAGATCTAGCTTTGTAAAGATCTGAGCTCCTTGGAGGCAATCAAAGAGTTTGCTGATGAGTGGCAGAGGGTAGTGATCCTTGCGGGTTATGGCATTTAGCCCACGGTAGTCAATGCAAGGATGTAAACTGCCACCTTTCTTCTTCATGAAGAAGAATCTGGCTCCTGCTGGGGAATCGGAGTGTCTTATGAATCCCTTGTCCAGATTCTCTTTAATGTACTCAGACATTGCTTTAGTTTCCAGTAGCGAGAGATAATATGCCTTTGGGAGGTGTGGTACCTGCTAGAAGCTCAATGGGACAATTAAACTACTGGAGTGGTGGTAGGGTGTCAGCATTCTGTTTAGAGAATACATCTTGGAAGTCTGCATAAGGAGCAGATAACCCGGTCAGGGTTGTAGAGTTCAGAATGGTGACCGCTGTAGAGACTTGATGTAGGTAGCGGTTTTGGCACTGGGGTCCCCACTTGGTTAACTGTAGGGATTGCCAGTTGAAGTGAGGTCTATGCACCTGGAGCCGAGGATTACTGGGAGCATAGAACGCTTCAGTATATATAATGAGATCTCTTCTTCATGGAGGGTTCCCACAGAGAGGCGTAAGGCTACGGTGCGATGCATGATATGTCCAGGAAGAAGCTCTCCCTGGATATATGCTATGCATAGAGGTATGTCCAGAAGCTGGAGCGGGATCTGGAGGAAGGTGACAATATCGTCCAGAATGAAGTTGCCACTCGCCCCGGTGTCCACGAGGGCTGTTGTGGCAAATGTCTGTGACTCTCTGAAGAGGGACACAGGGAGTAGTAATTGGGGTCCAGTAACAGTAGCGCCCAAGCTCGGGACTCCTACCAGGCTCAGGCTCTGCAGTTTCCCGGATGAACTGGATAGGTTTGCAGGAGATGTCTGGAACTACCAAAGTACAGACAAAGGCCTTCCTTCTTACGTCGAAGGCACTCTTCAGGAGACAAGCACCCACGGTTGATTTGCATTGGCTCCTCTTGTGATGGAAGAGGTGCTGGTAAGGCCTTTAACTGAGGACTGGTGGCACAAACTGGGCGTACAGCAGAAGGCTGACAGACCTTTACCTCCTGATGTCGCTGGCGTAGGTGGTGCTTGATCTTGCCAACCAAGGAGATGATATCATCTAGAGATGTGGAAGGCTCACGAGCAGCTAGCTCATCCTTGAGGGCAGGAGATAAGCCATCCAAATAGATTGCCCATAGACAGTCCTCTTGCCATCCTAGTTCTGTGGCTAGTGTCCTAAATTCTACTGTGAATTCAGTGAACGAATGTGAATCTTGACAGAGATGGAGAGGCTGGTGACCCTGAACACGGAGATGAAGTGGGAGAGATGACGGAGGATGTCATCCGAATGTTCCTAAAGTGGGGAAGCCCATACCCAGGGCCTTCCCTTCAAGGCATGAGAGGATGAAGATGATCTTGGTATTTTCACTTGGAAACAACTCAGGCTGTAGAGAAAATTGCATAAAGCATTGGTTGAGGAAACCTCGACAGAGGCACGGATCCCCATTGAAATAGGGTGGAGCAGGAAGGGCCAGAGATGCCCATGAGGGCACAGATTGAGGCCAACCCCAAGAGTTGGCCTTAACAGAATCCTCAAGTTGAGACTGTAGTCTCTCCACAGACGAAGTCAATGCTTCTAGGGTTCACTGTTGTTCTCAGACATGAGCAGCTAGGCCAGGGATGGCCTGCAAGGCGGGAGACTCCGCCGAGTCCATGGTCTTCACAGCCTGTTGCGCTGGAGGTGGACCCTTGGCTTGGTGCAGGATTGGTATGGCCCTCCGGTCGGACCCGGAGAGTGCCTTCTACCAGGAGGTGGAGCACAGGAGGGGACAGAGGCTAGATGGAGCTTCGCCAATAGCAACCCGGGGTTCCCTCAGGTTGAGACCTCGGTTACTCGGACCACCTGGTCATAGGTGGGCCTCGCAGGGTCTCCTTGAGAGAAAGTTCAAGGGCATGCCCACCACAAACAAGGGTGCACGGTCGGTGTCCAAACAGGGAAGTCCAGAGGTTGCAGGAGGCCAGAAGACAGTGTCCGAGTGTATAGCGAGGATCAAGGCCAGAGTATCAGTCCAGAGTAGACAGCCAAAGCAGTGGTAACAGTGGTCAATCCTGACGTAGTCAGGTCAGGCAAAGGTCAAGTTCCTGGCAGCGATCAAGAGTAGTCAAAGTTCAGGCAGAGGTCATGTCAGGCAGAAATCAAGAGTAGTCGGAGTTTAGGCAGAGGTCAGATCAGGCAGCAATCAAGGGTAGTCGAAGAACAGGCAAAGGTCAGTACCGTGAGATCATTCCAAAGGGTACTATCAGGAATGGAGAGACGAAGGAACAGGAGATGCTGAAACAGGAGACACTGGATCAAAGACATTAGAACGCAGAATGCAAACTAGAGACACCGGAGTGTATGTCACATGGTAGGAGCACTGGATGGCCCACACCATTTTTAAAGATGGTGCCGGCCGTCCATTACTCCTATCATGTGACAAGGCCTGGCAAATGGCACGTATACCCTGTCACATGGTAAGGGCAAAGGGCCATCGGGGCCATATTTATTAGTGGCAGCCGACAGCCCCGAGAGCAGGAGATCGCTCCCGGGACTTCTACTGGACCACCAGGTACTTGTAAAAAGTTTTGTGGGGTTCGGGAGGGTGGGAAAAGCTAAGGAAACAGTTTTAATGGGTCAGGTGGGTTTTTTTGTTTATCGGCTCGGGCACAGCCGATAAACAAAACCGCGATCGGGCCGCACAAAAAAAAATTAACGATGTGAATCGGAACCGGAATCGGAACCGGAATCACATCTCTAGTAATCAGAGGGTTATGGGTTGGAGTTTCCTGCACTGGTGTTTTTAATACCATGACGTCGGCCACTCATGCACCTAGGGGCAGGGCCGAGGAGCAGGATGACGTGGAGCCCCTGTGAGAGCTCCGCTGTAAGGTCAGCATTAGAGATGGTGAGCAGGGGAGCCGGGGATGCCACAAACTTGCTGCACCGGTAGAGGGAGTGAGTCCAGAGCTGGTAGATGGACAGGAGAGGTGAGCAGGACCGGACAAGGAGCAGACACAGCCGGGAAGCACAGCAGCTAAGGGGGATATGAAAGAGGTCTATAAATTCATGATTGGAATAGAATGGATAAATGTGAATTAGTTGCTTACTCTTTCAAAAATTAAAAAGACTAGGGGATACTTCATGAAGTTAGCAAGTAATGGAGAAAATTATTTTTCACTCAACACACAGCTGAGCTCAGAAATTCATTGCTGGAGGATATTGTAATATCACTTAGCATAGCTGGGTTTAAGAAAGATTTGAATAATTTCCTGGAGAAGTCCGCAATGGATTGTTAACCAGATAGACTTGGGGAAAGCCACTATTTATCCCTGGGCGTTATCAGCATGGGTGTCTATCTATTGTTTGGGATTTTGCCAGGTATTGGTTACTTGGATTGGCCTCTTTTGGAAACAGGCTACTGTACTTGATGAACCTTCAATTTGACCCAGAATGGAAATTCTATGTTCTTAGGACCAATGATTATGCATAAGGTACATTATAGGCTAATTTGTGAGCATATATGCACACATATTTGCTCACAAGTTATAAAATAGCCATGTCTCTGAGTGTGGGCTAATGTATGCGTGTACAAGTGAGCCCGGGCACCTGTTTGAAATTTACTGTCCCTATTTGCAATTTTAAAAGAGAATAAATGTGTACATTTGGCAACTTACTTGCCCCCTTAAAAATGGCACTTGCTTGAGTCTGGCTCATGCCATATAATATGGGAAAAAGTATTAAAGGCAGTAGCCTCATTCTGCTGATGCCATTTGAAATAGAGACAGCTGCAGGGCAGGAACAACTGGGGATTATTTCTGCCCCACGGAGATTTAAATGGGTTTTAGATATTTCAAGGAGTAAAATGATCTGAGGGAGGCCCAGGGCATTGGGGATGGGTCAGGTAGACCTTTCTTTTATTTTGATTGAGAGGATAGAATCAGACAACTTTTTTTTTTTTTTTTTTTTGCTGTTTTCATTTCAATAAACAAAAACAGCAAAATTGGAATTAAAAACAAAAAAAATATCTTTATACACCTCTACTATTTATGAATGATGGCACAAGCCATGCACTATAGTTGCCCACCTTTGAATTGTCCCCACCTTATCAATTTCACTTTGTAGTGTGATCTCCAGAATTGCACACAGACTTGAATTTCTACATTTAAAATTATATGACTCAGAGGGCCTGATATTTCCGTAAACGTCTAGTCTGAATCAAGAAATAACTTAGCTTCAATATAATCTACATGTGCCTCATTATTCCTGTTCAATATATGTTTTGAATGTCACTATCAAGATTTGATCCCTCCCGACGCAGTTTATGAAACATGGTCCATGTCAGAGGACTGTGAATGCACTTGAAAACTTTTCACTTCTATCTTGATGAAATTATTAAATGTCTTTGGATGAACAGCTCTGAATGCTTTGGATATTGAAGTTCTTGCCAAATCTTTTTGTGCTCTCCTCATTATTTCTTTGCATATCATCTAGTCACTCTGATGAGATTACCAACATGTGGTACTGGGTGGAGTGAATATTCCCATCATGTCATGTCAAATTCAGGACAAGAAGCTAAACATAGTTGCCATATTTCAATGATTATACGTCTAATTTAAAAATACTCAAAAGCATTTACAATCCCCATTTCCTTAAAAATCAATGGTAGCGTAAAGGAAAAGAAAAAGAGCAATCTTTCACTTAAGGGGAAAACATAAGTTTTATATTTATAAGGAAACGATAAAGAATACATAAAATGAGCTGAGGAAGTAAGTGTCCTTTGTTGAAACTTTTGAAAGAGATTCACAAGTATGTTGGACATTTTGGCAGAATTCAGCAGCTGAAAGCTTGCAGTGAGTTTTACAAATTAAAAATAGGCATTCAGAAATTTGAATATGCGCTCAATAATTGCCCTGGTGGCATGATAGGCACTACTATATGGCTTTCCTGAACTAACAAATGGATAAAGAAATAAAGTTAATGAGCATGTTAAGAGGGTATTCTCCTTTGGGTGTTCCTTCAGGAGCAACCGGGGAGCAAATGAATTGGAGGATTATGTTAGACTTATGGATAGACTCTTAATTATTATGAGATTATGGATAGGCTGTTCATTGTTAATTGTTTAACAACCTGAATTCGCAAGTGACAGTAGGGTGCCTTTGTAATATATTCTGATTGTATTACTGTATGTATTTTTAATGATCCAGGCATCATAGTGGATAATACTTTAAAATCATCGGCTCAGTGTGCTGCAGCAGTCAAAAAAACAAACAGAATGTTAGGAATTATTAGGAAGGTTATGGTTAATAAAACGGAAAATGTCATAATGCCTCTGTATCGCTCCATGGTGAGACCACACCTTGAATACTGTGTACAATTCTGGTCGCCGCATCTCAAAAAAGATATAGTTGAGATGGAGAAGGTACAGAGAAGGGCAACCAAAATTATAAAGAGGATGGAACAGCTCCCCTATGAGGAAAGGCTGAAGAGATTAGGGCTGTTCAGCTTGGAGAAGAGATGGCTGAGGGGGGATATGATAGAGGTCTTTAAGATCATGAGAGGTCTTGAACAAGTAGATGTGACTCGGTTATTTACACTTTCGAATAATAGAAGAACTAGGGGGCATTCCATGAAGTTAGCAAGTAGCACATGTAAGACTAATTGGAGAAAATTCTTTTTCACTCAACGCACAATAAAGCTCTAGAATTTGTTGCCAGAGGATGTGGTTAGTGCAGTTAGTGTAGCTGGGTTCAAAAAAGGTTTGGATAAGTTCTTGGAGGAGAAGTCCATTAACGGCTATTTATCAAGTTTACTTAGGGAATAGCCACTACTATTAATTGCATCAGTAGCATGGGATCTTCTTAGAGTTTGGGTAATTGCCAGGTTTGGCCTCTGTTGGAAACAGTATGCTGGGCTTGATGGACCCTTGGTCTGACCCAGCATGGCAATTTCTTATGTTCTTATGATATATAATTGTGATGAAGCAAACATTTTTGTGTGCATGGTGATTTTTTGTTTTTGCTCTGAGACTTTTGTTTTTCACAGAGAGAGCTCACTTCCCTTATGCTAGCACATGGTATGCTAACCTTTACACATTATAGTTTGAACTGAGGCTTGGAATGTCAGTTTTACTCACAGTGAGAGTTGGACAGCATATTTCCCAGTATCCTCATAACAGGGCAGCCTGGACACCCATGGTTCAATCCCGCTCCCACCTTATCCCAGCTGGACCCCACAGCAACAAACACAAGGAAAATGTGACACATAACTTGGGATGAAATGGCCTCAGCCATTTATAAGAGTACCCTAACAGGGGAGTCTAATTTAGGTGCCCTGCCACCACTTCCTATTCTCAACCACTGGGCAGGTGCTGATACATGCAATTCTTTCCATCCAAGTGGAAATGAGAGGATCTCACTCCCTGTGAATCCCTGTCCAGGCATCATGACCTCTTTCACTGGAGGGGTCCTGGGCAGGCCGCCCCACCGGAGCCCCTCTCAAATGTGTCTGGCCGTTAATCCCCAGGCTTAACATTCATCATCCATGTCCAAACGCTGAGTGGGGGCTCCAAGGCCCCTCTATTTCCTTACTGGTACCTTCCTGCTTCCTTCTAATGCCTCCCATGTTACAATAGCCTTTCATGGAGTCGGTCACTGCCACAACAGAATAACAAATGAACAAATAACCTGCTAACTAATAATTAATTCTGGCTAACACAAAGGAGGGTTGGGTGGGGAATCGCACCGCGCTGGGGCCAAAGAGGAAGAGGCCGAACATAGGGGAGCTGGTGGGTTTTAAATTTCCCTCTGGTCACCTCCCCCTGACAATATCATTGCACCACTCTTCCAATCCATCCTGTGGCCTGGCATTGGAGCACCTTAAGATGATGTCATCATGCATGACACCAGGACCAACCGGGAGGGGTGGCATCAGAGAGCTGCACCATCTGACGAAGGAAGGAACTCTGGTGCCCAGGTTGCTGGCTGCATGCTTCCGGCACCATCATCATCCTCACGGGGGTGAAGGGACGCCCCTCCCCTGCACCCACACCAGTAAGCCTGGTGCGGTTGGGGTGGCCGCCCATATGGATGCTTCGGGTGCCCAGTTATTTGTGGCACCTGCACATCCGTGCTGGGGGACCACCCATGAGTTATAAGATTGTAAGATTCTGCATTGTTATTTGTCAGAAAGCTATTATTTTGTGCCCTGATTGCTCCTTCAGAAACAGTCCTCAAAGGATGAGGACAATCTTGGTTAAAAGTGTAGAGGAACCAGGTCTGTGTCAAGGTCTTATCCCAACTCTATACTTGTGAAAAAGGCCTCTTCTTAACCTCTCCACACACTCACTAAGCCATTGAAATTAGTTAACATTAACTATACGAATCCTTGTTATTTCACCTGTTGGCTGTTTGAAAATTACATTTTTTTTCTGTTCACTCTTCTTAATATTTGTTAATATACATTTTATTTTTTTAGTTCTCTCCTGTGATTGATGATCCAACATTTTTTGTACTTGGTTTGCAAGTGCATTTCTAGGAACCATATGACTCTTGAATTTTCTGGGGTTTCTTTGTCTCTAAAAACCACAAGGGAATAATTTGTGGGCAGTATGCTTGTCTATAGGCAAGCAGGATCTCAGACGGTGAACAAGAGGTTGCCAGTATAGAGGCATATGCATGGGCAGAACTTGCCAGAACTCTATAAACTGTACCTGAAGACTGAAGGATAACTAATGTAACCCCAATATTTAAAAAGGACTCCAGGGGTGATCTGGGAAACTGAAGACCAGTTAGCCTGACTTCAGTGCCAGGAAAAATAGTGGAAAGTGTTCTAAAGATCAAAATAACAGAGCATATAGAAAGACATGGTTTAATGGAACAAAGTCAGCATGGCTTTACCCAGGGCAAGTCTTGCCTCACAAATCTGCTTCACTTTTTTTGAAGGAGTTAATGAACATGTAGATAAAGGCGAACTGGTAGATGTAGTATATTTGGATTTTTAGAAGGCATTTGACAAAGTTCCTCATGAGAGGCTTCTAGGAAAAGTAAAAAGTCATGGGATAGGTGGCGATGTCCTTTTGTGGATCACAAAATGGCTAAAAGACAGGAAACAAAGAGTAGGATTAAATGGACAATTTTCTCAGTGGAAGGGAGTGGACAGTGGAGTGCCTCAGGGATCTGTATTGGGAACTGTACTTTTCAATATATTTATAAATGATCTGGAAAGAAATACTACAAGTGAAGTAATCAAATTTGCAGATGATACAAAATTGTTCAGAGTAGTTAAATCACAAGCAGATTGTGATAAATTGCAGGAAGACCTTCTGAGACTGGAAAATCGGGCATCCAAATGGCTGATGAAATTTAATGTGGATAAGTGCAAGGTGATGCATATAGGGAAAAATAACCCATATTATAGTTACACAATGTTAGGTTCCATATTAGGAGCTACTTAGAGATGTGAATCGGAACCGGAATCGGTTCTGATTCCGGTTACGATTCACATCGTGGTTTTTTTTCCGGCCCGATCGGGTTTTATCGGCTGCGCCCAAGCCGATAAACAAAAAAACCCACCCCGACCCTTTAAAACTAATCCCTTAGCTTCCCCCACCCTCCTGACCCCCCAAAAAACTTTTTACAGGTACCTGGTGGTCCAATGGGGGTCCCGGGAGTGATCTCCCACTCTCGGGCCATCGGCTGCCACTAATAAAAATGGCGCCAATGGCCTTTGCCCTTACCATGTGACAGGGTATCCGTGCCATTGGCCGGCCCCTGTCACATGGAGGGAGCACTGGATGGCCGGTGCCATTTTTAAAAATGCATGGCTACATATACACATGTGTGGGCCATGCACAAGCAACATACATTTTTAAGAAGCCAGGAAGTATGCGTTACATATATATATCCCACTGTAAGAGGGGTACTTTCAACTCAGAATGGATTTATTTTTTGGGAGGAGCGGTGATACATTGGTCTGCCTAAGTTGTCCTCCCCAAAAATCCACCCTGAGATGAAAGTGTCCCTCTTACAGTGAGATATATAGAGAATGTCAGATTGGTCCTTTAAAAGAGTCTCTCTCTTTCTCTCTCTCTCTCACTCTCACTCTCTCTCTCTCTAGATAGTCACTTGTGTAAGTAAAGGTTCCAACACATATATGTAGAAGGGATATTTTAAATGGTACATGTGTACGTGCACGCACAATATAAAATCAAGCATGCCTGCAAGCCAATATGCGTACCTTTAAAAATGTTCTTGTAAGTGTGTGTTGGGATAGTGCTAAAGCATTATGTGATAATAATATTGTGATGTATTTCTTGTATTATGTATATAATTTGTAATTGTATCCTTTTTATGCTGTAAATCATTTTGAGGTGATCTATTAAATGTTACAATATAAATTTCAATCTTCCTATTATCAACAAATAAATATCTTAGTATGACAGTCTATAAATTATTTCAATAGGCAACAATGTGTCAACTAATATTTATCTCTAAACTAACTTAATTTTATCTCATTTGATTCAGTTGAAATAATTATAGATATATGCAAAGTAAATATGCATTAATTCCACTAAATTCTATTCAGAGATTGTTTAAAATTACAATAATCTACATCAGGAGTGGGCAAACTTGACCTGATAAAATATTTTCAGCCAGCCTACCTAATGTTTTACCCTATTGTCTCTGGTACATGATGTCTTGAAACAGCATCATCAACAGCCCAATCTCTCAGGCATTGCAGGCTTTTGTTGACACTGACATAGGTATCGGTGGCTGACAGAAGAGACCTCCATATTTCCATATAAGCCAGAGCAGGGGCAGGTGGAATGTGCTTTCCCTTCCTCCAATAGGGGGCTCAGCACATGGGAAAATGTACTCCCTCTGTCCCTCCAATGGAATCCATCACTGATGGAGACCAGGACTAACTGAGCTCCTGTAGCTGCAGGTGTGTCAGTCAGTGAGCCAAGGTGCCTAGGAGGGGGAAGCAGATATTGCTGATTCAATTAAAGTTCTGGTTCAAAGATTGATCATTTGTGCTCATTTATATTCTTCTGAGTGACATGCTGATACTATGTCATCTTTTACCTTCTCTGCTACAAGATTCTGGTCTTGGGGTTTTTTTGGGGAGTGGGTGGGTGGGAGGGGCTTTGTAGTCTCCCATTTTAACAACATTTTCTGCTACTGTTGGTGCTGGTTTGGTCCTCTCATTGAGCCATATGATATTCATGCCATTGCTAATGTTGATTTGGTCCTTTTTTTGTGCTATGGAATATTCTTACCACTTTTAGTGTTCTTTAGGTCCTCTTTACAGTGCCATAAGATATGCTTGCCACAATATCTCCTTCAAGGGGGACCATGCTTGCTTGAGAAGTTTCAAGGGAAGTGCTCCCATTCAAGGAGCTCAAATTTAGATTTCTTGATTTCAACGAGATGAAAAAATATTCAAATTGCAACATCCCAAATAATAAAAATATCATTATATTGTCACCAGACACTGATCAATGCCAAATGTTCAAGATCTGCAATCTACAGGCAAGCTAAATCCAGTGCCATGGTTCCTTCATGGCCATACTGCAAACTTGCTAATATAACTATGTCAAACAGTGAAAAAAAGCTCCATTAAAGTCAATTGAGCTAGAGCCCAGAATGCTTGTCTAAAAACACATTATACAACTCTCAATGTTAATTTCTTGCAAAATATTAGAACACAATGCTTTGATATAAAAATTAATCAATAAACTACACAGCTTCAAATCTTTTATTTTTTATAATTGAATAGTCAAATCAGCTGAATTTCAGAACATAAAATATGCTCTGAGGGACAAATGGCTGTCAACATTTATCAACAAATATACCCCCAGATGCATTAAGCTGTGGTAAAAATATTAGAAATGTCATGCATTAACATCTTGCAATAAAAATATGGGCATGGTTAGCATGATTCTCTACCATATTGCATAATTGCATACTGCGTAACGCGCTACTTTGTCACATCGCATGAAACTTTGTCATGTTGCACACCATTTAATGTGCTGCATGATAATTTTTTGTTTATATATATACCGGCTTCCCATAGCTGCCACTGCAGGTGTGATAGGAGTTGGAGAGAGGAGAGGAGTATGGTAGTGGTAGTGGTAGTAGTTGTTAGGAGAGTTTTAGAGCTTATTTGATTACCTGCTTGAGTTGACTTGGTTCTTGTTTCTCTGCAGTTAACCTTGCCCTTTGTCTATTGTGTTTATCTGTGTGTGCAAGAAGAGTGAAAGCTTTTGTGCATTTGTCTTGTCTTGTTTGTCCCTCTGTGTTTAAACAGTGAAAGAGAGGAGTGGATGGGTGTGAGGATGGACCATAAAAGGTGTGTGCATGTAGATAGAGATAAGAGACATGAGAAAAAAGGAGAAGAGAGGTGTGAGGTGAGGACATGGGAGGTGAGGCAGGAGAAGTGAGAGTTGGAGAGTAGGAGTGGTAGGGGGCAGAGTGGTAGGAGGAGGAGAAAGAGGAGGAGTAGTAGGAGTAGAGACATGGAGAAAGGAAGAAACAGGAGGTGGTAGGAAGGGGAGGAGGAGAAGGAGGAGGAGGAATCTAGGCAGGAGTGTGTATAGGGAGAAGGACATCAGAATAGGGCCCAAGAGATAGGACAGATGGTGGGAAAGTTGCAAGGGCAAGTATAGGAGAGTGGGAAGAAGGGAGGGGAGCTGGGAACAGGAGGGAGAGTGAATGGAGTGACCCTACCTCTCTGGAAGTGGAAGTGGTAACCCAATCCTCAGGAAGCAGATGGGGGAGTAGTGGGCCCATCCTGCATGAAGGTACCTGTGCCAGCTAAATGGGTGAGTGGTAGGTCCATCTTGCCTGAAGAGTCCCTGTGCTATACTGCTGGCTTGGATGGTCCTGTGTGTGCCACATTGTCCTCCAGCTGTCCTTAAATGCCCTTCTGTGTGCCTTGCCCATAATTCTACCTCCATGCTTGTTTTCCAGTCATGTGCCTGCTGGTTTCTCATCTCATCATGCTGCTTGTGTCTCATTTGATCCTCTTCCTCCTGCCTCCATATCTCATCCTCCTCCAGTCATGGTCCAGCTGCATCCATGATGTGTTCTCCATTTATGGTCCTGTTACCTCCATGCTGCATTCTCCAGTCACTGTCTTGCTGCTTCCATGATGCATTCTCCAGTTAAGGTCCTGCCATGTCACCTTTCCTGCCATGGCCCCTTTGACTGTACTCTTTCAACATGGACTGTCTGGGTCTTTTCACAAAATTTGCTGCCATGAACCTTTACATTCCCCCTTTTGAGTGCACTCTTAAACATGGACTGCCTTAAACATGGACTGCCTGGGGCTTTTCATGAACTTTGCTGCCATGGTCCTTTGCAGATCCCCCATTTGAGTGCACTCTTTCAACATGGACTGTCTGGGCCTTTGCCTGCTATCACATTATTGTGCTGGCATCAGCTCTAGCATTAGAGTTGTGCTATATGTTTTGAATTGAGACTTCCACATTCAGTGTTCTTTGCTGTAATCATCATTTTGTCTGGGAATAATATAATTATACTGTATATGTAGTGCTGCCATTTGTAACAATGTATGTACATGTATCCACAAAATGTGCGGTTATTTCTGACACATTGTCATATGCTAAGAAGCACAGTGCACCTTTACTAGTACAAAGAATTAACTCAGTAATGGCTCAGCTGGCCCAAAACTAAATTCCCACATATGTAAAGCTCATATAGCCTGTTGTGTAATAACCAAGGAGTCAAAAAGATGTGGAGTACAGAGAAGACACACTGCCTAAGAGCTTACATCAAGGTTGGCCAACTCTAGTTATCAAAAGCCACAAGCAGGCCATGTTTTCAGGATATCCACAATGAATATGCATGAAATAGATTTTTATACAATGGAGACAGTGCATGCAAATCTATGTCATGCATATTCATTATGAATATCATGAATACCTGAGGACCAGAGTTGGCTACTTCTAGCATAGAATAATCAGGCTTGCTGTTGCTTGGTCCTAGGCAGATATCCACATACTTCCTACATCCCCTGCATTGCCTTTGGTTGTGCATATGTAGATTTTTTTTAACATAGTCTCAATGTATTATTATAATCCATTATTTGTGTATGTTATTAAATACTTGTTATACTTGTTTCCACTAACTTTATATAGGTCATAAAGTTAATGGTAGTGAAGATATATGTCTCTGTCTCACTCTCTGTCTTCCTCTCTCTCTCTATATATACACACAGAATATATGATGAAAATAAGGGATTTTTGACACAAATGTATGACACATTGTTATACCTAATATACATATGTACAAACAAAGGCAGTGCAGGGATAGTAGGGAGTATAAGGATGTCTACCTGGTGACAAGCCTGATTATTATGCAGTTTATATATTTAGACTCTACACCTCCCTTCCTCCTCTGTTGTCATACAGCAGGTGATATGAGCTTTACATCTAAGCTACTTTCCTGAATGTCACTGTGTTCTAGGAGGCTGCCACAGTGCTGAGGTCCATAATCATTAGGCTGGATAGTGGATAATTAATCCAGCTATAGTAAGGCACTTAACTTGTCCTATATATTCAGCAGTATAAATGTCCCACATAATATATGAATGTGCCATTATGTGCCATAATATATGAATGTCCCACATAATATATGAATGTGCGACAAACCTTTTCCATAGGAAAAAATTCAGCAGAACCAGGGGTCACGATTTGAGGTTCCAGGGAGGAAGATTCAGAACCAATGTCAGGAAGTATTTCTTCACGGAGAGGGTGGTGGATGCCTGGAATGCCCTTCCGGAGGAAGTGGTGAAGACCAGAACTGTGAAAGACTTCAAAGGGGCATGGGATAAACACTGTGGATCCATAAAGTCAAGAGGCCGCCAATGAAGAGTGGGTGACTCGCCAGAATGATGGCTACTGCCTGGACACAATACCCTTATTCAATAAACATACACATGCTTACTGTGACTCCAACATCGCTCTAAGCTTCAACAGCAAGAGGAAATGGAAAAAAGGATTTGCACTCACAAAGAGGGGAGTAGCTGGCTTGTTACGGCGGTTACTACCCCAAACCAAATATGCCTGATACTTCATGCATATACAGCATAGCTCTCTGCTTCAACGACAGGAGAGAAGAATAACTGATACTTCACACATCCAGCAGAGCTCTCTGCTTCATCGGCAAGGGAGAAGAAAAAAAGGGTTCGCACTCACCAAGCGGGGAGTAGCTGGCTTGTTACGGCGGTTACTACCCCAAACCAAATGTGCCTGATACTTCACTTTCCATGCATATCCAGCATGGCTCTCTGCTTCAACGGCATGGGAGAAAGACTGATACATCACACATTTCCAGCATAGCTCTCTGCTTCAACAGCAGGGAAAAAAAAACCAAAAAAAAAAAACGGATGCTTCACGCATATCCTGCATAGCTTCAATGACAGGGGTGAAGAAAAAAGGATTCACAATCACAAAGCGAGGAGTAGCTGGTTTGTTACGGCGGTTACTACCCCAAACCAAATGTGCCTGATACTTCACTTTCAATGCATATCCAACATGGCTCTCTGCTTCAACGGCAGGGGAGAAAAAAAAAAACCTGATACTTCACGCATATCCAGCATAGCTCCCTGCTTCAACGGCATGGGAGAAGAAAAAACAACCAACAAGGGCTGTACAACATAGTCTAGGTAAAACAAATAAGCATGGGTGTAGCTTGCTTATTGCGGCGGTTACTACCCCTACTACCCCTAACTAATCAAGCTAGATATTTCACTTGGATGCAGCTCCATCACTGCTCTCTACATTAATGGTGGGGGTGGAAGGGGAATAGAACAAAGAGCTAAGAGAAACAGATAAGTATGAGAGAAAAAATGTGTGAAGCTTGCTGGGCAGACTGGATGGGCCGTTCGGTCTTCTTCTGCCGTCATTTCTATGTTTCTATAATATATTAATCATTAAGTAATACTGTACCATAGTGCTGGGAAACTGTAGACCTAACTGGCCAGTGTGTAAATATGGCCATTAAGCCTAAAGTGAGCAGGCCTAGTATGGATGGCTTACTGTCTACTTACCAGGATATCTAGAGAAACATCACTTAAAATAATGGTTCTCATGGGCTTTCTGGCCAAACACCTCTTCCATTCACCCAGAACCTTAAGAAAGCCTAGTTCATAAGGTACTGTGGGTGAGGTGGAGGCTTGAGGGGGCAGTTGATGAAATCTAATTTTTTATTTAGCAGGGTTGGAGGGAAGGAGAAGGGTCAGTCTTAACATGGTGACATTTACTTTTTTTTTTGTTGAAATATTTTTATTAATATAATAACAAGCTTAAGTGATATACATAACAGTACTGGTCTAAACAGGATTCAAAGAGTACAAAAATAAAAAGAACAGACCAACTATGCTTCTTCAAAGCTTGTTTATGAAGAGTAAACAGAGAAAGAGGAAAACAAAGAGAAAGAAAAGAAGAAGGGAGAAAAGAAGAAGAAGGGGGTAAGCACAGAGAGAAGAAGAAGGGGGTAAGCACAGAAGAAAAGAGAGAGAGAAAAGAAAAAAAGGATTGGCTCAATAAGAGATGCATTCATAGACATCACCCAGTGTCATGACAATCTATTCATGTAGTCATTGAGAGGCATCCAAACCCTACCCCATGATGTCAGCCGGCGATACTTGATAACCATGGAGTGCTCATATTTGCTAAAGAGACAAACAGAGTTCCACCAGAGGTGCTCCAAAAGCATATCACTGCATTTCCAATTAGACATAATATTGTGTATGGCCACAGTTAATAAAAAATCTAACAGTTTACGAGAGGGAGTGGGGAGGTCTACTGACACATCTGCACTTTTGAGTATTATCAAAGAATAAGTGAGAGGTTGTGAAAGACCAAGGATCCTTGAAATAGTTTTCCAGATTTGTCCTCAAAAGATGGATACAAGTGGATAGTGGAAAAGCATATGGGAAAGTGAGCCCTGATCCCGGTTACATGACCAACAACCATGAGAGATAAGTAGACCAGCACGGTGCAATTTCCATAGTGTCCAAACCGCCTGATGCATAATAAGGAAGGACGTTTGAGTCAGACTGGAAGACTGTGATATGCGATTGGAAACCTTCCATACATATGACCAAGCAGTGGGAGCGGGATGATAAGAAAATTAAGATGACCATACTGAGTACAGGCTAGAATTAGTGCTGGGAGGTACACAAGCTTTAAACAATTTAGAAAAACGAGAGGCCATATGGCCTTGAGTGCCATACAACTGGTAAAACTTAAGGATATAGGGCAGATTAGTATCCAACAAAACAGGTATGGCTAGGGTGTGAAGAGCATTTTGAAGTTGAAGCCAGGCATAAAACTGAGATTTTGTAGAGCAAATCGCAGTTGCAACTGTTCAAAGGGAAGAAGATCATTATTTTGCATTATGGAATATAGAAACCAAATCCCATAGGATTTCCATATAGGCCAATTAACAGGACGACTATCAATTTGGATCAGTGAGTTGCACCATATGGGGGCGTAATATGACATTTTCCAAGGGCTAGAGTCAGGCATGTGGATGGAATCAAAATCTAGAAGGGCCTTATGCATGGCACATAGAATGGGATTGCGTGCATGGTTGGTTGAAAGTGACACAGTGGGAAAAAATTGAATAGGATATGGGTGAAGCAGCTGTAGTTCCAAAAGGAGCCAGTGCGGGACATCGAGAGGAGAGATAGGCATCATGAAGTAATGATATCCTTGTTGTAAAATGAAAGCGTGGTGATAAGAATAAAAATATGGGAAGTTAACTCCGCACTCTTGTGGAACCTTTTTCAGTTTGGATAACGCTATTCAAGGGGCTTTATTGTTCCACAAGAAACCGGTAAGCGTACGGTCGACATAAGTATAAAAATCCTTAGAAAAGAAAGCTGGGAGCATAGACAAAAAATATGTAATTTTGGGAGCCAAAACCATTTTTATGGTATTGAGCCGGCACCACCAGGAGAAATGAAGGGTGGACTACTGAAGAATAGCATCACAAAGTTTCTGCAAAATTAGGGACTCACAGCAACCAATGGTAGATGTGATATCATTATAGAAGAGAGCACCCAAATATTTAAGACCCTTAGTGACCTTTTGAACAGGGAAGTGCGAAAGGTCGGCAAGGGAACCCATCAGATTTAAGGGTAACATCTCAGTTTTATGCCAGTTGGCTTTATAACCAGACACAAGCAAGTAGCTAGCAATAAGCTGAAACAGTGAGGGGGAGAGAGGAGGCTGGATGAAGCAAAAAGAGGAGGACATCATTGGTGAATACTGATAATTTAAAAGTATTAGATCCAATAGTGACTCCTTCAATAGTGTCAGTTTGCCTAATGGCAAGGAGCAAAGGTTCCAAGGCCAGGTTAAATAGTAGGGGATAAAGGGGGCAGCCCTGTTTGGTTCCCCTGTGGAGATGAAAATGGGGGGGGCATCCTATTATTGAATAAGGATGTGCAAAGCGCACTAACCCGAAACTGAATTTTTCCCGAAATCACAATCCACTCAGATCAAATCGATCGTTAAGGGGAAGTTCCTCTATAGTATCTGGAAGCCTTTTATTTTTATTTTATCGTTACCAGACAAGACTCAACAACTGATCTCACGGAATGTCAGACATCTTCAATTGGCTTGAAAAGAGCATATGTTGGAGTTAAGTAGCTCTCAAAGGTCGGCTGGTCAGAATACTACATAGAAGTGTAGGATGTAATTTGTAAGAGACTCTGATATGGGGAAAGGGAGGGAGGGTGGGGGGAAAGGGGGATTCTTTGATTGGATTAGTGGGTACACTTCATATTTTGCTTGATGGTTTGTTATGGATTATTGTTGATATGGATCCTAATGTTGTATGGGAATGTTGTTTTGATGTTAAAAATAAATAAAAATTTCTATGCAAAAAAAAAATTAATCTGCCTTTGCATGGTTTTCCAGATTTGCCATGTGAGCGGCAAGACAAATGAAAAGAACTTAAAGGTCCTGTAGCTAGCTGCTCTGATTGTCTGTCTGCCATGCCTCAGTAACAGCAATGGGGCCTACATCCAGTATCCAGCAACATCCAATGACTGTGACTCACTGACTGCATCTGTTATCCGTGCCCCAACACCATCAGTTGGGCCACACTTCAGCAACTACGCTGCTGCTTCCTCCCCTGCCCAAGGGCCACAATATGCCAATGGTGATTTTGCTATGTCCCCAAAACCTGCAGTTGGGCCACACTTAGCTACCAAAATGCTGCTGCCTCCCTGGCCCAAAAAGCCAATCCAAGGGCCAAAACACGAATGCTGAGTCCTGATGTGTCCCCAACACTGCCAGTTGGGCCACACTATAACAACCACACTACTGCTGCTGCTTCCTCCCTCGTCCAAATATCCAATCCAATTGCCACGACACACCAATACTGAGTCCTGTTGTGTCTGTAACACCACCAGTTTGCTCACACTTCATCAACCAAAATACTGCTGCTGCCTCCCTGGCCTGAGAAGCCAGTCCAAGAGCTGCAAGACACCAATGCAGAAAAATGCTATGTCCTGAACACCATCTTGTCCTTTCCAACATCACAGGGGCTAACATGTACTGACACAATCTGCCGGCCTTGCCCTTACCAACATCATAGAAGCTAACATGCACTGACAAAATCCACCTGCCTTGTCCTAACCAACATTACAGGAACCAATATGAATTGATTCAATCTGCCTACCTTGCCCTTATCAGCATCCCAGGGAACAACATGCACTGACTCCATCCTCCTCCTTTTCACCTTACCAACATCACAGGGGCCAATATGACTGACTCAATCTGCTCACCTTGCTCTTACCAACATCACAAGGGCCAACATGCACTGACTCAATCTGCTCGCCTTGCTCTTACCAACATCACAGGGGCCAACATGCACTGACATAATTGGCCTGCCTTGCCCTGTTAGTGTCTACCATCACTAGGGCCTGATGAATTCTGCTACCTCCTGACTCTTCCCCATCCTCAAAGCTGGGGCCTGTCATACCCTGCTGCCTCCTGACTTGTCCCCATCTACAAAACTAGGGCCTGTCACACCCTGCTGCCTCCTGACTTGTCACCATCCACAAAACTGGAGCCTGTCATACCCTGCTGCCTCCTGACTTGTCCCCATCTACAAAACTGGGGCCTGTCACAACCTGCTACCTCCTGACTTGTCCCCATCCAAGGGACGCCTATAAAGGATCCTTACATGTCCCTCCTATCAAGGCAGTGCACCACTCAAACATCAGAGACTGGTCATTCTCTACTGCAGGCCCATCCATCTGGAACACCATGCCTCCAGACCTCAGACAAGAAACCTGTCTACTAACTTTTAAAAAGAAACTAAAGACATGGCTGTTCTGCCAAGCCTTCCCCACTACAAGTTTCACAGACTGATTTAGAACTGTTCCTCACTCATTTATGTAAATAAACAATCACCAACTCACGCTTACTAGCTATTAAGAGGTCGGCTTCTTGCCTCCCTCCCATGTATATAGTTCTTAATCTTCGTTCACCCTCTTTATTTCCTACTCCCAGTTAAGGCTTCCTTGTTATAATGTAACTTTTATGCTCTCTAAATTGTCTCTTGTTGACTGGTTATTTATAGTTATTTATAGTTACTGCCTAGTTTGATGTAAACCAAGTTGATTTGATTTGTATCAAGAAAGTCGGTATATAAAAGCCTTCAATAAATAAATAAATAAAACTGATGTCTGACTCAGCTTACTTCTACCTGACTTGTCCCCACCCATACAATTGGGGCCTTTTACAAAATTCTACCTCTTGACATCCTCAGTGACAATACTGGGGCCTGTCATACCCTGCTGCCTCCTGACTCTTCCCCATCCAGAAAACTGGGGCTTGTCACACTCTGCTACCTCCTAACTTGTCCCCATTCACAAAACTGGGGCCTGCACACCCTGCTGGCTTCTGACTTGTCCCCATCCACAAAACTGATGCCTTTCACATATGTTACCTCCTGACCCCTCCCCATGTACAAAATTGGGTATGACTCAGCTTACTTCCTCCTGACTTGTCTGCATCCAGAAAACTGGGGCTTTTCACAACAAGCTGCTTCCTGACTTGTCCCCCATACAAAAAACTGGGGTCTGACTCAACTTCTTCCTCCTGACACATCCCCAATTACAACCCCGGGGCTTCAATTCTCCTGCTTCCCTCTAATACTTCCTCAACCTCTACACTGGGGCTTCAAACCTCCTGGTTCCTTCTACTACATACCCAACCTCAACACAGGACTCCAATCTTCCTGATCACTCCTTATACACATCCTGTTCAACAACAATGGGGGCTGACTAAGCTTACTTCCTCCTGACATGTCTTCAACAACAATTCTGGGATTTCAAACCTCCTCCTGCTTCTTTCTGACATATCTTCAACCTCAACATTGGGGCTTCAGTCTTTCTGCTTCCTCCTGACAAGTTCACATCCTCAAAACTGGGGCTTCAATCTTTCTGATTCCCACTAGCACATTCCATTCAACAACAATGGGATTTTATTCAGCTTAGTTCCTCCAGACTCATCCCCAGCAATATCTCTGGGGCTTTAATCCTCCCGCTTCCTCCTGATACATCTGCAACAGCAACTCAGGGTCTTCAATACTCCTGCTTCCTCCTGACATGCCCCAACAACAACACTGGGACTTGACACTATAGTGGTCTGACAGCACATCCAGTAACAGCCTTTCACTACCATACCCCAACACCAACAGCACAGGGGTCTGGCAACCATCTTGCAGCAGCCTTACACTAGGGATGTGCATTTGTTTCATTCATTTAATTTTCCCGTTTCCCATTACATGTCAATTAGATGTGCCTTTGTTTCATATGTTTCATACGTTTCATATTGCATGTTTGTATAGGAAACATATGAAATGGATGAAACAAATGCACATCCCTACCTTACACTACTGTACTCCCACACCAAGAGCATAGAGGTATGACAGTACATCCAACAACAGCCTTACAATGCTGTATACCTTGCATATACTCAATTGTTTGATATGTCCTTTATCTGTCTGCCATGTTCCAAGTATCATTGCAGGGTTATGACTCCACTGAGATTTTGTGCCTGCTTGTGCCACCAACAAACAATTAGGGGTGTGCATTCGGATTGACCGCATTAGTGAAATGCAACTCATTTTTTTTTTTTACTTAAAAAATTGATTCGACATAAACGATCGGATTTCCCATATATCGAACATAGATATGTTCGATATGTGGGAAATCGCGATTGTTGAGCCAAAATAAAAATATAAACCCCCTCACCCTCCTTAATCCCCCCCCCCCCCGACTTACCACAACTCCATGGTGATGGAGCGGAGTGAGGACGCCATTTCTGCAATCCTTGGCGAGAAGCATGTGACGTCGGCGGCACGTCGAGTGACGCCGGCGTCACGTGATTCCCGGCTCGTTCGCGCCGGACGGCTCGTTCGGCCCAAAAAGAACTTTTGGCCAGCTTGGGGGGGTCAGGAGGCCCCCCCAAGCTGGCCAAAAGTTCTTTTTGGGCCGAACGAGCCGTCCGGCGCGAACTCGCCGGGAATCACGTGACGCCGCGTCACTCGACGTGCCACCGACGTCACATGCTTCTCGCCAAGGATTGCAGAAATGACGTCCTCACTCCTCGCTCGATCACCAGGGAGTTGTGGTAAGTCTGGGGGGGGGATTAAGGAGGGTGAGGGGGTTTAAATTTTTTTTTTGCACATATGCACATATACCCAACTCATTGGATTTTTTTTATGTCCATATTGGCCGCAAGTGGGACCCCCTTTCGGACATAAAAAATATGAACATAAAATTTTGCTCTGCACATCCCTACAAACAATGAGTTTCTCTGCCTCCTTTTTCCCAATTGTAACTGCTGAGTCATGACTCCACTCATTTCTCCTGCCTCCTTTTCCCCAAATGTTGCCTCCAAGACATGACTCCACTCAGTTCCTCCACGTCCTTTTTCCCAAATACAACCTCTGACGCATGAATACGATGAGTTCCTCTGCTTCCTTTTCCCCAAATATAACCTTCAAGGCATGACTCACTCAGTTACTCTGCCTCCTTTTCCCAAATGTAACCTCTGAGGCATGACTCCGCTCAGTTCCTTTGCCTCCTTTTCCCCAAATACAACCTCTGAGGCATTTCTCCACTGAATGCTTCTACCTCCTTTTCTCCAAACACCACTATGGAGGCATGTTTCCACTGACCTCCCCTACCTGATCTCTCTTCACTGTTGTTGAGGCAAAGCAGGCAGGGAAAGTCATTGGATTCATGCTTCAGTAGTGGTGGTTTATGCCAAACTGACTTCTCTTGCCTTCCTCACTCCAAACAGTTGTTGAAGGGAAGCAGGCAGGGAAAGACAGTGGAATTAAGCCTCAGGAGTTTTGTTTTCAAAACACCACTGGGACATGACTCCCCTGCCTCTTATCCAAACACAACCACTGAAGAATAACATATCCTTTATCAGCCTGTCTTACTCCAACCCTAACCAATGTGGTCTGACACAGCTGTGGATTGCCATTTTCAACTCTTACCACTGAGGCCCGTTATTTACAACTACAGCATGCCATTTTCATACTGTAAACTTTGTGGCCTGATACTTACATCTGTGGTATGCCATGTTCCAAACCTAACCACTAAGATCTGACACATACAGTTGTGGCATGTCATTTTCAAACCCTGTCTACTGTGGTGTGACACTTACAGTTGCAGCATGCCAGGTTCCAACCATTACCATAACTTAAGCTTTTTTCATTGGCTACCTACGAAATTTAGAAATGACTTTAAACACTGAATGGCTTAGGCCTGGATTCATCAAACTATTGCATGCAATAGGAAGGGGGGGGGGGGTGTTTTATGGTAATAGCTTATTTATTGCAAAGTGTGCTAGCTTAGAGCTTTGCCTAGGTATATATATGAGAGAGAGAGAGAGAGAGAGAGAGAGAGAGAGAGAGAGAGAGACTAGCTATAAGACCCTCATAGTAGTTAGGTATTTATACCTCTATAGGAGGCCCACCTAGTTACTTGAGGTGAGGTTTAGGTATTAGTGTAGGGGTTAGGGGCCACTTTGATATTCAGAGTGAGACGTACGAACAGAACAGTGCATTCTTGTGAAGATTTGAGGTCCTTCGGAGTGAGGAAACTCACCCAAAAATGAGATTTGTACAATGTTCTCTCAACCTAGCTTGGTGGACTCTCTACTTGTGTAAAATCTAAAAACATATCTGTTTTTACAGACCTCTGGTTCCCTTCCTTTTGATCACTAGGCATTTTCACAGCTCCTGCTGGATGTTCATATTCTTTTTCCTTTTCATTATTAGACTATTGACTTTTCATACGTTTTATTTGTATTTTAAATTAATATTTATGGTTTATGTTTTTATGTTATCTTTATCTATGTATGTGGACAGTTGTAAACTAGGGGTGTGCATTCGGATTGACCGCATTAGTAAAACGCAACTCATATTTTTTTTTTACTTAAAAAATTGATTCGACATAAACGATCGGATTTCCCACATATCGAACATAGATATGTTCGATATGTGGGAAATCGCGATTGTTGAGCCAAAATAAAAATATAAACCCCCTCACCCTCCTTAATCCCCCCCCCCGACTTACCACAACTCCCTGGTGATGGAGCGAGGAGTGAGGACGCCATTTCTGCAATCCTTGGCAAGAAGCATGTGACGTCGGCGGCACGTCGAGTGACGCCGGCGTCACGTGATTCCCAGCTCATTCGCGCCGGACGGCTCGTTCGGCCCAAAAAGAACTTTTGGCCAGCTTGGGGGGGCCTCCTGACCCCCCCAAGCTGGCCAAAAGTTCTTTTTGGGCCGAACGCGCCGTCCGGCGCGAACGAGCCGGGAATCACGTGGCGCCGCGTCACTCAGACGCGACGTCACGTGATTCCCGGCAAGTTCGCGCCGGACGGCTCGTTCGGCGCGAACAAGCCGGGAATCACGTGACGCCGACGTCACGTGATTCCCGGCAAGTTCGCGCCGGACGGCTCGTTCGGCCCAAAAAGAACTTTTGGCCAGCTTGAGGGGGTCAGGAGGCCCCCCCAAGCTGGCCAAAAGTTCTTTTTGGGCCGAACGAGCCGTCCGGCGCGAACTTGCCGGGAATCACGTGACGTCGCGTCTGAGTGACGCGGCGCCACGTGATTCCCGGCTCGTTCGCGCCGGACGGCTCGTTCGGCCCAAAAAGAACTTTTGGCCAGCTTGGGGGGGTCAGGAGGCCCCCCCAAGCTGGCCAAAAGTTCTTTTTGGGCCGAACGAGCCGTCCGGCGCGAACGAGCCGGGAATCACGTGGCGCCGCGTCACTCGACGTGCCACCGACGTCACATGCTTCTCGCCAAGGATTGCAGAAATGACGTCCTCACTCCTCGCTCGATCACCAGGGAGTTGTGGTAAGTCTGGGGGGGGGATTAAGGAGGGTGAGGGGGTTTAATTTTTTTTTTTGCACATATGTACATATACCCAACTCATTGGATTTTTTTTATGTCCATATTGGCCGCAAGTGGGACCCCCTTTCGGACATAAAAAATATGAACATAAAATTTTGCTCTGCACATCCCTATTGTAAACCATTTTGACTGACACTCATTGTAAAAGCGGTATATAAACCTTTTAAAATAAATAAATAAACAAATGTGAATATTGGTACACAAGATTTCTATATGTGCAAAACTGATGATAAGATTTATGCATTGAACCTATAAAACTCCTTGTCACGTTTCTGAAATCTTTTGAAGATGCAAACCCCAGTTGTTCTAGAAGGACGTGTGGGGCACTAGGAACCTATTTACATATGCGGTAGGACTGCCAAGGGTTTTGTCATTTAAAAAAAAATTTAACACAAGAGATATCTAATATTACTGAGTATCCTTTTCATCTTTCTAGAGCACTGGGGCTATTGAGATAACGTTCTGACTCTGGATTGCCAGTGAAATTCTGAGCTTTAATTTCACAATTGTTATTGGCTGCCAGATTTACTATCACAACTATGTGGAAATCTAATCTGGATATCGAGAGATGGAGAACATAAACCAAAGACACTGTAGATATTGAGAGTTTGTGATATCCCTTAAAGGGGTAGAAATCTAAATATGAGTTAATATGGAGCTCTTTTTGGAAGTATTATGATATACCTATAGTGCCTTGAAGATGATATGAAGCAAATTATGTATAAATCTATGCACATTGCTTTTGTCTGATTTAAGAGTATATATTCTCTTCACCCAGTTTGTATAATCTTCCTTTCCTTCATACTCAAATTATGTTGTTGTTATGCTGATATGCTACTTATTAAATAACAAGTTTTTATTTTTTTTAAAGAATAGATTATAAGCGATGACTTGTCATAGCCTTCTAAAGCAGGGATGGACAACTGCAGTCCTTGAGGGCCACAAACTAATCTGGTTTTCCGGATATCCCTAATGAAAATTCAAGAAATAGATTTGCATACAACTAAGGCAGCATGCTTGCAAATCTGTTGCAGGAGCGCTAGGGAGAGATCCCACTTTTGGGGAGAGTGGTGTGCCCTTGGACAATGATGAGACTGCAGAGTGGAGCTCCTTGGAAGTGCTGAGGCAGGTGAGGCGTATCCCAGAAGAGGCGGACAGGCAGAAAACCAGGAACTCAAACCTCCGTCAAACCTGACGCATCAGTAGAGACCCAACAACGCAATGCTGGTCTCTGGGGTAGCCCTCCGGCCACTTGATAGCCCTTTTGGACCTGCCGTACAAGAACTGCAAATGCACCAGGATGGACAGAGGTCGAAGGCAGATGATGGAACTGGAAAAAGACGCAACTTGAAGACTGAAGACACAATCAGATGATACTTGAAGACGAGGTCAGACGATACTGAATAAGGATGAGGAAAAGCTGAAGAGAAGGACATCAGGGACACTGATGAAGACACTTACTGAGTGAAAATATGACAGAAGAATTAAAACTCAATATGAAGGTATTCAGCCATGACTCGTAGCAGCAACCATCCTGAACTAAGACTTCGGGGACCTGGCATGATAGGCGCGGCCAACCTTAAGAAGTGGAGGCTTCAGACCCAACACAGAAGATGAATCTGAAGGTCAACCGAAGTTGAAGAGTGGACGGTCCACTAGGAGGTAAATTCCAGAATGAGGATATCCGAGAAGAAGGCTACCTTGACAAGGGAGCCAAAGAGTCTGAAGGCTCCTTAATGTAGGAGCCAAAAGGGTCTGAATGCTTGACAGCGAAAAGAACTGAAGACAAGGATGTCAAAGGATTCTGAAGATGAAGAGGACTTGACGCAAAGACGTCTGGAATGTCAGGACATCTGGACTTTCACCCCCAGGGCACTCAGTCAAGAGCATCAAGAAGGTGTCAAGTGAACTGGAGAATGAGACATCTGAGACATCTGGACATCTGGATATCTGGACCTCAGACCCTCAGGTCACCCAACCAAGAGCAGCGAAGAGGCTCTGAGAGGCAGAACAACAGGATGACAGACTTCAGGAAGGACAGGATATCAGAAAATGAGGACTTCAGGAAGATCTGAAGGTGAAGACATCAGGAGGGTCAGACATCTGAAGACAAGGACTTAGAATCTGGTGAGAGACAAAACATGGAACGAAGATGAGATGAAGGATCAGGAACCACAAAGGAAGACACGGGAATTCCCACAAAGAACAGAGTGCCTTGAAGAAGCAGAGCTCCTGGACTGAATTTCTGGAATGGAGGATCCAGGAGCAGTCTGACTCCATGACTGACTCTTTGCAAAGGTGAAGAGGAACTGAAGACTGAGCCCTTTTGTAGGACTGAAGAGGAACACCCAGGATGACATCATGAGGAGGAGCCAGGAGGACTGGCCCTTTAAATCTCAAGGAGAGGCGCGGCCCCACGCCTAAGGAGGCAGGACCAGGGACAGCAGCCATGCTGTGAAGACAGAGCTGAAGCAAGGAAGCAGGCCCAGCTGCAAAGGTGGCCTTCTGCTACATAGGAGTTCCAGTCCAGCTTCCAGGCTGCGGAAAAGAGCAACGATGGCGGCATTCCCCGCCATGGAAAGGTCCCATGATGGCGGCTCTGTCCGCCATGGATGGCAGCCTCAATGATGGCCTCCTGGCCATGAAAGAAAGTAAGCGGAAGCCTCAGGCCACAGGAGCATGGCGGCAAGGCCCGCCATGCAGAAGACAAACATGGGCGGGCTCCAGGCCATGGGGAACCCTCGGCAGCGGCCTCCAGGTAGGTTCCATGGCGGGCCTGCCATGGAACACTACAGTAGCTCCTGCCGTGTGAAGACGGTGTCGGCAGCCTCCTTGCTGCATTAGAGCACGGCGGTGGCATCAGGGAGCTGGCTGGCAGGAAAAGGTGAGAGACTGCTCGCGGCCTAGCTACGGGCAGGTTTGTAACAAAATCGCTCTCATCAGCAATATCCTGAAACCCAATTGGTTTTCAGTCCTCAAGGACTGGATTTGCCTATCCCTGTTCTAAAGTACAAAAAAATGCACATAGTCATCTTCTGCTTTCTGGGATTCCTCTTGAAATAGGGGCTAGAAGCTAAGATTCTATCTCTGATTGGGGAATCCTAGGATGCTCTCGCTGTCTCCATTGCAACACATTTGTCAGATACTCTTGCATTGTGCATAAGACAATACTATAGTGAGTGGAACTCAAGCACACATATTTGTTTTGAAAGGGAGGGCCCAGATGCTGATGACAAGGATGTTAAGCTGTATTCAGTTAAGAGTTTGTTCCTGGTATGTGGTAAAGAAAAGATGCAAGATAAAAGATAATTCATTTGGAATGGAGACTGTTATGAAGCTACTTTCAAAGGCTGTATTTTTTTCCCCCACAAAAGAAACTTCTGCCAGAACAAGAAACATTTCACAAGCCAAACCAAACAACTTATATACCTGATCTCTGGGCAGAAAATAATAATTATGATAATAATAAAGATAATAATTATTATTATTGTTTGATATCATGCCCTTCATCCATGCTCAGTGACATCCATCTGCTCTTATACAAGCTGGATATGATGTCACTGAAGGGCAAAAGGACACATGTTAAAAAGGTTCATGAAAGTAGGAACGATTGAAAGGGGAGGATTCATTGCATGTTACAGCCCAAAATGCTCCTCCAGTACAGGCTAGTATTGTAAGCTACAAAATTCCCAGTTACATGAAGGGAAACACAGCATCCTTCTGACTCTATTTTTAAGCATGGAATGCACATTTACGTACTGCCTCATCATTTCAGATATCCTGGTGCATGATTTTTCACACACAGATTTGTCAGAATACAATCAATATATATTTTAATCAGAACTCAGACAATTAGAAAAGGCTGGAACATAAAAGCACTATGGTCTTCTTGAATCCTAATCAAATATGTACAGAACCAATGTAATTAGTTGTATATAAACATAAAGGGGTATAACTTGCTTTGATCTATGAACTAACAGAATATGTACATATGTGCTCTTAATATAGAAAGCAATGTTATTAAAAGCAGGTTTTTTTGGCAGCGGGCTTTAGCAGTCCTAATGGTTTTGCTGTGCCCTCACGAGTAATGAGCATATCAGTGAAGAGTTTCATGAGCTTTATAGCAGAATCCCTTTGTTCCTTACTGTATGATTCAAGGTCACTGGCTTTCATTAAGATGCTTTCCCGACTGTCTGTGCTTCTACATGGGAAAAGGAACCACTTCTAGGACATGCAGCAGAAATTAGCATCCAAGGCGGTGATTAGGAGTCGGGCAAGAAAAGAGTGTAAACCACCCAGATGGCAAATTATTTTCTGAAATAGTCATGTTAGTGGTCAACGGCTTCAGGCTTCTAGGGAATTAACTTAATTGGTGTTAAACTGAAAATAGGTTGATAAATGTCTGATCAACCCATGTAAAGTTTCAGAGAATAAGATAGATGAATAATGAAAGACATCAGTAAAGGGAATAAATTATATTTTAAGTGAAGAGGCTGGTAGCAAGGCAAGCAATGTGAAATTCTTATAGAATCACTGTTGATACAATTTCAATTAAAACGTTAAAATCACATTGAGGGTCAATTATGCAAATAGTGCAATGTACAGATTCAGTATCATTCAGATTAAACTTTTCATAAACACTAGCACTCTGTACCACTAAGCTATGTACTCTGTCTTTCAGAAATGTTACTCTTATGGAACCCATTCATTTGTGAGACTTCTACAATTTATCAGATAAGTAAATTCTGTGGATTCTTCTTTTCTTGTACTATTTCTATTCATTTATTTATTTGTTTGTTTGTTTATTTACTTGCAGTTATTTCTTATCCACCCAATTACCAGACATCTGTTCTGGGAGATTTACAATTTAAACATACACATATAAAAAAAAAAACAAAAACAACATAATAACAATTAAAAAAACTGATCATCCAAAGGCCACAGAAAACAAATGTGCCTTCACCTGCTTATGAAAGGTTTTATAATCCTATAGGTGACAAATTACCATAGGGAGCCCATTCCACAAAGGGGAAATCCAGAAAAAAATGTTCTTTTACTGGTCTTTTGCAACCTCACTTTGGTGACTCTAGGGACTAATAACAAAAAAACCCCCTCTGAACACAACAATCGAAATATAGAATACCATGAAACTTGCATCTTTAAATAATCCTGCCCCTCCCCATGAATTGCATGATACAATAAGGATAAAATCTTAAATTTAACTCTTTGACTGACAGGGAACCAATGCAGGGACCTCAGCGCCAGAGTAATGTGGTCCCTCAGAAGCATCTCTGTCAGCAAATGGGCAGCTGTAATCAGCACCTATTGCAATGTCCTCACCTGACCCTTAGGCAAATCTATATATAGGGCATTCCAATAATCCAATGTGGAAAAAATGTCTGGATCACCACTCTGAAATTGCCCTTATCCTAAATGGATTTCAAACATTGCAATTTATGAAGCTTCAAAAATCCAGGTTTTACTTTATTTCCCCAATGTAAGGATGAATTAATCTGCTTCTTTGCAGTGGTTCTTATTTGAATAATGATACTTCTCCTCAGTATATTATTTTTAAACAGATGAATTTATTTCTTCAATGTCCTTTATGAAATTAAAAAAAAAAACATTTTAAACTCACTGGAAACAAACTGGTATTATTTCCCATTCAACTGGTCTATAATCAGGGCCGGTATTATAATTTGCCTAGTTTTCTTTTCTGCTCGGATGATTTTATTATAGCTAATCGGAGGGAGCCTTGCTCACCACAGGTGCCAACTTCTCAAACAAAACTAAAAGCATCTCCATGGATGCCCAGCCCAGCAGAGCTGTCCAGCAAGATTGTTCATTGCTGAACTCACCAGACTCCAAGCACCATTGGTGAAGAGGTGATCCCTCTGATAGACACAGTGATGACACATGAGGTTTGCTGTTCAGAATTCAACTGGTGGTCAAAATGATTTTTTCCTATACCAGAGGACCATAGATTTCTGTTAGCACCTTCCATACAAATGCTGACAACAGTGAACGCTTCATATTTGTGCCTTGGGCTGTAGCGGGAGCTGCTGTTGACCAGCCCCATGAAGAGAAATCTCACTGCAACAGGAGGATATAAATCCATGCTGACTGTGTCCTTCAAGTATTTTCAAATGTTTGGAAATTCATTCTGAATGCCATGAGATGAGAAATCAAGCTTGACTCAGCGAGCCTGCATGTAGACCCCCCCCAGCAGGAAACATCTTTTTAACAATTCTGCAATTCCACCCCTGCAGATTTCTAAGCTACCCTTGGAGTTCTATGGATCTCCCAATATGCTTCAGAAATACAGGCATTTTATGAGAAAAATGAAAATCGCTCCATTTCTTTCTTCCACAAAGATACTTTAAACACATATCCTTGTGGTCACAGCCTGATTAGAAACCTCCCCAGAGGTGAATCCAGCTGGTTTCAGATTTTCCTTAGACCACCTTTTAGGAAAAATCTGTTTAATGAGCAAAAGAATTTGCAAAGTTAACAAATACAACTCTTCAATTATAAGCATTACATAACATAATAGAAAACACAATTTCTAACAATTAAATAGTATGCATCTTCCTCAAAAAGAACATCTCAGCTCACCCTCAGCCCTTATTACCCCCTTTATCCTCCCTCCCCTCCCCCCCCCCACCTGAATCTCTCCTCAGATAATCTTCATATACTCAATGCATTCATAGGGCTTATATTTCATTAACGTACTTTGGCTTTTGTTCCCACTTTAAATTAGTTGTATATTCTTTCACTAGATTGCTCTCATTCAACTAGCTATATAAGCTGATAAAAATATCTATGGATCAGCTGTATTTTTTTTTTTTGGTAATTTAATTGATTATTTCTTTTCAGATTTCTTTTAACATAAACAACTTTTTCATGCACACTCAAATATTAAAGGGTGTTCCCTCCCACATAAGAACATAAGGTATTCCATACTGGGTTAGACCAAGGCTCCATCAAACCCAGCATCCTGTTTGCAACAGTGGCCAATCCAAGTCACAAGTACCTGACAAGTACCCACACATTAAATAGATTTCAAGTTACTAATGCATATTAATTAGTAGAAGTTTATGGATTTTTTTCTCTAGAAACTTGTCCAAACCTTTTATAAACCCAGTTACACTAACTGCTGTAACCACATCCTCTGGCAATAAATTCCAGAGCTTAACTATGCACTGAGGGGTAGATTTTTAAAAACTGCGCGATCGCGTACTTTTGTTTGCGCAGCAGGCGCAAACAAAAGTACGCTGGATTTTATAAGATAAGCGCGTAGCTGCGCGTATCTTCTAAAATCCTGGATCGGTGCGCGCAAGGCTGCTGATTTTGGGTAGCCGGCGCGCGCCGAGCCGCGCAGCCTGCCTCCGTTCCCTCCCCTTCCTTTATCCATGGATTTACGCCTCCCGGAGGGAGACGTAAATCCACGCGCGCCCTGACCCGGGGGCGGTTCCGGAGGGCGCGACCACGCCCCCGGGTCGGCACCACGCCCCGGGCCCGCCCCAAATGCTGTGCCACGCCCCCAAATGTGGCATCACTCGGCGACGCCCCCGACACGCCCCTTTTCAGAAACCCCGGGACTTACACGCGTCCCGGGGTTCTGCGCGCGCCGGCGGCCTATGGAAAATAGGCGCGCCAGTGTGCAAGGCCCTGCTCGCGTAAATCCGGGTGGATTTACGCGAGCAGGGCTTTGAAAATTCGCCCGTGAGTGAAAAAGAATTTTCCTTGATTTGATTTAAATGAGCTACTTGAATACTTCATGGAGTGCCCCTAGTCCTTCTATTATCTGAGAGAGTAAATAACCAATTTACATCAACCTATTTAATTCCTTTCATGATTTTGTAGATTACTATCATATCCCCCTCAGTCTTCTCTTCTCCAAACTGAACAGCCCTAACGTCATTAGCGTTTCCTCATAGGAGAATCATTCTACGTCCCTTATCATTTTTGTCTCTCTTCTCTGCACTTTCTTCAGTGCACTATATATTTTTTAAGATGCGGTGACTAGGATTGCACACAGTATTCAAGGTCTGGTTTCACCATGGAGTGATATAGAGGCATTATTTATATTTATTTATTTAGATTTTTTATATACCGGCATTCGAGACAGCAGTCACATCATGCTGGTTCACATAAAACAGGGGTGCAAAGTAAACATAACAATAACAAAGTGCTGAAAAGGCAGTTACATATAACAAGGTGATAAGAACTTGGCTTAGAGGAAGAGAAAGGACAGGTTATTAATTTACACAAGTAAACGATAGGAGATAAGGTCGACCATAGTGTAGATGGAGATTAGGGGTGGCTTGTAAGTATTAGATCAATTGACGTCTGGGAAGGCTTGTATGAATATCCAGGTCTTTAGTCTTTTTTTGAAGGTTGAGATGCATGGTTCTATTCTAAGATTTGAGGGTATGGAGTTCCATAACGGTGGGATGGCTGTAGAGAAAGCTCAGTCTCTTAGTGTGCTGTGTCTGGTAGATTTGGGCGGTGGAACCTGTAGCGAACCCTTGTATGCATCTCTTGTCGGTCTTGACGAATTGTGTAGTCGGAGAGGGATCTGTAGGTCAATGGGAGCCAGTTGGTGGATGTTTTTATATGTGGTGAGAATGGCCTTGTATATTATTCTAAAGTGTATCGGTAGCCAATGGAGGTTCTTTAGAATAGGGGTTATGTGGTCCCTTCTCCTGGTATTTGTCAGAATTCGTGCAGCTGCATTTTGCACCATCTGAAGCGGTTTGGTGTATGAAGCGGGAAGGCCAAGTAGGATGGTGTTACAATAGTCTAATTTTGAAAAAATGATTGCTTGCAGAATGGTTCTGAAATCTTGGGCATAGAAAAGAGGTCTAATTCTTTTCAGAACTTGTAATTGATAGAAACAGTCTTTGGTGGTTTTGTTAATAGTGGCTTTGAAATTCAGGCGATTATCAACTAGGACTCCTAGGTCTCTCACTTGTGTGATTGTTGGCGTGGCTTGCTGTGCAGAGGTAATGGGGTTGTTCTCTGAGGCGATGAGCAGTAGTTCAGTTTTGCCGGAATTTAATACCAGGTTTAGGCTGGTGAGGAGGAGTTTAATTTTTTGAAGGCATGTATCCCAGTAAGCCAGAGTTTTTGCGAAGGAATCCTTAATGGGTATCAGGACCTGGATATCGTCCGCATAAAGGAAGTGTTTGAGGTTGAGGTCTGTGAGTAGTTGGCATAATGGTATAAGGTAAATGTTAAATAAAGTAGGAGACAGGGAGGACCCTTGTGGGACTCCTACTGACGACGGGTGTAGAGAGGATTCTTTGTTCTGGATCTTGACCTTGTATCCTCTGTTGCTGAGAAAGGATATGAACCAGGAGAGTGCTGTGCCTGAGATGCCTATGGCGGTTAACTGGTTAATGAGTAGGGAATGATTGACGGTGTCAAAGGCTGAAGAAAGGTCCAGTAGGATCAATAAGAAGGCTTGGCCTTTATCGAGGCCCAGGATGAGGTAATCTGTTAAGGAGATGAGGAGGGACTCCGTGCTTAGTGTTTTGCGGAATCCGTATTGTGATGGGGATAGGAGGTTATTTTCTTCAATGTAGTTTGAGAGTCGGGTGTTCACCAATTTCTCCATAATCTTGGCTATGAAGGGGAGGTTGGCGATCGGTCTGTAGTTGTTTGGGTCATTAGGATCTAGATTAGGTTTCTTGAGTAGTGGTTTGAGAGAGGCCAATTTTAGGTCATCTGGGTAAGATCCTTGTGTTATTGAGCAATTTATGATGTCTGACAGGGATTTGGCGATGGAGTCAGGAATTGATAGAAGCAATTTCGAGGGGATGTGATCCGAAGGGTGAGAAGATGGTTTCATTTTCCGTAGTATACCTTGGATCTCAATGGAAGAGGTGAGTTCTAGTTCTTCTAAGCGGGTATTTTTGAAGGCGGTCTGAGGTGGTGTTGAAGTAGATGTGATGTTATGGGGCAGCTGAGTTAGTAGTTTGCTTATTTTGTTATTGAAAAATAGCGCTAGTTCTTCCGCTTTAGATTTGGCTTGGTTGAGAGCGATTTCTGATGGGTTTATTTGTGTGAGATTAGAGACGTAGCTAAAGAGGGCTTTAGCGTCGAAGATTAGATGGTGGATCTTGGATGCGTAGTAGTTCCTCTTGGATCTTAATGTATTGGATTTATATTGGTGAAGAGTTGATTTATAGGTAGATAGGGTGATGGTGCATGGGTTTTTACGCCATTTGGCCTCATTTTGTCTTAGCAGTAGTTTAAGCTTTCTTAGCTCTAGGGTAAACCATGGTTGTCTTTTGGAAGAATTGGGGTGAGGTTTTTTTGTTGTCAGAGGGCATAACTTGTTGGCTATTGATTCCGTGATGTTGTTCCAAGAACGAAGCGCTGAGTTCGGATTGGTGCAGTCTATTTGGGTGAGATGTGATGATAAGTGGTTGCTAAGATCTTCTATGGTGCATGTTTTTCTGTAAGTGAAGCAATGTGAGGGTATGCGAGAAGGAATGGTATCTTTTATTGAGAATGAGGAAGTTATGAGGGAGTGATCTGACCATGGTACCTTCGTGCAGGTGGGGTGCTGGACAGTTTGATTGCAGTATTGACGAAGATAAGGTCTAATGTGTGTCCGGCTTTGTGAGTGGATTTGTTAACTAGTTGAGTGAAACCTAAAGCGGAGTATGCTGTGAGTAAGGCTTCGCAGTTAGGTGATAATATGGAGTTGTCAACGTGCAGGTTGAAGTCACCTAAGATTATAGCTGGGGCATCTAGATTGATAAGGGAAGTAGTTATTTCGACCAGAGGAGAGGCGTCTATTTCCAGTACACCTGGAGGAGCATAGACAAGTAGAATTTGGAGTTTGTCTGACGAGAAGAAGCCAAATTCGAGTTTCGAGTCGGTATTGGTGGAATGCTGAGTGAATCTGAGGTCCTTTTTTGTAGCTAGGAGGATTCCTCCTCCTTTCTTTTTTCCCTGGCGTGGGATGGAGAAGAAGTTGTATGTCTCTGTGGGTAATTGGTTGATTATTGCAGTGTCTGAAGGTTTGAGCCATGTCTCAGTAATTGCGCATATATCCGGTTTCACATCGATGAGATAGTCGTTTAGTATTACTGCTTTCTTAGTTAAGGATTGAGCATTGAACAGTGTTAATGAGAATAGTGTGAGGCCTAGCAGTTGGGTAATGGGAGTGATCATGATTGGAGAGAGGGATTTAAGGTTGTGGTGATGGGCGTGTCGAGTTGAATGTCCTTTGGAAGATGGACAGTGTGGGAGGATTGGGATTGGGAATGATGGAGACATTCTTCCCAGATTGCTGGAGTGGAAGCTGGAGCGGCTGGAATTGAGTGGAAGCTAGGGCGGCTGGAGTGGATGCTGGAGCGGCTGGAGTGGAGTGGAAGCTGGAGCGGCTGGAGTGGATGCTGGAGCGGCTGGAGTGGAGTGGAAGCTGGAGCGGCTGGAGTGGATGCTGGAGCGGCTGGAGTGGAAGCAGGAGCGGTTGGTTGAATGCTGAAGTGGCTGTAGTAGGTGCTGGATTTATACCAGGCAGTGAAGTCTGTTTGGCTCAGTTTTTTTTTTTTTGTTTTTTTTTGCTGGCGGCTACCGTATTATGGATGTGATTGCCTCCGTGGGTGTGGGTCGGGGCTCCCTCAGGGCTGCACGAAGGGGCGAACAAAGGGGCCTGCCCCTTTGTCGCGCACCTTCGGCGCGCGACGCTCGGCGCGCGGCGCCGGTCAGAGCAGGAATTTAAAGCCCTAGCAGGGCTCGCTCTGATTGGCTGCGCTGGGTGGTGGGCGGGTCCTGTGTCTCGGCGCGATTTTCGTTTTTCTTTGCAGGTTCTGCTGTTATTTTGATCGCGCTGTCGGCGCTGAGGCCCTCCGGGTGGGGAGCGTGCTTTACTGACCTTCCCCCGGTGGGGCTCGGCGCCGATCGCGCAGGTCCTCCCCAGTGGCCGAGAACGCCGAAGAAAGGAGATGGCGTCGGGCAGAGCAGGAATTTAAAGCCCTAGCAGGGCTCGCTCTGATTGGCTGCGCTGGGTGGTGGGCGGGTCCTGTGTCTCGGCGCGATTTTCGTTTTTCTTTGCAGGTTCTGCTGTTATTTTGATCGCGCTGTCGGCGCTGAGGCCCTCCGGGTGGGGAGCGTGCTTTACTGACCTTCCCCCGGTGGGGCTCGGCGCCGATCGCGCAGGTCCTCCCCAGTGGCCGAGAATGCCGAAGAAAGGAGATGGCGTCGGGCAGAGCAGGAATTTAAAGCCCTAGCAGGGCTCGCTCTGATTGGCTGCGCTGGGTGGTGGGCGGGTCCTGTGTCTCGGCGCAATTTTCGTTTTTCTTTGCAGGTTCTGCTGTTATTTTGATCGCGCTGTCGGCGCTGAGGCCCTCCGGGTGGGGAGCGTGCTTTACTGACCTTCCCCCGGGGGGCTCGGCGCCGATCGCGCAGGTCCTCCCCAGTGGCCGAGAACGCCGAAGAAAAGGACATCCTCTGTGTTATTAACCATTCCCTTTCTAATAATTCCTAACATTCTGTTTGCTTTTTTGACTGCTGCAGCACACTGAGCCAACAATTTCAATGTATTATCCACTATGACACCTAGATCTCTTTCTTGGGTGCTAACTCCTAAGATGGAACCTAACGTTGTATAACTACAGCAAGGGTTGTTTTTCCCTATGTGCATCAACTTGCACTTGTCCACATTAAATTTCATCTGACATTTGGAAGCCCAATCTTCCAGTCTCACTAGGTCCTTCTACAATTTATCACAATCTGCTTGAGATTTAACTAATCTGCATAGTTTTGTGTCATAGGCAAATATGATCACCTCACTCATTGAACCCTTTTCCAAATCATTTATAAATATATTAAAAAGCACCATTCCAAGTACAGATCCCTGAGGTACTCCACTGTTTACCTTTTTCTACAGTGAAAACAGATCATTTAATCCTACTCTGTTTCCAGTCCAGTCTTTGCAATCCACAAAAGGACTTCACCTCCTATTCCATTACTTTTTAGTTTTTTTAGAAGCCTGTCATGTGGGACTTTGTTGAACGCCTTCTAAAAATCTAAATACACCACATCCAGGCCGGTACAAGGGGATTAGGCACCCTAGGTGAACCTTCTGCTTTGCGCCTCCACACCCCCCTCCCAGTCATGCCACCACCCCCACAGTTTTGGCCCCGACTCCTACCTCATTCTCGATTGTGCCCGCCAAGTATGTGGTTTTCTGGGTCGTGAGCAGGTTGGGCGCTGCTCGTAACATGCCAAATCGTCACTCATCTTTGCCGCCATTTGCGGCCCCATATGGCTCGCGCCCAGTGGCATACCAAGAGTCTCTGGCGCCCGGGGGCTAATGCATTTGTGTGCCTCTAGCACCCCCTCAATCCTTCTTGTACTATTGCTTAAGGCCACAGAAAATCAGTGGCATCTCTAGACAGAAGAATATGGGGGTGGGGGAGCCAAAATGACATTTTCTCATCACACCCACCTCCATAGCATTGGCCCCCTGCTTTAAAATTGGCTATAAAAAAAAGTCTTAATAAGAAAGGCCAAAGGGTATTTTGCGTAATTTTAAAAAGCTGGCTAGTTTCACACTTCTAGTAAAACTACAATTAAAATTATTTGATAGCTTAATTCAACTAATTCTATATGGCTATGAGAGTGAAGTTTGGAAAGTATACAAGAAGGAAAAGAATGTCAATATAAATCCTGCACCTCCATTTCTGTAACATACTGTGCATCCATGGAAATTCACCCAACAATGGAGCTTGGGTGTTTCCCTTGCAACTCATCAAACAAAAAAATATTTTCAAATTCTGGTATCACCTCACAGTAATAGCAACACAAATACCTTCCACTGCCAGGCACAAAACCCCACAAAAAAGACACTCAAAATCTATACTGCAATCCCATCGTAACATAACAGTAATATCACCAAAGACTCAAACAACAATAACCCTACCTGTGAAAAAGCAGCACTGTAAATATTACACAGGGTCCCAGAATACCGATGCACCACCAACTGGGGAAACAAAACAACCCCGATTGCTATAGATCCCTACACAGACACACTAGCAGAATCTCTCATAATGGTCACACGTACAGAGCATAGACAGACCTTCACCAAATACAGAATAAAGGATCACAAATTAGAAAACTGAATTGAAAACTGAATTGAAAACCCCAAGAAACCAGATTCTGAGTGTAACAATGGAAAAACAGAACCACCATTCCTCATAAAACAAATAAAATCAAGAAACATAAAGCATCAATTATAATAGTAAAACCATTCTAATAAAATAATATTTTAAAACTACTGATAACTAGAATAATTTCTATTAATTAAAATCAAATACATTTTTTAAAAATTACCCAAGCACCAATAATATATTTCAAAACAGCATACATAACAAAATAACACCCAGTAATTAAAACTAATAACAATAAGGATTTTAAAAAGCCCCTGCTCTCCATACCTGGGAACTCTTGATTTCCAGTCACTCTGAAATTGTCGAGGATTAGGTTAGGGGAGTGCACAAACTTTATCCTCTCTCTCACACATACTCACATGTTCATTCTTTCTCAAACATACATTGTCACATACACACACATACATGCTCTTATACCCACAATAACCTCCCTCTCTTTCACAGACATTGACACACTTTCAGGTTCTAAGACCCTCTCTCCCCCCACATCACCCACACACTAGCTCTCACTCCCCTGGATTCTCTCATACACACACATGCTCTCACTCTCACTGGCTCCCTCAATATATACAAACACACAAACCCAGGTAAGCTCCCAATCATTCTCTCTCACACACACACACACACACACACACACACACACACACACACACACACATACACCCACACTGACCCCAGGCAGCTCCCATTTATTCTCACACCACTCCCTTCCCACCCCCAGGCATGCATTCACACACACACACACACACACACACACACACACACACACACACACACACCCAGGAAGGCACCAATTCATTCTTACACACACATACACCACACACAGGCAGACACCTATTCCCACACAGACAGACCCCAGGAAGACACCCATTCATTCTCATACACAGATACAGCCTCAGGCAGGCACCCATTCGTACACATGCACACACTGAAGGCAGACCCCCTTTCTTTCTTTTGCCAGCAACCTGTGCTACTACTGTCACTGCTGCCATGTGGATATTTGGGGAGGTGCTGATTGCTGCTACTGGCACTGAAGCCCGTTCTGCTGCCTCCTCTGTGCAGGCCCCACAGTATTAAATATTTGTGGCCTTCCACTTCCTCCTTGTCGATCTCGTACATTGCGAGATTGGCATAGAGAAAGTGCTACTCTTGCACATTCCCAAAGATAACATATGCCAATCATTAAAAAGTAGTTGTTTTTTTACCTTTGCTGTCTGATCTTAGTTTTCTAATCAGTTGGTCACGGGCTTTTTTTTCCACCTTCCCTTTCTTGTTTTTTTGCCAATTCCTTTAACAGGGTCTTTTTTTTTCTATTTCTTTTCTCTCCATCTGTTTTCTTCCCTCAAACACACAATCAGGTTCTCATTCTCACATGCAGTCTATCTCACACATATACACACACACAGGCTCTCACACTCATATGCAGTCTCTCTCACACATACACAGACACACACACATAGGCTCTCACGCATCCACAGCTCTCACTCTCACATGCTATCTCTCATACACACATACACACTGTCTCTCTCGTGCACATGCTGTCTCACTCTCAACATACAGGCTCTCTCACTCCCACATGCTGTCTTGCTCAAGCACATGCTCTCACTGTCACATGCTGTTTCTCTTACACAGAGGCTCTCACATGCTGTCTCTCCAAACATTCAGGTCCTCACTCCCACACACAGTCTCTCAACTCACTCTCACACACACACAATCTCTCAACTCATCTCATACACACACACACACACACACTCACACTCTACAGGCCCTCAGCCTCTCTTTCACCTCTGGGTCTCCTCTGCACAGGTTGCCACAAGATGGGCTCTGCAGCGGCCCTGATCTTCTCTGGCTGCCCACGATACGGGATCCGCAGCAGCCCTGATACCGGGTTTCTTCCTCTTCTCAGGCCACTGCGATGTGGGATTATGCAGCGGTCCATTAACGCAGCTCTTCTGTACATGGCCGAGCTCCTCCTCCTTCCTGCCCGCGCGGCTCCGTCAACATTTTTCTTCTGGGGCCGTGCAGGCAGGAAGGAGGAGGAGCACCTGCAGGTTTTAACGTGACCTTTTTCTTTGGGCTGTGGTGAGATAAGCTCCACCACGGCCCCGCCGATATTCCTGCTGTGTGCATCCGGCACACAGCACAGCTGTAGTTCCCTGCTCACCCGCCGGTGAGATGAGGTCTACTGGTGGCAGCATGGGCCTCCATGTCGGCCATCAGCACCCCCCTATGGCCCTGTGCCTGGGGGCATTGGTTCCCCCTGACCTTCCCTCAGTATACCACTGCTAGTGCCCCCTAATGCTCGGTGCCCTAGGCCCAGGCGTAGTTTGCTTAGTGCTTCTGCCGGGCCTGACCACATCTACCAGTTCACCTTTGTACACGTGTATATTTACCCCTTCAAAAAAATGTAGGAGATTTGTGAGGCAAGACTTCCCTTTGGTAAATCCATACTGACTGTGTCCCATTAAGCCATGTCTATCTAAATGTTTTGTGATTTTATTCTTTAAAAAACATTTCCATGATTTTTCCCAGCACTGAAGTCAGGCTCACCAGTCTATAGTTTTCCGAATCACCCCTGAAGCCCTTTTTAAATATTGGGGTTATATTGACCACCTTCCATTCTTCAGGTACAACAGATGATTTTAATGATAGGTTACAAATTAGTCCCCAATGGATTTATGTTTGTTTTCAATTGAACTAGGCCTCAAAGAAAGAAAGAAAGAAGCAAGACACTTCTTCTCTGTCTAGTTTTCAGCACAGCTCCTCTCAGTTCTAAAACTGCCATTTTCTTTTGACAGGAAGATTCCTTTCTTTGGTAATGTCATTAAGAAATAATTATTAAGCTGTTAAAATTCCCTATTTAACACCCATGTACCTAGCTATAAACCCTCTTTCACCGGTTTTTACAATGTAAAGAGATTTTTTATAACTATAAAATTCTCTTCTAAAAAAGTTTAAATAATAATTACTGTACTTTGACCTAAAAATGTATAAATATGCTAGCCTTCTAACATAAAATCTTCTGATAAACTTTCTGTTACCATGGCATCTCCCTAGCAATGCCTTCAGAATCTTGAGGTTTTTTTCTATTTTCCTGAACAGACAGACCTTCTTTTTACCAAGTTTAGCACACAAACATATGAAAGATTGCAAACAAATCCCTTGTAGTAAAGTTAAAAATCACCCCGTAATTCAATCCTAAAACCCCAAATCAGGCCAAATATACTCTACTTCCATCAAACATCACCAAGATTTCCAATGTCACTCAAATACCCATAAAACCATTAAAAATATCCCCAAAATACCTATTCCCATAATTCAAAAATTATATGTTAATCAATAATAATGGTTATGTAGTGGTTTTTAACACCTCCTTAGTTATCTCCAAACATTTTCCAAATTTTCCTGAGGTGTTTTATGTACCTTTTGCCTCAAAATTCAGTCAGTGCTAAAAGGGTTGGGTTCTTCTTTAAAAATATATTTTAAACCCAATGATTTGATTAGGGTTCTTACCCCCTTCTCATCAGTCCCCAACCATCATTTTATTTAAATGTGGTGTTTTTATTCAGTTTTACATTTTGTTGGCACTGGGATTACCAAGGTGCTTCCTGGAGGACAAAATATCATAGGGAGTCTCCCTTCAACCACCCAACCTAAATGGGGACATTAAAAAAAATGTAATTTTGTTAATTTGGCCTTAAACTTTAAAGTCAGTCATGGGACTGGAACCATGGGTGCCCACTGACATCATCAGTGACGTTAATGGGATCCAGCATGTGATTCATCATTAGGCTGGGGACTTTCCCAAGGACCCATAATGCCAGGAATTGCCTTTTTAATGCAGTGGCAGATTCCCCAAGGCTGCCGCTGCTCCATATGGTCTCACCCGCTATTCCATTGTTCATTACAGATTCTCAGTTTCTGCTCAATCTACTAAAGGATTCTATCTACACTACTAAAATTACTTTTCTATTCACACTTGATGTGGAGGCTTTGTATCCTAATATTCCACATAATCAGGCTTTGGAGATTATTGAACAGGCTTTGGACATGAGGGCACATCCTCATTGTGCCCCCACTTATTTTTTGTGCAAGTTAACAGAAATTGTACTTACAAATAATTTGTTTCCTTTCGATGGCCAGTTTTATCAACAAATCTGTGGTACAGCCATGGGAGCTACCATGGCCCTAAATGTAGCCAATCTATACATGACTGATTTTGAGACCTTCTGTATTTGAAAAGGTTCCTTCTCTTCCAGTTTACAGTTGTAGAAGAGATATATAGATGACATTCTGATTCTATAGGAAGATACTCGGTTTTGTCTGATATCATTTATTGAATGGATCAATGATCGAGATCCACAACTGAAGTTTATGACTACCATTCATGAGTCTAAAATAACTTTTTTAGACATGATTTTATTGAAAACCTCATGTGGATTTCAGACTACCCTTTACAGGAAACCAACGAATACAAATTCCTTCTTATATTTTACAAGTGTAGATCCATCCAGTTGGAAGAAGAGCTTGCCTGTGGAACAATTCTTTCATCATCGATAGGTATGCATGGATCTGGAAGACTTTAAATATCAAGAAGCTATATTGTCTGCACGTTTTGCCACTCGGGGTTCCCTTAAATCCTATATAAGGAGAGCTTATCTACAGGCCAGATTCTTCCATAGAGATTGGTTATTGACTCCAAGACAGAATGTGCCCTCAGAAGCTTTAATTATGTGCTTTCTATTTTTCCAGATATGAGAGCTACTTGCCAAATTATTTGTAAATATTTGCATCTGCTACAATTACATCAGGTATTTCAAGATTCCCTGTGTTTTGCATTCACACGAGGCATGAACTTACAAGACAGGCTAGTAAATTCTGATTTCCAACAAGAATTTGTACAATCTGTCAAGTTGTCTCCTGGTCATTTGCCCTGTGGACATTGCTCTGTGCGCCCAATATCTACGAATACAGATGTGATTGAATTTCCCTCTCTCCATCTGATATATATCCATCAGAGAACCCTAAAATAGGGTAACACCACTAATGTTTTAAAAGATGCTTAATGTTGCAAGCTTTATTACACAATGACAAAGAATATCAAAACTATTTAAAAAATAAAATTGGCACAAGAACATATATTTACTAGGGATGTGCAGACCAAAAGTTTAAGTTCATAAGTCCATAAGTCGAAAGGGGGTCCCATTTGCGGTCAATATGGACATATGGAGAATTCCATAAGTTGAGTCCATGTCCATATGTGCAAATAAAAATTTAAACCTCTCACCCGCCTTAATCCCCCCCCAAGACTTACCAAAACTCCCTGGTGGTCCAGCAGGGTCAGGACGCCATTCCTGAACTCCTTTGCAAGGAGAACTTTGATTTCTTTTTCTGAGTGATTAGAATAAGTTTGCATGCACAATGGATTCGACCACCAGTCATCCATTTATTCTTTTCTTGAGAGGGCATATAGTTTACATACATAAAAATAGTTAATCTTTACTACTTTCAAATGATGAATTTTTCATAAAACCTAGCAATGAATTTTGCTCATTGCTATACAATGTCTTTGTTTAAATATTCATTACTTTTCTGGATTTGAGAAAGAAGTTTGCCTTTTTTTCTTTGAACATATGTTGCAATAAACCTTTGTTGGTATTTCTGATTTTTGTAGTAGCTGCCAAAGGATACATTTTTTTGCGTATAATTTATTGCACTAGACCTCAAAACAATTTTAATTATATAGAAAATGCACCATGAAAATATACTTGTTTTTTTTTAAATTTTTTATTTTCAAATGTTCACATTATTACATGTAATCTTATCAAATTAGAACACAGTACACATTTCAACATATAATTCTACTTCAATATGTCAAACCATATATTTTAACATTCCAGAATATATGTACCTAATTATAAGAAATATAGGGGGCAATGAAAATAAGAGTGAATATAAGAAATAAACTTTCACCAATCAAGTATCTAATAGGAAGGAGCATCTTACATCATTCATGTCAATTCTTCTCTGGGGGTACTATGTGAGTGGCCAGTCAAGAAAATAAAATTGGCACAAGAACATATATTTACTAGGGATGTGCAGACCAAAAGTTTAAGTTCATAAGTCCATAAGTCGAAAGGGGGTCCCATTTGCGGTCAATATGGACATATGGAGAATTCCATAAGTTGAGTCCATGTCCATATGTGCAAATAAAAATTTAAACCTCTCACCCGCCTTAATCCCCCCCCCCCAAGACTTACCAAAACTCCCTGGTGGTCCAGCGGGGTCAGGACGCCATTCCTGAACTCCTTTGCAAGGAGCACGTGACGTTGGCGTCACGTCGGAGTGACGCGGCATCACGTGATTCCCCTCAGTTGCGCCTCAGTTGCATACAGCCACAGGCTGGCCTGAGCATTGCCACTAGTGGCTTTTCTTACTGCTCCATCTCACTGCTGGGATTGCCGACCAGGATTCCAAGTACCAATGTCACATACTCCTGGAGCACTAACTGAGCTGTGCCACGATTGTGTGCTGTGCCTGGGGGCAAAAGAGGTTAAGCACACCATGTAAAGGGAAATACCTGCAGTATACAGCTCACAGCACAAAGCTGTTATGGACCACAATGTAGAGTGCTCTGTGAAGTGATGCCCAGCCTTAATAAAGACTGTGGGCAGGCCTGCAAAACCCATGCCTTAAAGATTTACACTGGCTGCCAATCCATTTCAGAATTCTTTATAAGTCAATCACCATAATCTATAAATCCATCCAACAAATCGCTCCTCTCAACCTACAAATCCCTTTCATAAAGCATACTTCCTCCAGACCCATAAGAGAGTACTACAAAGAGTCTCTGCAGGTACCACCTTCCAAAACTTCCCTCCATATAACTTATAGAGATAGGGCTTTCTCCACAGCAGGACCCACTCTTTGGAATTCCATACCAACGGAACTTAGACAAGAACCCTGCTTATTGACATTTAGAAAAAAACTCAAAACATGGCTTTTCAAACAAGCCTTCCCAGACTCAGTCTAAAAACAATTCTCTCCGATATTCAAATTCCAAGCAACAATTTTCTTTTATAACTATCCTGATAATTTTCCCCTACACTTTATAAACATCCAGAATCTTCATTATTTATGATTTCTTCCTTATTGTTAAAAACTGCATTTTTGAACTGAACAATTCATTGTAAATCATTCACTTCCATCTTTGGAAACCTTACCATTCTACAGGTTAATACAACATGTTAAAGTTCCTATCTTTTCTTCTTCTTACTCCTAGTTGTACGTATCCTTGTTTATTGTAACTGTATTTATAATATGTATTTATAATATGTATATTACATATTTTGTTCTATGTTCCGGTTATTACCCCATTGTTTACTGTAAACCGGCTTGATGTGATGTTATCACGAATGCCGGTATAGAAAAAATCAAAATAAATAAATAAATAAATGCCACGCCCTGATGGCTAACCCATTGCCCATTCATCCCTCCTACTTGCCTTGTCCTCCCATTACTCTTCCTCTTCTTCTTTTTTTTTTTTTTATATATTATCCCAGCTTCCGCCATCTTCTCAATCCACTTCTCTGTCTACCCTCCTGCCCCGGCCCCTGAACTCCCCTTCAGAACCACTGGGTGTTCCACCACCCGCCCATGTTGTCTCCCAATCCCTGTTTTGGATGAGTTGCCAGGATTTTAAGTTACACCTATTTTCAAAGTAGGCTTATATACATAAGCCCAATTTTAAAAATTGTAAGGCAATTTTTAATGGCATTTTCATAGGCATAGAAAGGTTTTATTTGCAGAAATGGGCTTTTTGAAAATTCCCTGCCTTTTCTGCATATAAAAGTACACACAAAGTGCCAACACATGCATTAATTTTAAATGCAGAGAGAAGAGGTATTCTTGGGGATGGAGTCAAGGCAGGAATTACCATTTATACATATATACACATAGGGGCGGATTTTCAGAGCCCTGCTCGCGTAAATCCGCCCAAAACCGGGCGGATTTACGCGAGCAGGGCCCTGCGCGCCGGGAAGCCTATTTTACATAGGCCTCCCGGCGCGCGCAGAGCCCCGGGACTCGCGTAAGTCCCGGGGTTTTCGGAGTGGGCATGTCGGGGGGCGTGTCGGGGGGCGGGGCCGGAGCGTGCAGCGTTGCGGGGGCGTGTCGGCAGCGTTTTGGGGGCGGGTACGGGGGCGTGGCTACGGCCCGGGGGCGTGGCCGCGCCCTCCGTACCCGCCCCCAGGTCGCGGCCCGGCGCGCAGGAGGCCCGCTGGCGCGCGGGGATTTACGCCTCCCTCCGGGAGGCGTAAATCCCCCGACAAAGGTAGGATGGGGGTTTAGACAGGGCCGGGCGGGTGGGTTAGGTAGGGGAAGGGAGGGGAAGGTGAGGGGAGGGCAAAGGAAAGTTCCCTTCTAGGCCGCTCCGATTTCGGAGCGGCCTAGGAGGGAACGGGGGTAGGCTGCGCGGCTCGGCGCGCGCAGGCTATACGAAATCGATAGCCTTGCGCGCGCCGATCCAGGATTTTAGCCGAAACGCGCGACTACGCGCGTATCTACTAAAATCCAGCGTACTTTTGTTTGCGCCTGGAGCGCAAACAAAAGTAGGCTGTTCGCGCTCGTCTGAAAATCTACCCCATAGTTATGCATGTACACATGTAATTTAACTGGAATAAGTACCCATACAAATAGTAAGTGCAGGTCTGTGCGTGTATTTTTTTCCAACTCAGTTTTTAAAGGGAAAGATTTTCCTTGAAAATAAACATAAAGTCTTTGGATGTTCCTAAATGTACATGTGTAGCAATTGCATGATTTTCTACAGGGCTATATTGGTGGATAAAGCATTACTTTTCTCGCAAAGGGATACGTCCCTTTGAAAATGAATTGGAAAAGTATGTGTACAGATCAATGTCTGTTAATTTGTGTGAGTATTTTTTCCAGTAAAATTATGCATGTATGCAAATGTGTACACTCATAATTATTCTTGTACATGCAGAAGTACTAACGATCTCCAGGAATACCTGTGCTCTCTGCATATAAAAGCAAATATATACAGGAACTACTTGTGTGCATTTACATATTGACAGGTTAAGCAATTTTCATTTACCTCCATTTCCATGCATAAAAACACTGTTCTATATATGGAAATGGCTTTGAAAACTGCCCTCTATATGTATGAGGGATAAATTATTTGCTGTGAGGATATTTATGTTTTTATGATGTCATAAATTTAGTAATGATCTGTGCCTTATAATGTTTATATTTAAATTTGATTATTTTGACAGACATTTGTTTTATTGAATTATAGATTTTGATTATGCTATGCCCCACATGGGTACTTGGTAGGTAGATGGGCAATCTTCTAAATAAAAATAAATAAATAATAAATAGTAGGACACAGCTTATAAAACACTGGTCAAACATAAAGCCTACTATTGTCTATTTTAACTTTTTAAGATGCATCACATACTGAATCTAGTTTTACTTGTCCTCATAACTGTACCTTCCATCTCTCATATACGTACTAATTCAGCTAGAGCAGTAGTTTGCATACACCTTCAGGAGCTTTTGCATGCCTTTTGGTTGGTACACAACCAGATCACCGTCACATGGAGGAATGGAGCCCAAACCATAAAAAGCAACTTCCCACTCCAGCCACATGAAGCTGTAACCTCATGCGGGATATCCTGGGTTCGCTATCAGCTACCATGCTCTGACCTGGAAAAGTTGAATGGAAATATGTGGTACCACTCTGCTGCACAGGAGAGAGAAAGATGAGACTGCCAACTGCAGAGCTAAAGCATTCACAGCAAGCACAGTGAGTAACAGTAAAATTACTCTGCTTCCTGTCCTCACAGCTGTCTGCTCTTCTTCCTTCTTACAATCATGTAGGTGTCCTGCACTATTCCTAAAGTACCTCCCAAAATATTTTTGAATATACAGTTTTAGAACTTCTTTACACATTCATATTCACGTATTATACTGTTCTTATCAAAATGTGATATTTTCATCTGTGCTCATATTAAGAAATAATTGCAAACAAAAAAAAAATTGCTATTAATCATTGCTATAACTTGTTAAGTTGCAGCTCTAGAAGTTTTTGGTAACCATCCAAATTCTTTCTCATGGAATTGTCAAAGTGAGCCTTTTGAAATGCATGGAACACATATGCGTTGAACTTTTTTTTCATTATCACTGCCAAAGGAGAATGCTCAGTTTTTTACTGCATGATTAAACTTGTTAATTCAAGAAATCTGGATGCAAAAAAAAAAAGAAAACATGACTTAATTTCCTGACATCTGGTAAACATACTGTTTTTCACCATTCATTATGTATCATGCTTAAAAGAGTCCATTTTGCACAAATCCAAGTGACTGTTTATTCATGCAAAAGAGGACTATTGTATGTACCACTTTAGGAATATTTATACTGCAGAATATTTTAACCATAGTGAAAAGAGAAGGTATTGTTAATAAAACTAATCAGGCAAACTTACCACCACAATAATTTTGTGGGTAATGTAAGTACTAAAAACAAAAAATTCTCATACTCTATAACAATTGCAAACTTTCTACCAGGAAGATAGGAAAAGCACTTAGCTTATGAATAACTAATACTGCTGGGATGTATCCAGTATGGGTGAAGCCTTGGTGCCTTGGGATGGTTGGTGCAGCCTAGCAAGCCAGCCCATTAGGCCCATGATGACTGCTGGCAGACAGGCCCTGCATTGGGAACTGAGGGAGCTTTGCCTATACCAGCCGTCTCTCCTGGAGGTTGAGCTGTTGGGCTCTGGTGGCCAGTAGGACTTAGGTGAGTCCCTAGGGCAATCTGGAGAATGAGAGTCCTGGGGCAGGCGAAGATTGTGGCAGGCAGAAGATACAAGAAGACAGGCCAAAGGTCAGAACAGGCAGCAGACAAGGCAATAATGAGTCCAAAGTCAGGTCCAGGCGGCAATCAACGATAGTCAATGTTCGGGAAGAAGTCAGAATCCATGGGCAAGACAAGACAAGGACAGAGACCACGACAAAAATATGGCAGGACATGGAGACAGGAACAAGGCAGGAGCACTGAGATGCAGTAACTCAGGAACAAGGCAGGAACTCAGGGATAAGGCAGGAATACAGAATGAAGGCAATATGAACTGAGGCGCAAGGCACATCAGGAGACCTGTTGCTAAGGCATTGATGAAGTGTCTAGGCCAGCCTTAAATATGAAGAGACCGCTGATATCATCAAAGGGCACAATGGAGACTTTCCTGCTGTGGCCCCCTTTAAGTACAGGTACGTTGGGCACACAAATACTTAAGGGGAGGTGAGAGAAGTGGCAGTCGGGTCATATGCAAGCCATGCAGAACAGCCTTTGAAGTTTGAAGCAGTATCCCAGGTGTGAAATGCTTCAGCTATTCTGTGAGCCACAGATTATAACAGAACCTCCCCTCCAAAACCCCCTGTCAATCTTCTGGGCTTGGGCTTCCTGTGGAATCTGTTGTAGAGCCTGCATATTAACTGGGGAACTTGGAAGAATTTTCCTCAGGTCCATAGTTTTCCTAGTGATTAGGTACTGGAGCCTGTTCTGGACCTTTCTGGAGTTAAATATCTCTTCCACCACATATTGGGTATCCTCCTCAATGGCAACACCAGAGGGCATGATAGCAGGTCTCGATGGCTAGGATAGTAATGCAGGCTTCAAGAGAGAGACATGAAACATGTCATGTATGTGGAGTGTGAGAGGTAACTTCAGTTTGTGGCCACACTCCTGACCTGACAGACCATGGGGAATAGGGATGTGAATCGTTTTTTGACGATTTAAAATATCGTCCGATATATTTTAAATCGTCAAAAATCGTTAGGGCCACGATACAATACCAATTCCCCCGATTTATCGTCAAAAAATCGTAAATCGGGGGAAGGGGGAGGGCAGGAAAACCGGCACACTAAAACCCCCTAAAACCCACCCCTGACCCTTTAAATTAAATCCCCCACCCTCCCGAACCCCCCCCAAATGCCTTAAATTACCTGGGGGTCCAGCGGCGGTCCGGAACGGCAGCGGTCCGGAATGGCCTCCTGCAATTGAATCGTGTTGTCTTCAGCCGGCGCCATTTTTCAAAATGGCGGCGGCCATAGACCAACACGATTCGACTGCAGGAGGTCGTTCCGGACCCCCACTGGACTTTTGGCAAGTCTTGGGGGGGTCAGGAGGCCCCCCCAAGCTGGCCAAAAGTCCCTGGGGGTCCAGCGGGGGTCCGGAAAACGATCTCCTGCCGCGAATCGTTTTCTGTATGGAAAATGGCGCCGGCAGGAGATCGACTGCAGGAGGTCGTTCAGCGGCGGTCCGGAACTGGTGCCAGCCTTGAGCGGTGAGGGCTCATGATATGCCCTGTCATTGAAAATACACGTTCACTGGGCACACTGGTTGGTGGAAATGACAGATATCGCTGAGCCACTTTCGCTAGGTGTGGCCAGACAGTGGACTTGTGTGCCCAGTATGCTAGCAGAACTGTCCGCATGTCCTCTGTGGGCTCTGAGAGATACCGTTTCACTGACAGTTGAGCTGGTGTCTCCTTTGCTTGGGTGGGCTGAGAGTCACTCATGCCAGCTGCTTTTCTCTAGCCCATAGCACAAAAGATGAATCTTTACGGGCAACATGCCTTTGGCGTACTGAAGCGGAGGAGGAGGAGGTACTAGCTGTCGTGACAGAGTGCTGCTCCTGCTTGGGCTGGTACAACTCTCTGAAATGCCCGCTGTTTCCTCCTCTGCTTCACGCCTAATCGGTCTCTGCCTATGGTGCTCCTGTTCACGGACTTTTGCATAGAGCAGGTCCTTCACCATTAGGAGACAATCGTATTGTAGGATGAGATTCCCTTTCACATGGGGATCACAGACCGTGGCGAGCATGTATGTCTGGTCTACTGTTAAAGGCCTTAATCTCTCTTGCACCTGCTTCTGCAAAAAGTCCAGACAATGCAGTACCTCAGCTGTCATTCCCTCTTCCTGTTTAAAGACCTCCAAATTTTCATCCAGGAAATAAACAATAGGGATGCTGTCAGCCAAGGTGGCACTTCTGAAACTCAGCTCCTCTGTGTCAACCTTGAAGGGCTGCAGGAATTTTACCAGCTGACTCATGACTAACCAATCATGATGCTCTAGGGGATTCTGCACACCTATGTCCATTGAACCATAAACTTCATGAAGGGGTGTCTGCTGCTCCACTAACCTCTGCAGCATCATAAAGGTAGAATTCTACTGGGTGGCAATGTCTTGAATGAGACGCTTGTGAGGCATCTCCAAATCAGTGTGCTTTTGTCAGAGAACCTGCCCCTCCTTCACCCTTCTGTGGAAGTGCCCTGCTATGTCCCTGCACTTGTATATTAAGTCCTGCAGGTATACATTCTCTTGGTGCTTGGACTACAACTCCAGAGCTGACTTCACTACCAGGTGCAGAGTGTGTGCAAAACATCAGATGTTCTGAAAGCCCCCGTCGGTTATTGTCTTTACCTTGTTCATTGCATTCATGGCGGTCCAGATATCGCAGGTTAAATGCACACTCCCCTCTGCCTTAACTAGCAGCACTTGGATGTGACTTTGACAATGCTTAACAGGCTGGGGATGACCTTTCTGCTAAAAGTGGTTCTGGAGGGGACTTTTTAATTTGGAAGTACGACCTCCAGAAAATGCTTGAAACCCACAATCTCCACTATCTGCAAGGGCTTGTCATCAAGGGCAATCATTTCTCCAATGCTCCTGTTGTGACCGTTGCTGCTCTACGTCCTCACTCCGCCCTCTTTACCTATGTGGCAACTCCCTCCGGATCTGATGGATGCTGGCTGCCACAGCGTCTCCATGCTGTCTCCCTCCTGCGTCCCTGGACCGGCAACATTGCAGATCCGCCATGTTGCCTGAAGACCTAGGGCGCATGCTCGCATGCGCTCTGATTGAAGTACCAGCAAGGGCGTGAACCTCAGGGGCACCCCCTGAGATGACGCAATCCACTTCCAATATTTAAAGGTCTCTATTTTGCTATCTAACTGAGTTAGCAACGGTAAGGGGTTTGCTTTGGCTACACCTCCCAAGCTACTCTGCCTCCTCGGACTTACCAGGGGTACCCATTCCTCGGGGGCCTCGCTCTTTTCTAGGGGTGTGAATCATGTGATCGATCGTCTTAACGATCAATTTTGGCAGGGGGGGGGGAGGGAAATCTGATCATCGTGTTTTTATTTTTTTAAAAATCATTAAAAATCGTAAATCGGGGGAGGGCGGGAAAACCGGCACACCAAAAAAACCCTAAAACCCACACGAACCTTTAAAACAAATCCCCCACCCTCCTGAACCCCCCCCAAAATGTTTTAAATTACCTGGGGTCCAGTGGGGTGGTCCCGGCGCGATCTCCCTCTCTCTGGCCACGACTGCATTAAGAGAAATGGCGCCGGCGCTACCTTTGCCCTCACTATGTCATACAGGCGACATACGTATGACATAGTGAGGGCAAAGGGAGCGCCGGCGCCATTTTGAAGATTGACAATATGGCCCGCGTGCAGGAGGTTGCTCCCGGACCCCCGCTGGACTTTTGGCAAGTCTTGTGGGGTCAGGAGGCCCCCCCCCAAGCTGGCCAAAAGTCCCTGGGGGTCCAGCGGGGGTCCGGGAGCGATCTCCTTCATGCGTGACGTCGGGAGCCAGGAACCAAAATGGCGCCGGCGCTACCTTTGCCCTGTCACATGATAAGGGCAAAGGGCCACCGGTGCCATTTCTCTTAACGCAGTCGTGGCCAGAGAGAGGGAGATCGCGCCAGGACCACCCCACTGGACCCCAGGTAATTTAAAATATTTGGGGGGGGGGGGTTCGGGAGGGTGGGGGATTTGTTTTAAAGGTTCTGGGTGGGTTTTAGGGTTTTTTTGGTGTGCCGTTTTCCCGCGCCCTATTTAATGATACAATACAAATGCCCCTGACGATAATCAAGGGCATTTGTATTGTATCGTGTACTCTAACGATTTTGGACGATTTTAAAATTATCTGACGATAATTTTAATCGTTCAAAAACGATTCACATCCCTACTCTTTTCTTTACTTTCAGATTACAGATAGGAACCGGTACTCGCTCCTCGAGGGCCCATGTTCCTGTACACTCTGAAGATTCTCTATTGCTTGGAAGCTATCGCTGTTACAAACAATTGTGAGTTACCATCACTGTTTCTGAGCTTTCCCTGGAACCAGGTACTCTCTCCTCGAGGGCCTAAACCTTTCCAGCACCTGAGCTTCCTTGAGACCCTATGTGAGTTTTGTCATCTAGTTCTGTTCATGAACTATGCCTACTCTGCCTACTCACTTTTCTACAGTTTCTCTACAGCTCAACCATCCTGGATCGCTGTTCCAGTACCTGAGGTACTACAGCCCTGCCGGGCATATCAGCTCACTACTGCCACTTCTGGTGGTTTCAAAAACCTGTTTAATAAAAGAAGTAATGTGTGCCTGTCTTCATACTCAAGTCTAGCCAGTGGTCCCTCTTGGGATATCCTCCCGGGGGTGTGGTCATCTGCCACCAGCCCAGGGATCCACCCACAACTACATCAGATTGCTAACTCCTCACGGAGATTCATTACAGATTGCTAACTTGCAGCTCTAACACAGAGCTTTCCCATCAGATAGCACAATACATCAGATTGCTAACTCCTCCCTCTTTCAGGAGCCTGCAACACAGACCATTACAGATTGCTAACTCCAGTGGATCCGGCTTAAATATATGGGATGCTGTTAACTCCAGTGGATCCGGCTTAAAAATATGGGATGCTGTGTGACGGGGTCTATGTCCCAAACCAGAACCGTCAGGTAAAGACCCAGGAACCAAAGATTCAGGAGAAGGGGGGAAGGAAAATAGGGCAACACCCGGCTAGAGACGTCCCTTGGTTCCTTCCCCCAGAGGTTACAGGTCCAGAGGAGCCACAGTTGTGGGAAATTAAGGGTGGAGCTGGTGAGGCCAAGCCATGGTTTCAGGGGGAGGGCCAAGGTGAGGAGGGGCCGTTCCGAGCCAACCAGCTGCGAGTGGAGGAGGAGTCTCTGGAGGATAAAAAGGACGCCCTGGGAGAGCAGTCTCAGTCTCCTGCCAGGGACTGAGGAGGAAGGAACGGGCTGCCTGGCTACTCTGGGAAACTTGGACACTGGATATCCCCGATGGTGTGAAGGGCTGCAACCACTATCACAAGGAAGGTGAGCGCGGGGACTTCTGTTGGTTTGGACTTACGTTAAAGACACTTTACCTAGAGAACTGCCAAGTGGGTGGTTGTATCCTGGTATGAGAAAAACCATCCCAAGAGATACGGTGGGTGGTGGCAGTTAGGCCCAGTAGGGCCAGACTTTTGAACATTGGATTTGTTGTTTAGAGATAAACATTTGAAGCCAGACTTCAGAATCTGAGTTGCTGGCTCAGTGGGGAAGGCATCTGCTTCCCATCCAAGTGAAGGGGGTTCAAATCCTACCTGTGGACTTTGTAAAGGAAAATAACTTTCACTACTGTTTGAGTTCCTGAGTGACCAGTGCAGCTCATTCAAGGGATTGGACCCTGGAACGGACACAATTAATGAGGTGCAGACCAGTGAAAGTGTCACATGCTGTTTACTCCAGTGGATTTGGCTTCAACTTTGGGATGTTATTAACTCCATGGACCCGGCACATCTTTCTGTCTTGCATGCTATACCGGGCCTGGCCCAACGCAGCGAGAAACTTACTGCAGCATTTCATCAGCTGCACACAGAGAAGATACAAGGCACAGCTTCTAACCAAGAAGGTCAGTTACAGGAGGTAACTTTAAAGACTGCTGTACCACTGGCGGCTCCTATCTGCTTTTCAGAGAAGTCCAGAAGAGCTGGGGCTTTCTGAACCAGTGCTCCATGCACTTTGCCTTACAGCCAACTTTATTTCCCATGGCTCTTTCAAAGACCACCTACATCCTGTCATACTTGGATGGAAGAGCCCTGTCGTGGGCATCTACCTTGTGGGAATGCAAGGACCCTATTTTGTGGGACATAGAAGGATTTATGGACTTGTTTAAATCCGTCTTTGATGACCCTGTTCGTAATTCTGTTGCCGGTTTTGCTTTGGACTTGAAGCAAGGCAACAGATCACTGGCTGAATTTGTCATAGAATTCAAGACTCTTGCAGCGGAATTTGCTGGGACCCCAAATGTCTCAAGACACTCTTCTGCAGAGGCCTGTATACCCACTTAAAGGATGAGCTGGCCACTCGCCAGACACCTGACTCACTGGATGAATTAATAGCCTTGGCCACTCGGATTGATCACCGGCACCGAGACAAGGTGAAGGAACTCCAGCCTAAGGTGTTACTTGAGTTGAAACAGGCTAATACTACCACTGCACCTCGGATGGTTCCAGTAACTTCTGCTGCTGATAAAGATGAACCAATGCAACTTGGTCATGGACACTTGACCTCCAAGGAGAGAAGATTTCGGAAGAAACGCGGCTTGTGCATGTACTGTGGTCAGCCCAGCCATAATGTCAAAACATGCCCCATTTGTCCGGGAAACGGACGGGCCTAAGTCCCGCGGGAGGACTGTTCATGGGCCATACTGCGTTTTCTCCTCCTTTCTCTCTTCCAGTCTCCGTGATCTGCGAACTGGCTATGGTTCAGACTCCTGCCCTGATGGACTCAGGGGCAGGAGGCAACTTTATTCTCAGACATCTAGTGGAAGACCTGAGGAGTCCCTTCATCAAATTAGAAGATCTATTATTGCATCACAATTTGAAGTGGGATTTGGACGTTCCTTTACATCGCCACTTTTCTTGAAGATCCCAGTGATGTCCACAGCAGTTCAACTCATAGCTGCTGATATTATAGCGCCTTCTACGTTCACCTTGGCTGAAAGGCATTCAATATCTATCCACATTCACAGATTATAAACTTAGATATCTGTCACGTTCCAGCCATTCGAGGATGTGTCTGATGAGCCACAGCACATATAGATCCAAAGAAGATATCTCTGGCAACCAGCTAGGCTGTTTCCGCTGGTAATGCCACCATCTTTAGAAGTGGATTTTTTGGACATACCCCAAAATCGCTATTTATGCTGAAGCCTCAGTGACATCCATAGCCGCTACAATTACTGCTGAATTCTACTTCATCTCTCATCCAGCAACTTCTACTGCAGAGTCATCTTTAGAAATGGATTTTTGGACGTACCATAACATCACCACTTCCACTGCAACCTTCAATGATGTCCACAGAAGCTCAATCCATTGCTGCTGATATCAATAACACTCTGCAAGATTCTTCCAAATCTCAAGATCCACCTGTCATTATTGCAGAAGATAACTTAGAAATTAAGATCAAAGAGATTCTGGATGTTGGTAACAGAGGCAAGACTTTTGAATACCTTCTGATTTGGGAAGGCTTCGGCCCCAATTGAATCTCTTGGGAGCCTCAGACCAATATCTTGGACAAAGAGATGCTTCATCAGTTCCACCTCACTCATCCTTCTAAACCTAAGCCTGGTACCCGAAGAGGAGATTGCCCTTTGAAGGGGGGTACTGTTGTGACCGTCGCTGCTCAACATCCTCACTCCACCCTCTTTACCTCTGTGGTGACTCCCTCTGGGTCTGATGGACGGCTGGCTGCCACTGCATCTCCATGCCATCTCCCTCCAACGTCTGTGGACCGGCTCGATGTTGCAGATCCGCCATGTTGCCTGAAGACCTAGGGCATGCGTGCATGCTCTGATTGAAGTACCAGCAAGGGCGTGAACCTCAGGGGCGTCCCCCTGAGATGACATCATCCGCATCCAATATTTAAAGGTCTCTATTTTGCTATCTAACTAAGTTAGCAAGGGTAAGGGATTTGCTTCGGCTACACCTCCCTAGCTACTCTGCCTCCTCAGACTTACCAGGGGTACCCTCTCCTCGGGGGCCTCGCTCTTTTCATTACTTTCAGATTACAGATAGGAACCGGTACTCACACCTCGAGGGCCCATGTTCCTAGACACTCTGAAGATGCTCTACTGCTTGGAAGCTATCGCTGCTACAAACAATTGTGAGTTACCATCGCTCTCTCAGAGCTTTCCCTGGAACCAGGTTCTCGCTCCTCGAGGGCCTAAACCTTTCCAGCACTTGAGCTTCCTTTTGACCCTATGAGTTTTGTCATCTAGTTCTGTTCATGAACTCTGCCTACTCACTTTTCTACAGTTTCTCTACAGCTCAGCCATCCTGTATTGCTGTTCCAGTACCTGAGGGTCTACAGCTCTGCCGGGCATATCAGCTCACTACTGCCACCTCTGGTGGTTTCAAAAACCTGCTTAATAAAAGAACTAATGTGTGTCTGTCTCCATACTCAAGCGTAGCTGGTGGTCCCTCTCGGGATATTCTCCCGGGGGCGTGGTCATCTGCCACTGGCCCAGGGATCCACCCACAACTACATCAGATTGCTAAGTCCTCACGGAGGTTCATTACAGATTGCTAACTTGCAGCTCTAACACAGAGCTTTCCCATCAGATAGCAGAATACATCAGATTGCTAACTCCTCCCTCTTTCAGGAGCCCACAACACAGACCATTACAACTCCTGGTTACAACTTTTGAGGCTGCCTGCCTCCTACCCCAGGATAGCATTACCGCACTCCACCCCATTTCCTCCATGTTGGGTTGTTACTTCTGCCACATGCCAGGGGGTTGCTGGCCTGTCACCTGACTGCTAAAAGGGGCTGAGGGCATGGGGTGTCTCTGCTCCTTTTCAACCACTTTACGCTGCTTGAAAGGGGTCCCCTAACTGGTATTTCCACCATCCCCACATGGCGGTACTGTTGGTGGGTGTTGCCTCTTCATATGATGCGTCATGCCAAAATTAGATAGATGTCCCATTTGCTTGCCTCTGCTAATTGCCCTGCCAAAGTAATTATAGCGAGCAAAACGCGGGTCCTCCGTCACTTTAAAGTGGCTCCAGATTGCAGATGTTTTTCATGATCCTCCCTTCTGTATAGCCTTGGGGGTGGATGCTGGCACTGGAGCTGATGTAGTGGGTGCACCCTGAGAAGCAATGCCAGGGGCATCAGTCACATTCTGTGCCTGCGCTGACTGCTCTTCCTCCTCATCAGTTTCATCTCTCCCCTGCTGCACTGAAGTGGAGGTTAAGACAGGACTAATAAATCCTCCTTAAACTTCGTCCGCTATTACTTCCGTTTCTGATGAGAATCCCACACAAGATGAGTTTTCATCGGAATCAAAAGCAAGCAGTGCCTGTGCTACATTGTCAACGCTAAGTCGAGACTGCTGTCCCACTGTTGCTTTTGGGTGTCGACATTTTGTCTTGCATGACTCAGCCTCCCCTTCCCTCACCTCCAAAACTACAGCGTCAGAAACAGGTGGTGGCGATACATCATGTTTAGATTTCATTTTTTTCTGGATGGAACTGCCTGCCCCTCTAAAGAGTTTAGATTGCAATGGGTCCCTTTTTAACTTTAATGGGGGACTGGTACTGCCTTTTGAAGTGCTTCCTATGCCAGTCCCAATCATCCAACCATATCTAGCTTTCCCTGATATTATGGATTTAATGTCACTGCCTGCTAAAGATTTCTATTAAAAGAATTATTTCTAAAAGATGCCCACTGGGGATTTGGCTTCACAGAGCACCACTGTCCCAATATACGATTATGCGTGAGTCTGCAAAACTGGCTGCCCACTAATGTAATGTGTGTGCACACACCGAGCTTCTAACTACAAAAGAGGCATACTGGGGATTTGGCTTCACAGACCACCGCTGTCCCAATATACTTGACCTCTATCCTCAAATGCTGTGCCTCCCTGTCCGTCCAGGCTTTACTTCCCTACAAGGTCCTGCCCCTTAATGCTGTGCCTATCGCTCCAGGCCTTATGTCCTTAAAAGAGCTTGACCTTTAATGCTGTGCCTCTCAGACCTGGCCTAATGTCCCTAAAAGAGATGGACCTCTAATGCTGTGCTTGACCTTCCAGGCTTTACGTCTCTACAAGGGTTTGACCTCTGATGCTGTGCCTGTCCATCCAAGACTTATGTCTCTAAAAGGGCTTGACCTCTAATGCAGTGCCTGTCCGTCCAGGCCTTATATCCCTAAAAGGGCTTGATCTCTAATGCTGTGCCTGTCCGTCCAGGCCTTATGTCTCTAAAAGGGCTTGACCTCTATCCTCGATTCCTGTGCCTGTCCATTCAGGAATTATGTTCCTAAAATGGCTTGACCTCTAATGCTGTGCATGTCCATCCAGGCCTTCTGTTCCTACAAGGGCTTGACCTCTAATGCTGTGCCTGTCCATCCAGGCTTTACATCTTTACAAGGGTTTGACCTCTGATGCTGTGCCTGTCTGTCCAAGACTTATGTCCCTAAAAGAAAGTCGGTATATAAAAGCCTTTAATAAATAAATAAAAGGTCTTGATTTCTAATGCTGTGCCTGTCTGTCTAGGCCTTATGTCCCTATGAGGGCTTGACCTTGAATGTTGTGCCTATCTATCCAGGCTTTACGTCTCTACTAGGGTTGACCTCTAAGGTTGCGCCTGTCCATCCAGGCCTTATGTGCCTACAAGGGCTTGAACTCGAATGCTGTGCCTGTCTGCCCAGGACTTATGTCCCTATGAGAGCTTGACCTTGAATGTTCTGCCTGTCCATCCAGGCTTAACGTCTCTACTAGGGTTTGACCTCTAATGCTGTGCCTGTCCATCCAGGCCTTATATTCCTAAAAGGGCTTGATCTCTAATGCTGTGCGTGTCCATCCAGGCCTTATGTCCCTATAAGGGCTTGACCTCTAACGCTGTGCCTGTCCATCCATATTTAGAATGTAAGAACATGAAAAGCTGACTTGAGATGTTTAGAGTTTGCATATTTCATATGTTCAATAGTTTTCCGGACCTTCATAATATGGGCTATGTTCCCGTAATCTTTCTTAGGTGCGAACAGTAGTGTTTCTAGTACTATAGAGAACTGGTGGTAGATACACTCTAGTTCATCCTCTGTCTTCTCATAGCTAACAGAGGCACGGTGTAAACTACAAAGTCAACTTAGGTTGATATTGTAGATTTGGGCGAGAGATGAAGTCAGCGCTTCTTTTGGTCCTAACGGCTGAACCCTCATTGCAAAGGGAGCCCTCAGTCTCTGGCAATTCAAAATAATAATCCTTCACAGCATAGATCCTTAATTAACACAAACACGCTCTGAAGGCTTGTGCTCCACTCTAGGGAAAAACCCATTCCGGGGAGCCCTTGCCTGCTCAAAGAAAAAGGAACTCTGCCCGGGGTAGCTGGCCAGCCAGTCTCTTAGTACCTGTTGACCCATGTTGAACCGCTGTTAACATGGCACCCTCCTACCCCTTGGCCTTGAAAATTTTCGTTTGTATATCTGCTAACTGCACCAGATTTTAAAAGATCAGCGAGATCTCACTAGATACTAATGGAAACACCCCACTCTAGGGGCTAACCCATTCTAAGGAGCCCTTTCATGTGCAAAGGAAAGGGAACTCTCCCCGGGGCCAGCCAGTCTTTCCCCTATCAAAACCACATAGACCAGACTAGCTCCGCACTGCCAGCCTGTCTTGCCCCTATCAGCTTTCTGCCACTCTGCCTTGCTGCCATATAACAGATGACTCACTCAACTCCTTGTGGTATTCTTGCCATTATCATGGTTCCTCAGTGAGTTGGTGCTAGTACTTCTGCTTGCTATGTTCCCCCTTCATTGTGCTGTAGGATGTTGATGCCATTTGTCTTGCCACTTTGCCTGTTGTGCTGCCTTCGAGGTTCATGCATCTGTTATCAGTGCTCTCTTTTGAAGCTGTGGTGTGTTTTTGACACTCTCGCTGCTGCTTTGCACCTCTGTTAAGGCCATCTTGCCACTCCTAGTACCCCTTTGCCCCTTTAAAGTGCCTTAAGTTATAAAATGCCACTTTGGTGCCACTTTGCCACAGTCTAAGTACCTTGGAGCTCTTTTATCATTCTGATGATTGCTTCCCAGAAGTTTCATCAGAATTGATAAGAAAACTACAATTCTGCAGCCAAAAATAGGTTACAAATACTTCCCCGATTCACTTTACCGGGAAATCTGAAAACAAATAAAACTAATCAATGAATTAGTTTCCCCCCATGAAACGAATGCAACGGATTTGGGTCCCAGTGAAATGAATACCAAATTGAAACAAATTTGTTCCTTCTGCACATCCCTATAGCTAGGTATTGCTCATGACTGTAAGCCCTATCAGCTTTTCAACCACTGAATATTTCTAAATATGTAAATATATATGCATAATGTATAGATATTCATTTTATATATAAGAACATTTTATGCCTTTCCTACAAAAATTGCTCATCTTGTCACCTTGAAAGCGTGAGGTGTTCAGCTCACCAACCACTCAGTGATGCCTCTAATATGGTACTCAGGACCATCTGTTCTGTTTGGATGAAGGTTATCTGGCTGGTGAGCCCCTCTGCCATAATTCTTTCATGTTTCTCTTTGACTCTGTGTCTAAGGTCTCATCGCTTGTGATTAGGGTCCCCAACATTCTATTATGAAAATTCCAAACACTTGGACGGGCCGAGTACAATTTACACTAATGGCATCCTTCTGCTTCCACACTTGTCCCCTCCTCACCCCTATTTCTTTTCCCCAATGCCCCCTCTTCCCTAGGCCCGGGCCAAGCAGAATTGCATTGAATACACTTCTCTCCGATGCTCCATGTCACACCACCCATTAAAGCCCAGCAGTATGACAGCCCCCACCTCAATGGATTTCTAACTAATCTACAACAACTGTTATGCATCATAAGTGAACCTTACATTTTTTTAATATTTCAAGCACTTACGAACAGTAAAAATTCCTTATTAATGATTATTCATGTATTTTATATTACTTTAACTTTATAAATTCTCAAGTAGATCATGTAAAAAAGCAAACAAAGAACATATAACAGGAATATCAGATCCAATCACGTAATAAAACAAATATCCATGTATTATTTCATGAATCCTTTCTCCAGAAAGGTGGAGATCATCATTACAAAAATAAAACAGCAATAATCATAAGAATAGGTACAGAGCAGAATTAGGACAGTTCACATTACAACCGAACATGTAAAAAAAAATATATATTTTTTTTCAAATTCTGGTGTCATCTCAGTAAAACAAACTCCCTTCACTGCCAAATATTTTGTGAAGTTAACACAAACCCTTAAGATACCTAGAAACTTGCCATACAATCACAATAATAATTCTCATGACTCAAACAGCAGCAACCTTATCTATAAAAAGGCAGCAATATAAAAATTACACTTACCCTAGTATACTAACTAGGGATGTGAATCGTTTTCCATATCGTCTTAACGATAGAAATCGTGTGGCAGGGCAAGAAAATCGTCTTAGGCACGATTTTTTAGTTAAAAAATCGTTAAAAATCGTTTTTTCCGATTAGTGCGCACTAACTCGACTTAGTGCGCACTAACGGGAGTTAGTGCGCACTAACTGGGAGTTAGTGCGCACTAACTGAAAATGATACAATTTGACACTTTTCAGGTCAGTTAAGGTCAGTTTAGGAATGAATATGTATTCCTATTGGCTGCCCTCTTATTTATTCATGTTACCAAGTTTCCTACTGAGAGTATATGGGGGATGGGAAATGGAAACAGTTGGTAGCTTGACAAAACAAGTAATGTGATCAGTCAATGTGACTAGAACTTGTGCCCTAACCCTGATACCAGGGGTATTGTGATCTTCCTGCACACAGTGCCCTATCCCTATTAATACCAGGAGTGTTGTGATCTTCCTGCACACAGTGCCCTATCCCTAATACCAGGGGTGTTGTGATCTTCCTGCACACAGTGCCCTATTCCTGATACTGGGGGTGTTGTGATCTTCCTGCACACAGTGCCCTATTCCTGATACCGGGGGTGTTGTGATCTTCTTGCACACATCCTGATATCAGGGATAGGGCACTGCATGCAGGAAGATCACAACACTCCTGGTATTAATAGGGATAGGGCACTGCATGCAGGAAGATCACAACACCCCTGGTATCAGGGATAGGACACTGTGTGCAGGAAGATCACAATACCCCGGAGGAGTGAGGGTCAGGCAGCTCCCCCCTGTCTGTGAAGCCAGCCTCTCACTAGTAATGCAGGGAGGGAGCTGTCTCAGACTTCACCATCCTCCCCCCCCCCCCTTACCCACACACCATTCACTAGCTGGGACATGGGGGAAGTCAGGAGTGAGGGTCAGGCAGCTCCCCCCTGTCTGTGAAGCCAGCCTCTCACTAGTAATGCAGGGAGGGAGCTGTCTCAGACTTCACCATCCTCCCCCCCCCCCTCACCCACACACCATTCACTAGCTGGGACATGGGGGAAGTCAGGAGTGAGGGTCAGGCAGCTCCCCCCTGTCTGCGAAGCCAGCCTCTCACTAGTAATGCAGGGAGGGAGCTGTCTCAGACTTCACCATCCTCCCCCCCCCCCTCACCCACACACCATTCACTAGCTGGGACATGGGGGAAGTCAGGAGTGAGGGTCAGGCAGCTCCCCCCTGTCTGTGAAGCCAGCCTCTCACTAGTAATGCAGGGAGGGAGCTGTCTCAGACTTCACCATCCTCCCCCCCCCTCACCCACACACCATTCACTAGCTGGGACATGGGGGAAGTCAGGAGTGAGGGTCAGGCAGCTCCCCCCTGTCTGTGAAGCCAGCCTCTCACTAGTAATGCAGGGAGGGAGCTGTCTCAGACTTCACCATCCTCCCCCCCCCCCCCCCCCACCCACACACCATTCACTAGCTGGGACATGGGGGAAGTCAGGAGTGAGGGTCAGGCAGCTCCCCCCTGTCTGTGAAGCCAGCCTCTCACTAGTAATGCAGGGAGGGAGCTGTCTCAGACTTCACCATCCACCCCCCCCCCCTCACCCACACACCATTCACTAGCTGGGACATGGGGGAAGTCAGGAGTGAGGGTCAGGCAGCTCCCCCCTGTCTGTGAAGCCAGCCTCTCACTAGTAATGCAGGGAGGGAGCTGTCTCAGACTTCACAACCCCCCCCCCCCCTCACCCACACACCATTCACTAGCTGGGACATGGGGGAAGTCAGGAGTGAGGGTCAGGCAGCTCCCCCCTGTCTGTAAAGCCAGCCTTTCACTAGTAATGCAGGGAAGGAGCTGTCTCAGACTGGTATCAGGGTTAGGGCACTGTGTGCAGGAAGATCACAACACTCCTGGTATTAATAGGGATAGGGCACTGTAAGAGATGACTGTAGTAGATTGAATAAAGATCTGATGTTTCTGCTCTCCTCACACCAAACAAAAACAACACACAAGCAGAGAAGCCCTTCTTACAAAGCTGAGCTAGTGAGTTAAGTAGGAGGAAAAGTAAACATACTGGTGCCAGTGTGGCTACTTAAAAAATACACTTACCAACAATCAATTACATATATTTGAACTGTGTACAGTTCCAGCCAGGACCACCTTTCTAAAATGCACAGTGATTGGCAAATTCAACATGCACTAGCATTTCAGGTGCCTGCTAACAAAAATAATAAACAAACAAGTTCTAGTCACGTGAGTGCTGATCATTACATTACTTTTTTTTGTCAAGCTTCCAACTGTTTCCATTTCACATCCCCCCAACCATATTGGTAACATCAATAGATAAGAGCACAGCCAGCCAATAGGAATACATACATACATATTCATTCCTAAGTGACCTTTACTGACCTGGGAAGTGTGAACACTTTGTTTCATTTTCTGTTGGTGTTCGTTAGTTTCCAGTTCCATTTCCCATCCCCCCAACCATCACCTCAGTGGTAACCTTGGTAACATCAATAGATAAGAGGGCAGCCAGCCAATAGGAACACATATTCATTCCTAACTGACCTTCAGTGACCTGGAAAGTGTTTATTTGTATCATTTTCAGTTAGTGCGCACTAAATCGAGTTAGTGCGCACTAACGGGGAGTTAGTGCACACTAACTCGAGTTAGTGCGCACTAACACGATTTAACGATTTTTAACGATAAATCGTTAGAATTTCTATTGTATCGTGTTCTATAACGATTTAAGACGATATAAACATTATCGGACGATAATTTTAATCGTTGAAAAACAATTCACATCCCTAATACTAACATATCACCTATTGGCCAAACAGAACAACCTGGACTGCTATAAATCTTTACAGAGAAGCTACATCTCAGTCACCCACAGGCAGAAAACAGACTAATCCTCTCCTAATACAGAAATAAGGGACTACAAATTAGAAACAGAAATGTATCGACAAAACTGAAATAGAAAGCCATAAAAGAAATCAAACTGAACAGTGGAACTTTAAAATAAATATAAGAATTCACATTCCCAAAGATAGCATATTACAATTGCTAAAAACTCATTTTTTTCTTTCTTTTACCTGTGTTGTTTGATCTTATTTTTCAAATCAGTTGGTCCTGTTCTCTTTTTTTTTCCATTTTCCCTTTGTTGGTCTAATTCTTGTACAAGGGTTTCTCTTCTCTTTCTGTTTCTTCACTTTCCTCCCAACTTCCCTTCCTCTCTCAAACACACATACACACACAAATAACCCCTCTCTCTCACAAGCTGTCTTATACTCACACACACAAGTTCTCATTCACACTTGATCTCTCACTCACATGTTCTCCCTCCCACAAAAACACACACACACATGCTCTCACTCTCATTTTCTCTACCCCTCACACATGGACACTCATTCTATCATTCCTCTCACATACACAAGCTTACATTCACATACTCTCCCATACACACAAGAACAAGCTCTCAGTCTCACATGCTCTCCTATACACACATGCACAAGCTTGAACATGCTCTCCCACACACACACACAAGCTCTCACTTTCTCATGCTCTCCCATACATATAAGCCTACACTATAACAATTTCTCCCATACATACATGCAAGCTCTCACTCATGTGCCCTCTCACACACACAAGTTCTCACATGCTCTCCCACACACAAAAGCACACATGCTCTCCTAAACTCACACGCAAGCTCTCATTCTCACATGCTTTCCCATACACGCACACAATCTCTCTCACATTTTCTCTTCAGTACACACACACACACAAGCTCATGCTCTCCCTTGCACACACACACACACACACATAAGCTCTCACTCTCACATGCTTTCCCACACAGAAGCTCCCAATGCTCTCACACATACACACACACACACACACAAGCCCTCAAATGTTCTCTCCCATACACCCTCCCTCTGTCTCAGAAATACCCCGAGGCCTCTACAGATCATTTGATTTAATTTACTTTGGTTGCACCATGGATAGCGACCCGTGGCCTTCTTGGTTCTTCAACTGCAGGTGATTTGGGCTCAGCCAGGGGCTGTCCTGCAGCCTCCTGTTACCTTCAAGCACTGGTGGTATGGACTCCACCAGCAGCCATCCTGCGGCCTCCTAATACCTTCAGTCACTGACATTTTGGGCTCTGCCAGTAGCTACTCTGTGGTCTCTGTCATCTTCAGTCACCAGCAATTTGGGCTCCGCCGGAAGCTGCCCTGCGGCCTCCTGCATCTTCAGCTAATGATGGCCTTGGGGCTTCTTGTCATTTTTATCTGCCAGCACTTTGGGCTCCACTGGTGGCCACCCTTTGGCCTCCTGTCATCTTCAGCCACCAACGGTTTGGGCTCTGCCAGTGGCAACCCTGCAGCCTCCTGTCATCTTCAGTCCCCGGCAGTATGGGCTCTGCCAGGGGCTGCCCCACGGCCTTCTGTCATCTTCAGCCACCAGCGGTTTGGATTCCTCTGGGTGGCCCTGCAGCCTGCTCCCTCTTTCACCATCTGATTTGGAGGGAGGTAACCAGTGCCCTATTGGCTGGTGCCCCAGGAGATTGACCAGTTGGGCAATCTCCTGGGGCATTGTAAGTACCCAATGCTTACCCCATTTTGCCTAGGTTTGGAAATGTAATTTGTGAGGCAGAGGTGGAGTAAAATTAACTTACATTTCTGAGATTAGTTTTAGTATGTTGCTGTGCAAGAATGATACCTAGCTATGGGTTCTCAGGTGCCCAAGAGACCCAAGTCCAGGACCTCCTCATCCAGAAGCTACAGGTCTGGGAATTTACTTGCACACCATCATAGACTAACACTAGCTCCAGAAATGTGAGATAACGTTACTCCAACTTAGTCCAAGAGTTACATTTCTGTGGTAATAAACATATGTTAAGCCTTTAAAACATTTCTTTGTTTTGGGAAGTAATAGTTAATGCCTTCATTAACATTAGATTTGTATGCAAGCCAAGCTTACTAACTGATACATAGATTTTTCTATGAAGTTTTATTGTGTTCAAAACTCCATGTTAATTTGGGAGTAAAGATATGGTCACAAACTTGTGCATAACCAAATGCTAACATAAGTGTGGAGCATAGTGCTTCTTATTAAATTGGCCTACAAGGTAAATATTTTTCAGATAAGCTTCTTGAGTAGGTACCATTAGAAAATTAGATATCATGTCTGCAAAAACAAAATACCACTCTTACATGCAATTAGGTGAACTGTTTAAAATTGCCCTGTACTGTTCTCAGCTCATGATCTGTTAGCCTGAGTGCCTAGACTGTCAGTTAAACCATCTTCCTAGCTTCAAATAACAGCAAGTTTCTTAAGTTAGTAACTGCCAATCTGTGCAGGTTACCCCAAGCCTTATGTTAAGGGTAGTAATATTTACAATGAAAACCAAACAACTACCAAACCCATAACAAAATCCCTGCTAGCAACATTTTTATGGGTGAGCAGCCTTGATAATTCAGAAAATGCTCCTTGAACATGCTTTGGTTTTGGACTTGGCCCATAGAAGCAGTCCTGCACGTTTCCCCTAATGTCTGCATATCAGTATCGCAGACGTAAAAGTCAGAGCCCAGCATTGGCTGTCATCTGAATCCAATTCCTCTTTTACTCCACTGTTGAGATGGAGAGGAATGTTGTAATTGTGTCAACATCATGAAAACTTATTGGTTACAAGTAGTAACTTCCATTCCATATATGTTACCCCATGTACCCTTTTCTTCATTTCTATGCTCTAGTCTTTATGTATTCACTGTGTTTATCCTATGCCTTTTTTAAATTCATTTACTGTTTATGTCCTCAACACCTCTTTCAGAAGGGCATTACAGGCATCCACCACGCTCTCTGTGAAGAAATATTTCCTCATGTTGGCTGTGAGTTGTTCTCCCACCAAACTCTTGTTAATGGTAATGGGTTTTTTTTCCCATGAAAACAGATTTTTGTGTTAAAATTTACATGAGCTTTTTGAAGTGAAAAATATATGCTAATCTGCTCACTAAAATGTAACAATCATGTTAATGCAAAACTAGATGTGTAGATACTTTTTAGCATTTAAAGCACACAGTAATGCACATTTTTACTACAGTTTTAATGCACTGTTAACTTTAACAAACAGCACATTAAAAATACAAATTACCACTCACATTTAATGTATTTTACTAATTAGTCCCAAAGATATAAAAATAAATAAGCTTTCATTATCAGCAGTCAGACTTATGCCTTGCATTGTTGAGATAACAATATATTTTTAAACATATGACATGTAGTACTAACTATATCATGAAGTGCATAACACTGCAAAAAAGAGAGAAAAAGAAAAGAAACATGTGGGTTTATGCTAATTAGTTTACATTTTTGTGTGCAATATTATGAAACATCCATTATTCATTAGGGGCTCAGTTCACCCACATTCAAAATGAAGAAGAATGCCCACCAGAAAGTTATTTGCTAAATTCAATGAATACAAGTAATCAAATCCAATGTTTATAAAAATAAGCTCAGAGGTTCTGCACAGCTGGAAAAAGTTATCCAACCACCCTTACTTGATGTTATAGATTGACCTGTGCTTGCAATAGCATAACGTTTTACATATTATTAGTATCATTGAATTATGCATGACCCTTGTTGTCTTTTTTTCCTAACCTGTTCGGACGCTCTTCTGATATCACTAGCATCCTTAATTTAATAGCCCAGTCATTCAGTCAGTCACTCACTCATTCACTGTCTTTGCCTATTCATAATTCTGGGTTGTGCGCATGGGCAATCAGAACTACTATAAAGTGTACATGCACTCAGCCCAGCATTACAGAATGACCAAAGAACAAACAGTGCCATGAGGCTGCTAAAGGTGGAAGCTGGGAGAGTAAAGAGGGGCCACCAGTGGCTAAAGAAGGAGTAGGACCATGGAGCCACCAGTGACTGAAGAAAACTGAGAGGACAGGGACCAGTGGTGGAGCCCATCCCACCAGCAGGAGCAAGAATGAGTGAAAGAAGTCTAGAGTGGATGAAAGGGAATGGAAGGATAGTACAAGGGAAGGGTAGATGACTAAGTGGATGAGAAGAGTGAGTAATGGAGGAAAAGAAACAATATAAGGGAAGGAAAAGGAAAGAGAGTGTGAGTTTCAGGAAGAAAGGAAGGAAGGAAGGAGGGGTAGGAAGATGTGACCGAGAGTGGGAAAGGAAATGATTGAGTGAATGGAAGATGCATAGATTCTGAATGCATTAAAACTCATATTTTGCACTCCTTAAAAATGTATTTTGAGAAGATTTACAAATAAAACATATATAAAGAACATAACTACATAATTACAATCAGTGCTTACAAACAATAAAATCAAAATGTTTTGGTTAAGTCTGGTAAATCAGTTAGGACTGTATACATGCAAAGGAGCAAGTTATGTCTAATTGAAAAGTAAGGTAAGGAAAGAAGAAGGGGACATGAGTGAGATAAGAAAGAAAGAGTGGTAGGGGAGTATGAAGGAGCAAGAAGAGGAAAAGAGAGTGACTAGGAGGGAGGAAAAAAATGGCAGAGCATAAGGGGTTAAAGGGGAAGTTAAGGCTATCATGGAAAGACTAAATTAATTATGTGCTTCAGTGTTGACTAATGAGGATGCTGGGGAGATACCCGTTCTGGAGACAGTATTCAAGGGTGATGATTTAGATAAACTGAACTTAATCACGGTGAAACTGGAATTTGTAGTAGGCCATATTGACAAACTGAAGAGTAGCAAATTACCTGGACCAGATGCTACCCAGGATTCTGAAAAAACTCAAAAATTAAATTTCAGACCTACTACTTGTAACTTTTAACCTAACATTAAATTTGTCCATTGTAACTGAAGATTGGAGGGTGGCTAATGTGAACCAGGGGTGGCCAATGTAAACCGGGTGTGAGCCGAGAAACTATAGACCAGTGAGCCTTATTTCAGTGCCAGGAAAAATCATGGAAACTATTCTAAAGAACAAAATCACAGAACATATAGATAGACATTATTTAATGGGACAGAGCCAGCATGGATTTACACTAGTAAAGTCTTGCCTCACAAATCTGCTATATTTTTTGGTGATTTGGTTCAGTTGATCTGAAACATCACCCATGAAAACCTTCTCTTGAACGGGTCTCTCTCCAACATTCTCTTCAGTATTCATCGAAGCAAGGACATTATTTAATCTTTCCACAATGGCCTTATCTTATATAAGTGCCCCTTTAAACCCTTGATCATCCAACGGTCTAACAGACTCTCTCGCAGGCTTTCTGATTTGGATATATTTTTAAAAGTTATTGTGAGTTTTTGCCTCTATAGCCAACTCTTTTTCAAATTCTCTCTTAGCCTGTCGTATCAATGTCTTACATTTAACTTGTCAATGCTTATGCTTTATCCTATTTTCTTCTGATGGATCCTTCTTCCGATTTTTGAATGAAGAACTTTTGGCTAAAATAGCCTCTTTCACCTCACCTTCCATGCCAGTGATAATTTTGCCTTCCTTCCACCTTTCTTAATAAGTGAAATACATCTGGACTGTGCTTCTAGGAAGGAATTTTTTCACAATGTCCACATTTGTTGCACACGTTTTACATTTGTAGCTGCACCTTTCAGGTTTTTTCCCCATCTATTTTTCTTATATTATCAACGTTTCCCTTTTGAAAGTTTAGCACTAGAGCTGGTCATTTACTTACTGTCCCCCTTCCCATCATTAATTCAAATTTGATTATATTAAGATCACTATTGCCAAATGGCCCCACCACCATTACCTCTCTTACCAAATCCTGCACTCCCCTGAGAATTATATCTAAAATTTCTCCCTTTCTCATTGGTTCCTGCTCCATAAAACTTAATTTATTCCATCCAGAAAATGTATCTCTCTAGCATGTCCCAGTGTTACATTTACCCAGTCAATATTGGGTAATTGAAATTTCCCATGCTTAATGCACTACCAGTTTTGTTAGCTTCCCTAATTTCTCCTAGCATTTTACTGTCCATCTCATCATATTGGCCAGGTAGATGGTAATATACTCCTATCACTATACTCTTTCCCAACACACAAGAGATTTCTACTAGAGATGTGAATCAGAACCGGAATACTATTCTAAAGAACAAAATCACAGAACATATAGATAGACATCGGATTCCGGTTCCGATTCACATCATGTTTTTTTTTTTTCGTCCAGCCCGATCGCGGTTTTGTTTATCGGCTGTGCCCAAGCCGATAAACAAAAAACCCACCTGACCCTTTAAAACTAATCCCTTAGCATCCCCCACCCTCCCAACCCCCCCAAAAACATTTTACAGGTACCTGGTGGTCCAGTGGGGGTCCCGGGAGCGATCTCCCGCTCTCGGGCCGTCAGCTGCCACTAATCAAATTGGCGCCGATGGCCTTTGCCCTTACCATGTGACAGGGTATCCGTGCCATTGGCCGGCCCCTGTCACATGGAGGGAGCACTGGATGGCCAGTGCCATCTTTAAAAATGGTGCGGGCCATCCAGTGCTCCTACCATGTGACAGGGGCCGGCCAATGGCACGGATACCCTGTCACATGGTAAGGGCAAAGGGCTATCGGCGCCATTTTTATTAGTGGCAGCTGATGGCCCAGGAGCGGGAGATCACTCCCGGGACCCCCACTGGACCACCAGGTACCTGTAAAATGTTTTTTGGGGGGTCGGGAGTGTGGGGGAAGCTAAGGGATTAGTTTTAAAGGGTCGGGGTGGGTTTAGGGGTTATTTTTGTGTGCCGTTTTTCCCGTCCTCCCCCAAAATGATAAGAGAACCCCCACGAACAATATTGTGGGGTTTTCCTATCGTTTTGAGGGAGCCCCCGATTTCTTATAATTTTGAAAATATTGACAATATTTTCAATCGTCCGAAACCCGATTCACATCCCTAATTTCTACCCATAAAGATTCAATTGTGAATTTAGTCTCATGCAGGAGACTCCTGTTGGACTCTATGCCATCCCGGACATAAAGCGCCACCCCGCCAACAAGATGCATTTTACTTCTTAGATTTCTGGCATTAGCATTCAAACATTTCCAAGTGTGTTTTTTATTTGTATTTACATTCTGGTTTTCAATTGATGGAATAAATTGGAATCTTTTAGCTCAGGTGAGTTTTTCATTATTGGCACTTGGACTACCGTATTTCCACGCATATAACCCGCGGGTAATGTGCGTTTTTACCTACCCCGCATGCCCCCCGCGGGGTATAAACGTGGGCGGGTTATCCAGAAAAAATTTTACAGCAGCGGTTAACATCTCTCTCCCCCCGCCCCGGCGCTTCACGCTGTATATCCCTCCGCCCACTCCGCCGCGGGCATTGACTCGGCTACACGTGGACAAACTTTCCGACCAATAAAGTTTCCCGACTCTGAATAGAAGCGAAGGAGGAAACAAAACAAAGCATCAAGGAGAGCGCGCATCTGATAGGCTGCAGCTGAGAGGAGTCCGTCCTATCCCTGCGCCCGGCCGCTTCCTGATTGGTCAGGAAGGAACGAGGGGACAACGAGAGAGGAGGGTCAAACTCCCTCGGGAAGCAAAGCGCCGGCGATGTGAGAGGGAGCGGCTCGCACCCCGGGGCAGGCCATGAAAATGCTGGGCATGTACGTACCGGAGCGCTTCTCGCTGAAGGCGTCCAGCGTGCAGGACGGCATGGGGCTGTACACGGCGCGCAGAGTGCGCAAGGTCAGTGTGCCGGCGGCCCCGCCCCCTCGGACAAGCGCCCTGTCTGCCCGCGGGTTATATGAGGAGGCGGGGTATATTAAAGGTTTCTTACATAAATTTTGAAAACCTGCGGGTTATGTGTGTGGGCGGGTTATATACGTGGGCGGGTTATTGTCGTGGAAATACGGTACTTTTCTTATTATTGGAACTTCTTTGTTGGGATACCCTAACTCTAATGCTTTATTAGTATCCTTTGAAGATACCTCCCTCCAAACCATGTGATGCTGAGCAACTGTCATCGTTCCCATTTGTTTTAGTTTAAAATCTGCTCTCTCTCCTTTTTAAAGGTTAGTGCCAGCAGCCTGGTTCCTCCCTGAGACTCCCCCTTCCCCAAAAGGTTCCCCAGTTCCTTGCAAACTGAATTCCTCTTCCTTGCACCATTGTCTCATTCATGCATTGAGACTCCAGAGCTCTTCCTGCCTCTGGGGACCTGCACGTGGAACAGGGAGCATTTCAGAGACTGCTACCCTGGAGGTTCTGGATTTCAGATTTCTACCAAAGAGCCTAAATTTGGCTTCTAGAACCTTCCTCACACATTTTCCTATGTCGGTGCTGACATGCACCATGACAACCGGCTCCTCCCTAGCACTGTCTAAAATCCTATGTTTTAGGTGACGTGTGAGGTCTGCCACCTTCGCACCAGGTAGGCATGTTCCCAGGTGATCATCATGCCCACCAACCACCCAGCTGTATACATTCCTAATAATCAAAACACCAACTATGATGGCTGACCTAACCCTTCCCTCCTGGGCAGTAGCCCTGGGAGACACATCCTCGGTGCGATAGGACAATGTACCACCTGAAGAGCATGTCCTTGCTGCAGGATCATTTCCTGCTGCACCAGGTTGATGTTCTCTGATCATGAGGCCTTCATCCTCCAAGGCAGCACGAGGGCTGCCAGACTGGAGTTGAGACTTGGCTACTATGTCCCAGAAGGTCTCATCTATATACTTCTCTGTCTGCCTCAGCTGCTCTAGGTCTGCCGCTCTAGCCTCCAGAGATCAGACTCATTCTCTGAGAGACATTGGATGCACATTTATAATTTCTCACCGGCGGGTAAAAAAATTGTACACTGGGAGGCCCCCCTCTTCGCTGCTGGACTGCTGACTTCATCTTAAATTTGTTCAGTTCCTAGTTAAGTTTTAGGTTGCTATGGGGCTTAGGAATGCATACAATTAGGGTCCTTTAAATCTATTAGTGTATTCACTGTATATCTAGCAGTGACCTACAAGGGAATTATCAAAATCTTGATAAGGTGTGGGGAATTTCCGAGTTTAAGTTAAAAGGCTGATTTATTTTTATTTATTTAAAGTGTGAAATTGGCACCTGCTATAAATTAAAAGATGAGCTAGTGGTGGGTGGGAGAGGGTTGGGAGGGTTGGCAAATACAAACTTCTGTTTGTTGCTTGCCTTTCTGACTACCTGTTTAAAACAAAACACACAAACTTCTGTTTGTTGCTTGCCTTTCTGACTACCTGTTTAAAACAAAACACACAAACTTCTATTTGTTGCTTGCCTTTCTGACTACCTTTTTAAAATAAAACACACAAACTTATTTTTGTTGCCTGACTTTCTGACTACCTATTTAAATCAAAACACATGAACTACTAAATAATATACCTTACGTCTCCCCAATACTTTTAAGTTTTAAAAATTTCTCCAAACAGTACTTACTGATTCTTTCCAGCCACAGGCAATGTGATCCTCTCCTCTTAGTGCTCCCACTGGATTGACATTGTATGACAAAGTCCCTCATGAGAGGCTTCTAAGAAAATAAAAAGTAATGGAATAGAAAGCAGTGCCCTTTTGCGGATTGCAAATGGCTTAAAATACATGAAACAGAGAGTAGGATTAAATGGTGACATTTTTCAGTCAAAAAAGGTAAACAGTGGAGAACCTCTAGGATCTGACCATGGACCACTCCTATTTAATATATTTATAAATGACTAGATGACCATACAGTCTTTTTCTGCTATCATGTTTCTAGATTTCTAAGATTGTTTAATATTTTGCACCTCACAAAGAGGAAAGTTATATCTGAGTTGATCCTGTCATTAGATGAGAAAAGGTTTTTGATCACGTTATATGGCCCTTTAAATTTATGTTCTGGAACACATTTGACCTCCCATAGAACTTTATAACTTGGGTGGCAGCCATGTATGAGAGACCCATTAATGTCTTATCATTAATGGGTCTCTCTCATCATACATAAAGATTGGCAGAGGTATCAAATGGATGTCCCTTGTCCGCGCTGCTTTTTTATCTCATTATTGAGCCATTGGCAGTAGCAATTCTCATGCTGGCTGGGATAGGGGAACACCCTTCAGGAGCAGGGCAGGACCGCAGGGCTGGCCTGGGGTTTAACTTCTGCCTCGCTAGCCCTCTCCCTCGCAGGTTGAACAGTTGGGTTCTGGGTGCGATTAGTACTTATCTTTGGTGGCAAAACATCATGGTGTAGACAAGGCAGGCTGGATGAGGTTAGACAGGGCTGGACAGGCTGGAACTGGATACAGACATAGGCTGTGCAAGATTCTGGGCAGGACACTGAGCAGAGACTGGTACTGGATACAAACACAGGCTTGGGAAGGATAGTGAGCAAGGTCTAGGACTGGATACTAGGGACTGGACTGGGCAGAGCATGATAAGACCAGACAAGGGCAGGGCTGGACAAGGCAGACTATGGTAGACAAGGCAAACAAGGGCAGGATCAGAGAAGGACAACACAGAACAGAGAACACTAAGGCTCAAAGGCAACATTATATAAAGCCTGTAGGCCATAAAGCATAAGGACATGAGACCACAAGGCAGAGTACTGCCTGAGTACACCATAGAGCAATGTACAAAAAAACAGAAGGCCCAGAGGCCACAAAGCAAGGTAAGACCTGAGTAGGCCACAGAAGAAGGTTCAAGGTAATAGAAGATCCAGAGGCTACAAAGCAAGGAGATGCCTAGATAGGATGCAAGATAAGAAACAAGGTAAGAGAAGGCCCGGAGGCCACAAGGCATGGAGCAATGCAAAAGTGGCCAGGTCAGAGATCCAAGAGTGACTCCATGAAGAGGCACTGAGTTTCTGGCAAGGCAGAGTTAAATGGGGCTGTAGCTTGTGTGTGGTATGAGCAGTGAGGAGGAGCTTGGCAAGGCTGGAGGTGAAACTTACTGAGGAGCCCTGGTGAAGGGAAGGCTTCATAACAGGTTGAACTAGGGCATGGAGACTCTGAGAAACAGGCAAAACTTTGAAAATACCCCCTTTTTAGATATTCTCTTCTCCTGGGACCCATTTGCCATGGGAGTTATGGCCAGCAGGTACTTGGTTGCTTTGGATGGTAGTCAGGGGAGCCCAGATTATCCTGGGAACCAAAGATGCTGAGCATAGAAGTGCTGTGCTAGTGTCCCTCAGAAACAGTGTTGTGAGCTTAGAGTCTTTCTGGGGCCATGGTCTTAGACCTGTACTCTTGAAGGTGTAGAATCGGGTTTCTTGAAGCACAAAAGTGCTACGTTAAAGTTTCTTTGACCTAGAAGCATTGACCAAGAAGCTCCCAGGTACTGATGCTGATGTAATAGGAAAGATACAATTCAAAATAAATTACCTGTGGAAGGGACCCAATGAGTCCTAGATGAGCTGCATTGGAGTTGTGTTAGGAGTGGAGGCACTGGTTGTCGGTCTTGAGCCGTGAGGAAGAAATCAGAGTTAGCCACATTTTAAAAATAATTAAAAAAATAAGAATGAAAGAGAGGCGTGAGTAAGTACAGCATTGAAATGCTGCCAAAGCCTGGGCCTGCTTCTGCAGCATGCCACTGCTGCTCAATTGGCCACTACGATTGGGACCCCTCCAAGGAAGAAGCCAGAATATGCTGCTGAGAAGGAGGAGATGAACATCATTGTGGCTTAGGCCTTTCTGTCACTCTGCTGCTCCTGAGAGGAAGAAGGAGACTAAGCTCACTCACACTGCCATTGTTTTCTTCCTGTCAAAGAGAGACCTGGGACAAGAGAGAGACTGAGTGAGCGATACACCGCCACTGCTCCAATGTGCTTTAGACCGGCATAATGTGTTGCTACCTGTCTCTTCTTCTCCTGCCTTCTTTTCTCTGCAATTGGGTAAGTGTCCAATTCTTCTGGCACTGCCACTGCAAATTTAAAAAAAATAAAAAATGGGAGGAGATTAGTGTCGGGGCCTTATGGAAGTTCTGATGTTGCAGTTAGGATGCTAGGCCTGCTTGCTGATGTCGGTGATGACAGGCCACAATTTTAATAAAAATAAGACAAATTAAATAGAAGTTTAGAAAAACAAATGTGGTGGCCAGGAAAGGAGATTCTGACCACCTGAAGAATCTTACCTACTGACCTCCGAGGTAATTTTAAGAAACGCTGTAAACTCTGTTTGAGAGACTTGATAATTAGGGGTTAAACTCCCTAAAATCTCTTGCAAACCAGGGAATTTTAATTGTGGTCATCAGAAGTAGGACAGGAGACCTCAGCCCAGGCAAAATTTGGAGAATAGAATTGATAAATTTTAAATAATATAAATATATATCTACCAGCAGCTATAAAATTATTTTTAAAACTGGAAATAGCATGTAACAATTTTATTAAAGCAGGACAATATATATATGTTAATGATAAAAACACTTTTAAATGTCTGAAATAAAAATAAAATTAACTTTTGAATAAAATTGATAGCATATGACCACCACTAGCACCTGTGATCTGTCTTTGATACCCCATAAAAAAGGACAACTATAGCAACCAAGAAAATTACAAAGCTGTACCCTGGGGATACATAGTTACGGCTTCATTGGCAACAAGTGGGCAGGTCAGCATAATATTACCAGAAATGGGAAAAGCACAAATTCATTAGAAAAATTCAGACACTCTTGAATTAAAATAAAATTGTAAAAAAATTCTAAAAGTGGATGAGCTAATCAGTGCAGAATGAAAAAACACATACTAGAAATACAAAAAAATAGAGCTCAATGACATCATGGCATAAAGTTTCAAGAAATCTAGAAAAGGAAAAAACTGTTGAGAATCTTGGAAGTTGAGATTCTGAACATAATAGAAACAGAAGCTATGTTAAGGGGCTCTGCTAGAAAGGCCTTAAAAGTGATATAATACTTTCAAAAAGTGGAAAACAACTGTGAAAATTTATCAATTAAGTGTGAATGAGATGTATGAATGAGAGTTAAGACACCTGGGGTACATTTTAAAAGCAACGTGCGTGCGTACTTTTGTTTGCGCAATTTTATAAGATACGCGCGTAGCCGAGCGTATCTTATAAAATCCGGGCTCGGCACACACAAGGGGGTGCACATTTCTGCAACTTGCGCGTGCCGAGCCCTGAGTGCGCTGCCTGTTCTCTCCGAGGCCGCTCCGAAATCAAAGCGGCCTTGGAGGGAACTTTCCTTCCACCCCCCTGCACCTTCCCCTCCCTTCCCCTACCTTACCCACCCTCCTGGCCCTATCTAGACCCCCCCTACCTTTATCTGAAAAGTTACTACTGCCTCCAGGCAGTAGTAACTTACGTGCGCCGGCGCGGCAGGCCCTGACTCAGGCCACTGTGTCGGGGCACTCGGCCACACCCCCGGACCGCCCACATGCCCCGAACATGCCCCTGATCCTAAACCACGCCCCTGGCCACGCCCCCGACCGCCCCTTTTTGTAAGCCCCGGGACTTACGCGTGTCCCGGGGCTTGAGCGCCCCGCCGAGCCTAGGCAAAATAGGCTCGGCGTGCGCAGGGGGGTTTTAAAAGGGTTACTTGCGTACCTTATGTGCGTAACCCTTTTAAAATCCGGCCCACTAGATCCAGGCAAAGGTAAGGTCAGTATAGGAAAGTTACTGGTAATATTAAAGCTGCAATGTGGGTTCTTATTGGCAGCTTAGCAAAGTCTATAGAAGGCTGAGAGGGTATGTCCTTGAGAAAGATTATGACCTATTCAGGGAACAAGGTAGTTGTTGAGTGTGAACTGACATACGCTAATGTTATGCTGAGCCCAACAGTTTTAATTAATAATACTATCTAGGGATGTGAATCGTTTTAGGACGATTAAAATTATCGTCCGATAATTTTAATATCGTCTTAAACCGTTATGGAACACAATACAATACAGATTCTAACGATTTATCGTTATAAATCGTTAGAATCGTGAGCCGGCACACTAAAACCCCCTAAAACCCACCCCCGACCCTTTAAATTAAATCCCCCACCCTCCCGAACCCCCCCCCCAAATAACTTAAATAACCTGCGGGTCCAGCGGCGGTCCGGAACGGCAGCGGTCCGGAACGGGCTCCTGCTCTGAATCTTGTCGTCTTCAGCCGGCGCCATTTTCCAAAATGGCGCCGAAAAATGGCGGCGGCCATAGACGAAAAAGATTGGACGGCAGGAGGTCCTTCCGGACCCCCGCTGGACTTTTGGCAAGTCTCGTGGGGGTCAGGAGGCCCCCCACAAGCTGGCCAAAAGTTCCTGGAGGTCCAGCGGGGGTCAGGGAGCGATTTCCCGCCGCGAATCGTTTTCGTACGGAAAATGGCGCCGGCCATACGCGTATGGCCGGCGCCATTTTCCGTATGGAAAATGGCGCCGGCAGGAGATCGACTGCAGGAGGTCGTTCAGCGAGGCGCCGGAACCCTCGCTGAACGACCTCCTGCAGTCGATCTCCTGCCGGCGCCATTTTCCGTACGAAAACGATTCGCGGCGGGAAATCGCTCCCTGACCCCCGCTGGACCTCCAGGAACTTTTGGCCAGCTTGTGGGGGGCCTCCTGACCCCCACGAGACTTGCCAAAAGTCCAGCGGGGGTCCGGAAGGACCTCCTGCCGTCCAATCTTTTTCGTCTATGGCCGCCGCCATTTTTCGGCGCCATTTTGGAAAATGGCGCCGGCTGAAGACGACAAGATTCAGAGCAGGAGCCCGTTCCGGACCGCTGCCGTTCCGGACTGCCGCTGGACCCGCAGGTTATTTAAGTTATTTGGGGGGGGTTCGGGAGGGTGGGGGATTTAATTTAAAGGGTCGGGGGTGGGTTTTAGGGGGTTTTAATGTGCCGATTTTTCGATTTTTCACGATTTTTAACGATTTTTCACGATATTTTACCCCCCCAAACGGCAACAATACGATTCCCTCCCCCTCCCAGCCGAAATCGATCGTTAAGACGATCGAGGACACGATTCACATCCCTAATACTATCCTACAACATTGATTATCATTCATTATCAGTTTACCTTGCTCATTACAGAAGGTAACAAATGATAACAAAATTATACAGTGACAAAGTATTGAGCATGAAAGAGTGTCAGACCTTGAATTAACAGCATAGTTATTTCAATTCTCTCCTTTATCTAGGGTCACTTAATTATTAGTTTATTTCTTTTTAGATAGAAAAGGTTTTCAGTAAGATGGAGAATACACTGAGGGAACTTATAATAATCTGTGGAAGATTTCTCAGTATAGAGAAATAGACTCTCTTATTGAGTTTGTAAAAGATAGGTAATAGCAAGAAGAATCAAAGAAGAAGAAAGAAGATTGAAGAAAAAGAGATCGTCATGACTGAGATAAGTGTGTGCACATACCAGTACCACTGGTATCACCAATACCAGTCATAGCAAGGAAAAATAAAGAAACAGAAAGAAGGAGAAAGAATCTAACAATATAATAAAAAAGAAAACAGAGAAAACAGGCAAAGAAAGAAATAAATTAAAAAACCCACAAATACCTACCTAGAACACTCTGAGATTCAAATTTGTTGATCCAAAGAACCTAAAAGACATAAAGTAAACATAAAGAATCAATTCATTGAAATACACACCAAAGACAATTTGCTGCACTGAATAAGAATTTGTGTGAATAATTTATACTTATCGGACAGGAACTTTTAATAGAAGCTAGACTCTTGAACACGTTTTATTTGAAGTCCTTAAGGTAAAAATACCTAAAAGATAAAGAAAAAAGAAATACATAATCATACTTAAATACATATGAGTGTTATTTTAAATATGATAAAGAATAGGTAACCTTAAGTGTATAGATTAAAATAGTTGTTTTGTTTATACATTTATGCAAAAGAATATAATTATTATTTGATCGATTTGACAAAAATAAATTTTAAATTAATGTATACATGGTGATTCCATCTCACTTACTTTTATCTTAAAAGAACTACCTCTGAAGGACTGTTCAGGTGGGTAAATCTATTTAGTCCTGGTATGGTGCCCCGACTGAAAGGATAGTATTCCTCTTAGCTGCCCCTTGTGTGATAAGTAACATCTAGTGACACCCAAGTAAAACAACTGAAAACCTTATATTACTATTATACCTTGGCCTCCAATAGTGGGAGGTTTGTCTCACTGCTAAGGAGGGGTTTAAACTGAGAATAAAGGTATCTGGATGACCCTTGATGCTGGATAGCTTGGTAGTATCACTAGGAGACTGGAGAATTAGTTCTGGGTGGCAGGTTTGGAACCTCTTCTGGGCTGGACTGTGGAGTTGGTGTCTCACTGGAACCTGGATTCTGTTACAGGACATCTCACTGGAACAGGGCCCCTGGCTTAGGGTGTCTCTCTGGGACTGGGCATCTAGAACAGCACCTCCCTCTGGGCACTAAACATCTGGAACAGCACCTCCTTCTGGGTGCTCAGCATCTGGAACAGAGCCTCCCTCTGGGTACTTGGCGTATGGTACAGTGCCTTCCTCTGCATTCTTGGTATCCAGAAAAGTACTTCCTCATATTGGGCCTCTCCTTCTGCTCAGCAGTGGCTCCTCTCACTGTGTGCTGCCCCCTCATCACAGTTCTCCTCTGGGCCCCTTCATGATGGCACTCTCTTAGTTCGATCATGCAGCCTCTCTCTTGACAGCCAGCAGTGGCAAAAATGGACTCAGGCCCCTCATTCTCTGCTGACTTTCTCTCATTTGGGCCTTCTCACCATGGCTGACATGATTGAAATTGTGGCATTCAGCTGTCGTTTTGACTCCTCTCCAGTGAGCACTGGAGTGCCTCCATTTCCTCATGGCCTTGTAGTAGGATCAGACCTAGATCTGCAGTCTCTCATCCAGGCCTCTTCCAGCCCAGGTATTTATTTATTTACTATTTTGTTGAGGTGGGAGGTGGGTACTTATCCCCTATTACATAGATTTGAAAGCTTCTTATAGAGATGCTAGGTATTAAGACTCCATTTCTTATTTGTCTTGTCTTGCTGGTTACTATATTTATTTGCTATTTCATTATGTGTTTATTAAGTACTGTTATATCTATTAGTGTAGGGGCTCATAGGAGAAGATGGGAAACTCATCCTAAATTTATGTTTCACATGTCTCTTTTATTGATAGGCATATTTTCCTTGACAAGCAGATTATTAGAGTGGAATTAGTCAATGCAAGGTTTATTAAACATAAAAATCCTCTCCTTTTTGATATTATTGAGGAATGTTCCCATCCATAAGGCTGGTCATGTGCTTGACCTGATTTATGTTTCAAACTCTACTCAAGGATTTCTTATTCCTTGTATGTAACCCCATTTTCCTGGACAGATTATGTTTAGGTTTCTTGTTCTGTGGCCAATAATGTCTCCAAGATTCTTAGTGGGAAAATTGATTTTTCATCAAGGAATCTGAGGAATTTAGATAACACTAAATCGGCAGAGGTTTTGACTTCAAAGTCCAGAATTTGAAAGATGATTCCTTGGATGCAATGGTTGATTCATGGAATTTATACTTAAGAACCATATTTGACATTGTAAACCCATTAAGTTATATATTATGAATTCCAAAAGGTGGCTTCCTTGGTATCATGATGACCTGTTATGCAATAGCAAAGAGAGACTTTGGTGGAAACATAGAAATCTGGATAGGTTATTGATCTGTCAATCTCAGCCTACAATAATGAGGGAGTAAGGGAAGTGAAGAAAACTTATTTTTTGAATCTGCTTTACAAGATGGAGAATCATTCCAGGAAGGTATTCTGTCTTAAAATTGATCTTTTTCCATAATGGTATTTCAGTTATGTTTATTGAGTATCTCTCATGAAGCTTTTGCTAATCTCTTTGAGTCTAAATTATATATATATCCATGATACTATTGTGCTACCTAGTATAACCATTGATAGTACTAACTTAAACAGTGTGGACAATGGTTTAAATAGTGTTCTCAGTATGGTGGCCAGCTCTTTTGAGTTATCCAATCAGTCAGAAGGTTTATCTTTTTTCTATAAATTTACAATTTGTTGGCATGAGTTAATTGTTTGAGCTTTTTAGATGCACCACTTGCATATTGGTTCCTATGCTCTCCAGTTTTGTGAGGATCTCTATTGCTAAAGTTTTTGAAAAATGATGGAGCAGTATATAATCAAGTGTAAACTTGTTTGGCCAATCAGCATGTTTTAATACCACATCAGGTACCTGGGTAGGGAATGGTACTGGTGGCCATATCTGGAGGAATGCTAATGAGCCTACAACTATCAGAATTCCAACCAGAAAACTTGGCAATGTCCATATTCAAAAGCATTTAACTGGGTAACTAATGATGTTAGCCAGCTAAATTAATTTTTGGCCACTTATCAGACCAAATTCTATCCAGCTAATAAGATAGCCCGCTAGAATTTAGCCAGCTAAGATATGGATTCACTAAACTGTGATAAGGCGATATTGCAAGTTAAACACCATGTGATGCTTGTCAAATGCTGTTATCTCACAATATTGCAAAATATTGTGCAACATAAAACAAGATTTCCTCCTGTTTTAGATATAAGCTGCTTTTCATGCATTAGCAGGCATAACATTTTCTGATTCATGCAAAGCACCTTATACATAAGAACATAAGACTAAGGGTCCATCAAGTCCAGTATCCTGTTTCCAACAGTGACCAATCCACAAGTACCTGGCAAGATTCCAAGTGATAGACCCAGAAAACAAATCGGAAGCCGATCCAGTTGGCTACACTTCCAAGTGATAGATAACGAGAATCGGATAATGGAAAAAGCCCTTTTTCCATTATCCGATTCTCATTATCCTTACTGCTATACTTCCAAGTGATAGATACATTCCAAGCTTCTTATCCCAAGAATAAGCAATGGATATCTGCACAGGCAATTCTATTTTAATAAAATAACATAGCTGGCTTAGAAAAAGTCTGCTTCGTTATTTTAGCATATTTGAAGGGGCTGAAGGTATTTTCCCATGTCAACATGTGCAAAATACCTACCTGATGGATCTGAGGGAAAATTAAGGGCCCAAGGCACAGAATTACACCACCTCAAAGATCACAAATGACTATGGGATCAATGGAGACATCAACCCACCCCTTCTGAGGTGGCAGTGGCCCACTCAAATAAAATAAAAATAATAAAGCCAACTGCCTAGTGGTCTAGGGGGTGCAGCCAGACCCCCAATCACCAAACCCCCTATAACCTCAAAACAAAAGAATTGGGGTTCATTGGGGGCTTGGAGCACCACAAAGCTCTGGGACCATCAACACTATTTTTCAAAATAGCATTCAGTTGCCTCATAACTTTACTTCTATGGATGGCGTGTGAGTCATAAAACCAAAAAAGTGCATAGAACAGTGGTATTTTAAGGGTCAGGGGGAAAGAGGGCTTTTAAAGTAGGGGCTTTGCAAGTCGTATCACTTTCCTGGGCAAACTGGGAATGAACTGGGAAAATTGTCAATTGTGTTGGCGTGCGTCTCTACTAACATCCCCCCCACTTACGTGGTAGAAGTGTTATTTGTGCACATAGACACATGCCTACGTAAAATTGCACGCACATGAGTGCCCGTTCAGCCTATTTTATAACAAGCACGCATATACATGCGTATGTTATAAAATAGCCTCATCCCTGGGCACAAGCCAGCAAACGTGTGCACATGTGCACCCATATGCCTGTTTAAAAGTTACTGTCAGAAAGGTAGATTTTAAAATAATATACACGCACCTCCATGTGCACGCGCAACCCCTGGTGCACACACATGAACACATAATTTTATAACATGCGCACGCCGGTGCACACATGTTATAAAATTGGTGGACCGCTCACACATGTGCGCTGGATTTTGTAATCCATGCACACAAGGGGGGGTAGATTTAAGTTAGTTTCATGCGGCGATGCATCGCAGCCTTCGCCAGATCCCTCCCAGTCGGCTCCAATTAAGGAGTGGGCTGAGAGGGAACTTCCCTACCCCCTACACTAGCCTCCCTTCCCCTTTCCCTCTCCTCCCCACCCCTAAACCTAATCTGCCTTACCTATTTATTTTTGTTGTTTAAGTTGCTACTCCTCTGGAGCAAAAGCAACTTGCACACACCAGCCAACTGCCGGCATGTACTTCCCCGGCACTGCGGCAAATGGCCGCTGTACCAGCACCTTCAGATTCACCCTTCCTGCCCCTCAGACTGCCCCCTTTTCAGGCCCCAGCACTTAATTGTGTATCGGGGTTTATGCGCGTGGCCGGGCCCATTTGAAAATGGGCCAAGCGTGTGTAAGGCCTGGCCATGTGCAGAAACCCCAGGATTTATGCGTGCCGGGGTTTAAAAATTTACCCAACAGTGTATTTGGATTTTCAGAAAGCATTTGACAAACTCCCATATGAGATCGTCCTCAGGAAATTACAAAGTCATGAAATAGGAGGCAGTGTTTCACTGTGGATTTTTAACTGGTTAAAAGGCCAGAAACGGAAGCCATATGTTGAGAATATGCAAACAGCTCTGAAGCAGGCGAATATCACCGAAATACTGTCAGCGTTGGGCATTTTTCAGCACTGACAGTGAGCACAGCATTCAATTTATATTTGGGGTACAGTATTTTTCAATGCCATTGGCCAACACATTGAATAAGAAAAGGTACAGTTACAGAAACAGGGATCTCTGGATTATGAGCTAAGTATTAAAGGGTAGATTTTCAAAACAGTACGTGGGCACACATGTATGGGCAAGGGGATACATAATTGTGCACCTTGCGCGCGCCAAGCCGCGCTGCCTTCCCGCGTTCCCTATCCTCCCCCACCCTTTCCCCCTACCATTTTCCTAGGGGCTGAAGTAAGTCCAGGGGCTGGGTCTGAAGTAAGTTGCGCACACCGGCCGACTGCCGGCACACGATCCTCAGCACAGCGCCAACCCTTCCGCACCCCTTTTTGCAAGCCCCGGGACTTACATGCATCCCGGGGCTTTACATGCATCGCCGGGCCTTTTGAAAATAGGCCCAGTTCACGTATGACCAGTTCCGTGCGTAACCTTTTGAAAATGCGGCCCCAAGTCAGTATCTATATCTGATATTAGAATTGAGCTGTTTCCCTTTAATCTTGAAAATTAGGGAAAGTTTCCCTCAATATTATTGTTGCACAAAGAAATTAGATTTCATTGCATACAAAATTGGGAATTTAAAAATTTAAAGCGACTAGACAGCTACACTTCTAGTAAATTATTATTTTAATACCTGTTTCTTTACTCACTTAAAGCTTGTTGCCTACTTAAGTGGTAAAATACAGGTCTGTATGCCCCAGTATAGTTGTACAATTAATACACCTTTGTATGACACTATTATTTTTATGGTAGGTTAGGTGTATTGGGTATCTTTAGTTTTTCAGGAAAAGTACATAGCACATAATTAGCCAGAAAGACTAAAAAAAAGCTATTTTTATCCATGAGAGTGAATAACAGGAATTATATCTTCTTTATGGGATCTACCAAGGACTTGCAATTTGGATTAGCTTATGTCAAAGACAGGATACTGGGCTCGGTCTGACCCAGCAGGACAATTCTTATTTTCTTATACTCAAAGGGGCGGATTTTCAGAGCCCTGCTCGCCTAAATCCGCCCAAAACCGGGCGGATTTAGGCGAGCAGGGCCCTGCGTGCCGGTGAGCCTATTTTACATAGGCCTACCGGCGCGCGCAGAGCCCCGGGACTCGCGTAAGTCCCAGGGTTCTCCGAGGGGGGCGTGTCGGGGGTGGGCCCGGTCGTCGCGGTGTTTCGGGGGCGTGTCGGCAGTGTTTTGGGGGCGGGTACGGGGGCGTGGCTGCGCCCTCCGTACCCGCCCCCAGGTCGCGGCCCGGCGCGCAGGAGGCCCGCTCGCGCGCGGGGATTTACTTCTCCCTCCGGGAGGGCCGGGCGGGTGGGTTAGGTAGAGGAAGGGAGGGGAAGGTGAGGGGAGGGCGTTAGAGGATTCCCTCCGAGGCCGCTCCAATTTCGGAGCGGCCTTGGAGGGAACGGGGGTAGGCTGCGCGGCTCGGCGCGCGCCGGCTATACAAAATCGATAGCCTTGCGCGCGCCGATCCAGGTTTTTAGCAGATACGCGCGGCTCCGCGCATATCTACTAAAATCCAGCGTACTTTTGTTTGCGCCTGGAGCGCAAACAAAAGTAGGCCTATTTGCGGAGTCTGAAAATCCGCCCCATAACTTTTCACCATTTCCATTTCACACACTGCATTGGGCTTTAATAGAAGTACAAGTAGTTATTCTGTAAGCCAAGATGTCCGACAGGGAGCCTTGCGCTCAAACCCAGGTTTCAGGGGAGCAGTAATCTCTAATATATGTGATAAACTAGCATTAAAAGACTAACAATGTTGGAAAAAACACTCATAGACAATTGTAACAGCAACACTAATCCAATTTTGTTGAAATTGTTTTTTAAATCAATAGATCTAGGTTGAACTAAATCAATAGGTCTATGTTTTACTGTACTGGGCTTATTGATTTTAAACTGGTCCCTTTCAAGGGTTTAAAAAGATAACATTTTGTTAAGTTTTAGCCTCTATATTATTTATTTTACTCTTCTATGTTGTGTATAAGAGCATATATTTTTTTAGGAATTATTTTGGAGGTGAGGACCTCCGTCTTTCTTGTCTATGAATATTTATGGTAATTCAAAGTTCTGGATTGAAGAACTTTGTAACCTTCTGATTTATATCAATATTAATAAGGAAAAAGGCATGTTTTTGAGTATTTTGAAAGGAATACAAGTCATGAAGAATATCATGTATCTTTCTTCTATTAATAAAATTAAGAAATGGAATTCAAATTCATTTTATTTTAAGTTAACCATTTTGTAAAGTTAATGTGCTGAAGTTTAAGTCCAGTAATGTTTCCTTAAATGAAAAGAAACTGATTACATCGAACCTGTTTCATCAGTTCAACTCAAGTCTTTGAATATAAAAAGGATTTTCAGACTGTTTAGTCTGAGTTAAAATGAGTAGCTTTGTTTTTTGCTTTATCATGAATGTACTCATTATAGACCATTAAAAACTGGCTGCGAGCCTAAGACTTGTCCTTCTTTTGAAGAATATGTCATGGCTTTCTGTAATAATGTATATCAGAGATCCCTTGGGATAATGAGACACTTGTGCATTTTGGAAGCCACTGATGGTACATGTTAAATGCATAGGACCAAAGATATGGTGAACCTGTAATGTGTGTTCAGGCTATAACTGGAAATTTACAGTGACAACTTTATTGCTGATGATACATTTTTTATGCTGTTTTCTATATTTCTTTGTCATTATACCTGTTTGTTGACTTTTACCAGCTACAATTGTATCATTGAAATTGTTAACCTCTCTAGGCATTGTTTTATGGAAAGGTAGATTATAAATTCCAATAAAATAAATAAAGATTATTTTTTGAATTAATTTGTTTTGAATTTATTAATTTGTTTTCACATCAATGCCTATGAAATAAATTTAGCATTCAGGTTAACACTCTCATGTATACGCTTTAAATAGTGAGCTATATAAGTAGTTTCACATGAACATTAAGGGTCCTAGAAGACATTAGCACAATTATGAAAATGTGTGTTTTGCACATGCAAATATTGGAATGCCATATGCAAATGAAGGGTTACTGAGTTAAAACGAAATAGCATGATATGCTTACTCTTCATGTTATAACCCCTGTGCCAAGGGGCCAACTTCCTAGCAACATTTGGCTCTCTCAGGGAGAAGAGGGGGGTATTCAATATTTTTTTCCTTACCCTCTGCATCTCTTCCTTTCTATCTCTTATACTTCCTGTGTTTCCATCATTGCAAAATAAACTCTTATTTTGAGGTCTCATTTTATTCTTGACCCAAGAGTAGATCAACTTTTTCTTATAATCATTCCATCATGCTTAAATTGTTCATATTTATATTTTTTGAGTTCTTTCCTAAAATCTTCCATTTTATTAAAATCTTCAGTGAGGGTATCATAAATCCTATCATTGTCTTTAATAATCTTAGTAATATATGTAATCTCATTCTTAATTGGCTCCACTTTTTTCTTTGATGTACTGTATCTATCAGAAAAATCATAAAATCCAAAGAGTACGTGTTAAGAATTGAATTCCAACACCTAATGAAGTCCTCATCATCTGTAAACAAATTGGGTTATTTTATAATTCTAAGACCTCTTGGAATCCTTTTTACCCTGCATTAGTCTAATAATGTGGTATAATGAAACTCTGTCCTAATTAACCTTTTCCTTTATTTCGTCAACTCTACCAGTTGATCTATATTATCCATAGTATGAGTCTCTCCAAAAAGTGGGGGATCTTATAAAAGATAAGACAAATGGTTGTTGTCAAAACTAAGAACATAGTCCTAAGGCCCATAAGACATATTGCATGTCCATATAAACCAGAAAAGAAAAAAAAAAGATATAGGTGCCACACAAATAAATGGGAAACAACAAGTATGGTACACATAAAACAAAAAGTTTATAGATAATACATTATATAAAAGAATAAATATTTAAAAACACATAGGATAAAATATTAAAAATTGAATATCAATAAAAGCATAAATATTATACAAATTCAAACATAAAATTAACTCAATGATTGATCCTATACATCTGACATGGCCATGTTTCAACAAAGTGTCTGCATCAGGGTGATTATAAAAATGATCATCCTTAGAGCCTATCAAGAAACCATAAATGTCTATGATCCAACTAGAAACAAAGGGGCGGATTTTAAAAAGAGCGCGAATAGCCTACTTTTGTTTGCGCTCCAGGCGCAAACAAAAGTACGCTGGATTTTAGTAGATACGTGCGGAGCCGCGCGTATCTGCTAAAAACCTGGATCGGCGCGCGCAAGGCTATGGATTTTGTATAGCCGGCGCGCGCCGAGCCGTGCAGCCTACCCCCGTTCCCTCCAAGGCCGCTCCGAAATCGGAGCGGCCTCGGAGGGAACTTTCCTTTGCCCTCCCCTCACCTTCCCCTCCCTTCCCCTACCTAACCCACCCGCCCGGCCCTGTCTAAACCCCCCCTTACCTTTGTCGGGGGATTTACGCCTCCCGGAGGGAGGCATAAATCCCCGCGCGCCAGAGGGCCTGTTGCGCGCCGGGCCGCGACCTGGGGGGCGGGTACGGAGGGCGTGGCTACGCCCCCGGACCGCCCCGGGTCGTAGCCACACCCCCGTACCCGCCCCCAAAACGCTGCCGACGCCCCCAAAACGCCGCGACGACTGGGCCCGCCCCCCGACACGCCCCCCTCGGAGAACCCCGGGACGTACGCGAGTCCCGGGGCTCTGCGCGCGCCGGTAGGCCTATGTAAAATAGGCTTCCCGGCGCGCAGGGCCCTGCTCGCCTAAATCCGCCCGGTTTTGGGCGGATTTAGGCGAGCAGGGCTCTGAAAATCTGCCCCAAAGAGAATCAGTAGTTGAAAATGCCCTTTATTAGATGATGCCCGACTCTGGCCGAGTTTCGCTCTTTCTCACAGAGCTGCCTCAGGGGCAATCAATTGAAGCAGGGCTATTATCTGTAATGTTAACGCCTCAAAAGTATATGTGAGCTCATCAAACATCTGTAAGACCACAAGTGAATTTCACTCTGCAGCCTTCTGCAACGATCAGATCGGGGTCTGCAAAAAGTGCCGCCAAACAGCCCCATTCACTCAAATAATCCAACTAGTAAATTTATAATATAAAACAAGCAATAACAAAGAATACTAAAAATATATAAAATGAAACATAAAACAAAAAAATAATTTAAGAATATATATAAAATGGTAAAATATAATAGAAGTAAATGAGTGAAAAAAATAATAATCATAAAAAACCTTCCAAGACAGAATATTTTCACCATCTATGTGGCCATCATAGTAGGCACTCCCAGCATATAATGGTAGGATGACCACATAGATGGTGAACATTTTCTGTCTTGGAAGGTATTTCATGATTATGTGTTGCATTCAGACACTGCTGGCAAGGTGGTGGACCCTTGGGCCGGCCTACCTAGGGTGACAGGGTAAGCCGGGAGGCGGAGCCACAGGCACGAGGTGTTCACCCGGGAACCAGGAACCCCCCGGGAGGAGCCCGTAGGGCACTGGGTCCTCGGGACTTGAAGTAAAGGCAGAGAGTCCAGAGGCTGAGATAGGCTTAGGCCGGGACCAGAACAAACAGGAAGGATAGGAAGTCCAAGGTACCCGGGAAGCAAGGGACCGGCTGTAAAGGGTCGAGGGCCGGCTGAAGACAGGGCAGTGGGCGGCAGCGGAGTCTGTAGCAGGCTGTAGGCTGAAGCAGAGTCTGGAGCAAACCGGAGGCTGAAGCAGGCTGTAGGCTGAAGTGGAGTCTGTAGCAAACCGGAGGCTGAAGCAGGCTGTAGGCTGAAGCGGAAGCAGGCCAGGGTCGGAGGCTGGCTGCAGACTGAAGCGGAGTCAGAGGCAAACCGGAGTCAGAGGCAGGCAGCAGGCTGAAGCGGAGTCGGAAGCAAACCGGAGTCAGAGGCAGGCAGCAGGCTGAAGCGGAGTCAGAGGCAAACCAGGGTCAGAGGCAGGCAGCAGGCTGAAGCGGAGTCGGAAGCAAACCGGAGTCAGAAGCAGGAAACGTGGAGATCACCAGGAACGCAACCAAGAACAACTATGGAGTTGTGAACCTCGTTGCAAGGCAATGAGAGAGAGTTTGAGTGCCGGTTATATCAGGGCTTGGGCGTGACGTCAGCAGCATGGGCGGAGCCAGGCTTCCGGGAGTTGAGCGCTCAAGACGGGCGTCCTCGCGCGCGTGCGAGACTGACGAGAAGCAAGCACATAATGGCGGCCGCCACGTGGAGTGAGAGAAGCCCCCGGGGTCCAGAGCAGGCGGAATGCGGTGATTCCTGAAGCGGAGGTAGGCAGGACTGAGCCCTAAGCAGGGGGAAGCAGTAGAGACCGCAACATTATATTTATGTCCTTCCTTTACTATACCTATAATATATCAGTTTGAAAAAAACGATAGCACATAATTTAGATTGCCAAGAAAACAAATTTAAACACAAAGGGTAGATTTATTAAAGTTATGCGCGGGCATAGATTTGTTCGTGCAACCCAGCGCAAACAAATCTCCGCCTGATTTTATAACATGTGTTCGCTGCCACGCGCATGTTATAAAATCCAGGGTTGGCGCATGGAGGGGGGTGCACAATTGTGCAACCTGCATGCACTGAGCCGAGCAGCCTGCCTCCGTTCTCTCTGAGGCCACTCCGAAATTGGAGCGGCCTCAGAGGGAACTTTTTTCCAGCCCCCCCACCTTCCCCTCACTTCCCCTACCTAACCCACCCCCAGTCCTAACTAAATCCCTTCCTACCTTTGTTAAAAAAGTTACGCCTGCCCAAGGCAGGCGTAACTTGTGTGCGCCGGCGGGCTGCTGGCGTGCCATTCCCCGGCCCAGGGGCTGGTTCGGAGGCCTCAGCCATGCCCCTGGAATGCCCTCGGGCTGGCACCATGGCCACAGCCCTTGCACTGGAACACCCCCAAAATGCCGTGCCACCCCGACACGCCCCCGACATCCCCCCAAGCAAAGCCCCGGTACTTACGCGCATCCCAGGGCTTTGCACGTGCCGACAGCCTATGCAACATAGGCACGCCAGCACACAAGGCTTTTACAGTCTGCCCCAAAATATATAAGTGAAACATACCTCCTAGAAAAGAGAAGAGGCTGACCACTGAAACATAAATGAGATATTAAAACACAAACCTAAAAGCTAAAATGCAATAAAATATTTACAAAATGTGCAAATAACTATATATATATATATATATACAGAGAGAGAGAGATGTTAATAATGATTAGAATAATAAAATAAGGGTAGTGAAACAGGAAAGGAAATTAGGAGGGGGCAGAAAGAGAAAGGGGAGAGAAAGGAGGGGAAAGGAGAAAAGCAAGAGCAGGGCTCCAGGAAAAAGGAGGTAAGAAAACTAAGAGTGCAAGAGAAAGGTAGAAGGGCATGAGAACAGGAAAAGACAAAAGGAAATAAATAGGGGATTAAGGGAAAAAAGGAGACAAAAAAGGTACAGGGCTGGTGTGTGGATGCAAATTGTTACCTGGTGCTGTGCACCTGGAGCAGGGGAGGGGGAGGTCAGGCACTCACCAGGTTCTGGCGGTAAGCTGCGGAGAAGTGCAGCAGTACTTTGTTACACAGTGGATGACGATGCCAAGGATGGCTCCCTTGATAATATCATCAGATGCACCAATTTGATGGGTTTGCATCCCAGGAAAAAGGAGGAAAGATGCTTCATTAGGTTGGGCCCGGGGAGGTGCCTGGCAGATGAAAAGACCTCTGTGAGGAGCGCAGCAGGGTACAATGTGGGATGTGCATGTGGCTAAGCTGCCTTTTGGACTCTTTGAAAGTAGAGGGATGGGCAGGAAGCGAGTCCCAGCAATGTGGGCTTGGTAACAACTAAATATCATCCGAGAGCCGTCCCTTTTGCTACCGGCTCCCTACGCTGCTCCTGCTGTTATCTTTGGTTGTTCCCTCTATCCTAGGCCACAACTCATAATGTCCCAATTATATTAAGAAACTATCCTGTAAATAGGAAACTGGGACATAATGGCTTAAGATATATTAAAAAAAAAAAAAAAAAAAGCTGTGATTGGCTTCAGTTTAGACTTTCATCCTGACTACTGTTTAGAAAAAAAAATCCAGAGAAAAGGGGAAGAGAAATTAGAAAGGAGCTCCCCTGCCCCAGGTACACACACACTCAAAAATGAAATAAATTCAATGCATTTAAATGTGTAAGTGCACGGCTAGGGTAGTTTCCATTTAGCAGTGATTGTAGCCCTGATTTTGAGTACTGTCCCATCTGCTAAAACAAGCTCAAGAGGTCAAGGCAATCATGTTCTGTGGGTCCAATTCGGTGGCTCTGGCTCACCGCTTGTCTCACAAGGGACTATGGCATGGATTCACTAATGCCGAAAGGCATAGTGAATCCCGGCGGTAACGGGGGGCCTGCATCTAAGTGAATTATCTAGCTTAATTAGTTAGGGGTAGTAACCGCCGCAATAAGCAAGCTACACCCATGCTTATGTGTTTACCCAGACTATGTAATTCAGTCCTTGTTGGTTGTTGTCTGTATATAGATCCACTTTTCTTCATTCCCCCTGCCGTTGAAGCAGACAGTTATGCTGGATATGCATTGAAAGTGAAGTATCAGACTTTCTCCCCTGCCGTTGAAGCATAGAGCTATGTTGGATATGCATGAAGTATCAGTCTTTCTCCCCTGCTGTTGAAGCAGAGAGCTATGCTGGATATGCATTGAAAGTGAAGTATCAGACTTTCTCCCCTGCCGCTGAAGCATAGAGCTATGCTGGATATGCATGAAGTATCAGTCTTTCTCCCCTGCTGTTGAAGCAGAGAGCTATGCTGGATATGCATTGAAAGTGAAGTATCAGACTTTCTCCCCTGCCGTTGAAGCATAGAGCTATGCTGGATATGCGTGAAGTATCAGTCTTTCTCCCCTGCTGTTGAAGCAGAGAGCTATGCTGGATATGCATTGAAAGTGAAGTATCAGGCTTATTTGGTTTGGGGTAGTAACCGCCATAACAAGCAAGCTACTCCCTGCTTTTTTTGTGAATGCAAATCCTTATTTCCACATTTCCTCTTACCGTTGAAGCTTAGCGCAATGTTGGAGTCTTAGAACAATGTTGGAGTCACATTAACCGTGTGTATGTTTATTGAATAAACATACACACTTGGGAGGCAACGATTTGTGGGACATTCTCTGCCAGCTCCTAATCGACAATATTAGGAACAACATTGTGCTCATCATATACTCGATGCCCTGCATGAGGATTGTAAGGTCTGTGATCATTCCTCGATACTGTTATGGAGGCAGTGGATACAAAAGCTCAACAAGCAAATAGGCAACTTCTCTGCACATCAAGTTATATGATTGGCTTTGCACTGAGTGTGAGGAACTTTCCTGCAAGAATGGGTTACACATCAGATGTGGCCCAAGACCTCTTTTGAATGTCCTAAAAAAGATAATTTGTAAGGCATTGTTCCTTTACTAAAGCTGAGAATACAGCTGTAGATTGGGGGAGGATCCCAGGGAATCGTTTTTGGCTACCTGGGCCGTATGGCAGGAGTAGTTTATAGTTTCTAGATTATTGCTTTTTTATATACCATCGTAGCAGTAAAACCTTCACAACGGTTTACAATAAAATAAGAATAAGAAAATACAATAAGTCATTAATAGCATTTAAAATAGATGAAACTAGTTAAGAGCTAATAAATAATTAAGAGCGATTAATATTAACATCATACAGTCATATCAAGGCATAATTATAATTACAAATATTAAAAAAACGTGCAAAAGATAAAATATACTTAAAAAACTAAACAACATTAAATATAAAGGCATTCATTAATTAATATCTGCATATGCATATTTAAAAAGCCATGTCTTGAGCTCGGTCTTAAATTTCTTAGTGTCTGCCTGTAGTCTTATCTGTGTTGGTAACGTATTCCAAAGTTTGGGGCCGGCTATTGATATTGCTCGATCTCGCACCTGACTAAGTCATGCTGACTTTAGAGTTGAAATTGTTAATAAGCCCTTATTTGCAAACCTCAGGTTTCTCTGAGGGATGTGTAAATGTATTGCCATGATTAGCCACTCTGTTTTTTTGCCATAGATAATGTTGTGTAGGATGCAGGTAGTTTTATATTGTGTACTAGCTGTACCCGGCCATGCGTTGCTGTGGCAGAGCCTGGTTAAGTGGAAAAGAAAGAAAAGTACATGGCTGTAATATGTTTAATTTTGCAATGCTTGTGGGTATACAATATTTTTAGTTGTTCCATTGTTTGTGCAGATATAGAGATTGTCAGGTTTGCTGACTCTTGAACACGCAATATATAATTGTCCATGTGAGAAGCAATCAGTTTCTAGATCTAAACCGCAGAGTTGTAAAGATTGTCCTTGAGCTTTGTTGATGTTTATTGCAAACACCAATCGAATTGGGAATTGCAATCTCTTAAATTGAAATGGCAGATCTGTTGGAATGATAGGGATGCGAGGAATGAGGACATCTTCACCTTTGAAAGGTCCTGTCAAGATTGTTGCTTCTATGACGTTGCTCATCACATTTTTGACAGCAAGTCGTGTGCCATTGCAAAGCGTTGGCTGGTTGATATTTCGTAACATGATAATTGGTATGCCGATTTTCAATTGTAGTATGTGAGGTGGCATGCCTGCGAGGTCGAGTGAATTCAAAAGTTCTGTGGGATAATTAACTGCTTCATAAAGTTGGATCTTTGGTGAGGCATTATTTGGCTGAAGTAAAGCAGATGACTGGTCTGTTAAATGACTGAGGTGAATGGGACCGCAATGTCCCAAGAGAGTGAAATGCAAATGAAAGTAATGTATTTTTTCCTAGCTAAGACGCCCCAGAGCATAAGACGCACCAAGATGCAGAGTGTGAAAAGAAAAAAAATGAAAATAGTTGGTGCTAAATGTAGTCTGTCCCTGGGCGTCTGTGCGTGTTATGTAGTAAAATAGGGGAGTAGCTAATCAATTTTTTACTCCCCATTTTGTTTTGCAGTCTGGGGAGGGCTATTTCGGAGCCTTCCCCAGATCGTGCAACTTTTGTCTTTCTGTTTGTGTGTGAACCCCCCCTCCCCCCAAAAAAACCCCCATCACAACCGTTCTCTGTAAATAACCACCCCACACCTGCTACATTGTTTAACATTTATATTTTACCTGTATGCCACTTTTTATCAGGATTGGGACTTAATTTTTATGTATATGCAGATGATATTCAATTTCTTGTACCCATTAATAATTCAATAGAGCAATCATTAAAAACTGTATCTATGTATCTTACCATGATTAATCAATTACTTATACCATTGAAATTAATTTTGAATACTAACAAAACAGAAATATTATTGCTAGAACGAAAATCTTTGGAAAGAAATATACAACCCATTCACCTTAATAATAACACAATAATACAACCATGTTCCTTTGTTAGAGATCTAGGAATAACGATAGACACAGAATTGAGCATGAAAAAACATATTGCATTAAAAATAAAATAAGGTTATTTCAAATTGCTTACCCTTAGAAAGCTTAAGCCTTTATTAGCCCCCAGGGGATTTAGAACGGTATTACGATCCTTTATATTATCAAATATAGATTATTGCAATGCACTATTATTAGGACTCCCTAATAACACTGTCAGACCTCTGCAAGTTTTACAAAATGCAGCAGCACGTGTGTTAACTGGAACTAAAAGGTGTGAACACATTACCCCTGTGTTAAACTCTTTACACTGGCTTCCGATATCATGTACAATACAAGGTAGCATGTATATTGCATAAAATAATACATGGAGACAATACAGAATGGCTTAATTACTCCATACATTTGCATGTCCCACAAAGAGACCTAAAATCCAGTCACAAGGGGCTTATGTCTGTTCCCACGATCAAAACAGCAAGACTCTGCGAAGTCCGAGACAGAACAATCTCTATCGCTGGTCCGAGGCTATGTTATATGTAATTAATATGTTATATGTAATTAATATTTATTAATTCTGTTATTTGTAAAGCCTTGTTGCTAATTTATTGTTAATTGTAAACCGCGGTGATGTATATTTTACGTACTGCGGTATATAAAAACCTCTAAATAAATAAATAAATAAATAAATAAATAAACACACTGCCAACAAATTTGAGACTGCAAACGGACATTAAGAAATTTAAGGCAGAATTGAAAACATGGCTTTTTACACGCGCATATACAGAGGCAAGATAGCATTTCAGCAAGCTTATTTCATTCTTATTCTGTTTCTTTTATTGTATCCTAGTTTTATTGTATTATTGTATAAATTTTAGGGATACTTTATTAGTTTTATTATTTTTAGAGAACAATTTATAGTTTGGTATTAAATGTACTACTGTTTTATGATATTTAATGTATTTATTGTTAATTGTACACTTTTGTGATGGTCTTTCAGACTGTATGGTATAAAAAACCTAAATAAACTATAAACTATGCCCCCCCCAGCCCAGCGAAATAAAGTTACCCACCCTCCTGACATCCCCAACAGTTGCCGAATGAATGAAACATTCCCCCCATTGTGACCCCTCCCCAAGATGTTTGCAATTAAATCCGTACACCCCCCACTTCCAGACCCCCCGAGACCCGATACAAATCTCTGTTGGTGGAGCGGGGTTCAGGAACGGTCCCGGAGCAATGTATTGGCTTTGAGCCGTCGGCTGCCAGCAATGAAAATGGCTCCGACGGCTCTTTGCCCTTACTATGTTACTGGGGTCCAGCAATGGCAGCGGTAGGTCCTGTGATATAGTAAGGGCAAAGGGCCGCCGGCTGCCAGTCCTGAAAATGGCTCCGACGGGTCTTCGCCCTTACTGTGTCACATGGGCTACTGCTGCCATTGGTGTCCCCGAGTGGCATAGTAAGGGAAAGGGCTGTCGGCGCCATTTTGATTGCTGGCAGCCGACGGCCGTACTCCAGGCGATGTGTCCCGGACCGCTCCTGGCCCCCCACTGGAGCCTCCCGGACTTCTGTCAGGTTTTATGTGTGTTCGGAGGGTGTGGGAAGTAAAATAATTTGGCATGTGTGTGGGTGGTGTGAGGAGGGTGGTGGGTGTTTCTTAGCAGTAAAGGAAATTGTTATCTTCGCTGTATAAGATGGCCATACATTTTCCCCCCACCTTTGTGGTGAAAAAAGTGGGCGAATGTGTGAAAAAGGAAGGGAAACGTTGACCTGGAATGGCGAAAGGATTAGTGTAGCGTGTGTTAGTATAAGGTGTAACAGGTGGCGCTTATGTCCAGCAGATGTCAGTGTTTTCAGGAAAAAATGTTTGAACCTTTTTTACCTGTCACAGGTGTGACATATCTGTAATGTAAGTACAGAAGAACCTTCCCGTATGCAAAAGGAAGGTTGTGTCCAAATTTGAAAGCAATCGGTGCAGAGGTTTCTGAGATTAGCGATTTTGTACAAACTATTTAACATTTTTATTTATATAGATGTGATGTATGGGGGATGGGAGTATGTGAATTTATTTATAATGTGATGTGGGGGGGATGGGTGTGTGTGAATGTGATTATGTGGGGGATGGGTGTCTGTGAATGTGATGTGTGGGGGATGGGTGTGTGTGAATGTGATGTGTGGGGGATGTGTGCGTGTGAATGTGATGTGTGCGGGATGGGTGCGTGTGAATGTGATGTGTGAGGGATGGGTGTGTGTGAATGTAATGTGTGAGGGATGGGTGTGTGTGAATGTGATGTGGGGGATGGATATGTCGGGGATGGGTGTGTGAATGTGATGGCTGTGTGTGAATGTGATGTGTGAGAGATGGGAGAATGTGAATTTGAAATGCTTAGTGTAGCGTGTGTTAGTGTAAGGTGTAACAGATGGTGCTTACGTCCAGCAGATATCGCTGTTTTCTCGAAAAAATGTTTAAACGTATTTTACCTGTCACAGGTGTGGCATATCTGTAATGTAAGTACAGACAAACCTTCCTGTATGCGAAATGAAGGTTGTGTCCAAATGTGAAAGCAATCGGTTCAGTGGTTTCTGAGATTAGCGATTTTGTCCAAACTATTTAACATTTTTATTTATATAGATTACCATTAATAAAGCTGTGGCCATTGTTTCACCATTCATGTGATCATGTTAGGTTCTACCTTAGGAGTTACCACCCAGTAAAGAGATCTAGGCATCATAGTGGATAATACATTGAAATCGTCGGCTCAGTGTGCTGTGGCGGTCAAAAAAGCAAACAGAATGTTAGGAATTATTAAGACGGGAATGGCAAATAAAACGATGGATGTCATAATGCCTCTGTATCGCTCCATGGTGAGACCGCATCTAGAATACTGTGTGCAATTCTGGTCACTGCTACTCAAAAAAGATACAGTTGCACTGGAGAAAGTGCAGAGAAGGGTGACCAAAATGATAAATGGCATGGGATGGCTGCCCTATGAGGTAAGGCTAAGGAAGTTAGGGTGTTCAGTTTGGAGAAGAGATGACTCTTCTCCAAACTCTCCGCCTTGAACCATGCCTCTTTAAATTCAAAAAGAAACTAAAAACCTGGCTATTTAGACAGGCCTATCCGGACTAACCCCATTGTTCACTTCTATCTGTAATACCAGCCAACGAACCCTGTTTTTGAACTATTGTACACTACATAACACCAGCTACCTCCAGCAGCCAGACGTTATCATATTCTTGTTCATATTTATACTTTTGATATTAATGACAGTATATTATTTGTCACTATACGAGCATTTATTATTATTATTATTATTATTATTATTATTATTATTATTACCTTACGTTGTTAATGACTATTCTGCAGTTTAAACCTTCCTTCTCCTCTCTATCCTTTCATCCCCTGCCCCCCGCCCTTGTTTGATGTATTTCTTTTCCTTTCTCTAGTTACAATGTGAACCGGCATGATGTACCCACTAATGCCGGTATAGAAAAGTTTTTAAATAAATAAATAAATAAATAAATAAATAAAATGACTGATGGGGGATATGATAGAGGTGTACAAAATCATGAAAGGACTTGATCAAGTTAATGTAAATTGGTTATTTACTCTCTCAGATAACAGAAGGACTAGGGGACTCTCCATGAAGTTAGCAAGTAGCTCATTTAAAACAAATCAAAGAAATTATTTTTCACTCAGTGCATAGTTAAGTTCTGGAATACATTGCCAGAGGATGTGGTTACAGCAGTTAGTGTAGCTGGGTTTAAAAATGGTTTGGATAACATCCTAGAGGAAAAATCCATAAACTACTATTAATTATTAAGCAACAGGAGCTTGAGATTTATTTAATGTTTGGGTACTTCCCAGGTACTTGTGACTTGGATTGGCCACTTTTAGAAACAGGATACAGGGCTTGATGGACCCTTGGCCTAACCCAGTATGGCAATTCTTATGTTTTTATGTTCTTATATATTTCTGTGTGCTGTGAGGCTGTGTTATGGATTATTTTATTTAGCCTGAGCCTGATTAATAATTAACTCAGAGCCACACACAGACATAATATACAGAGGCATTAAGAAATATGATCTTACAGTGATATATGATAGATAAAAAGGACACTGACTCTGTCCTTGCAGTCATAAGACCTCTTTGCTAATGTTTACAGTAACCTGAAAATTGTGACTAGGTTAAGGAAGGGGGACAGAGAAATAATACAAAGGTCACTGACAACTATCCTCTGAAACCTGTTGGACAAGAATCTGATGGCCATGCTATTATTGCTTTGAAGATTCACAGATACATAATGCTGAAACCCCGAGAAGATTAGAATTTGGAAGCTCTCAACATCAAAACAACACAAGGGTCCTTATAAATGTTTGCAGGGATAATAGAGAGGTCACCAACCTTACCCTACAGACACAGGCCTTTTTGAAACAAAGTAAAGTCTCTGACTGGACCCTGCAGTCATTTGCTTGTATTTAAAGGAATAATACAAAGGCCAGGTGAACTCAGATAAGATCTGGGAGCTAGGCACAACCCCCAGGCACAAAAGCAGGAACAAACAATATAAAAGTGATCATAGCTATCAGAAATTTTCAAGCAATCAACAAAGACCTCAGACCAGGGCCAGGACAGATAGTTCTCTTGGGCTCTTGTTTCAACTGTTGTTAGGAATGTGAGCTCTCTGTCTTTATAAGTAAAAATAGTATTTAAGATTTATTTAAGAGATTTTATATACCGTCATTAAGTTATTTACCATCATAACGGTTTAGTAGGTAGGGCTTTGGTTTAAGTGGCCTATAAATAAATACAAATAAATAAATGAATGCATATTCTCTGAAGTAGTTGCTGTTATCTTCAATCAACCATTTAATATTATTTGCAGCAATTCCCTTCGTCTAATTTATCTTATAAGTCAATAATAAATCCATTTTTACTTTTACCTGGCACCAAGGTGTTTTGTGTGTGTGAGAAAGTATTATTAAGATAAGACTTGTCAGTTACTAATGAAAGCCCTCTCAGTCAATAGGCTCTCTCAGTCTTGGCCCGGAACAAGTTGGGCGTGTAGGTGCATTGGCATCGCATTACACTCTCCCCCCTCCCCCTTCCGAACATACACACACACACTTCCTCACTATGGACTAATTGCGGCTGCACAGATTAACAGGGGGGAACTTTAAAAACCTATTATTAAAAATGTTATTTAAACAAAACCCATCATTTATAAATGACTAGAATGCACTCTATAGAACCATAAAAAGCAAACAAGCAAAATAAACCATATTAAACCATTTGTCTTTTTAACCTTATTTGCAAACAGAAACACCAAGTTCTCAGTGGACAATCTGCAGCACTGCACCATAGAATGATTAATGTTAACAGATGTAGACCAGCTTATTCTTTGTTTTCAAATTATTTGTTTTCTTGGCATTTTAAGTTATGTGGGGTTTTTTTTGTTTTGTTTTTTTAATTTTCTCTTTATTAAGTTTTTTTCATAATAATATACAAAGTATTAACTTTCGGGCCGATACAGTAAAAATCACGGGAGAGCGGGCGAGCGCCCGCTCTTCCGGCATGCGCTTGCTCTCCCAGCACGCGCACAGGACACTCTCCTGTGCACGTCATAAAGTAAATACATTTATTTAAATTAGGCCTGGCTGTAAAAAGAGGAGCTAGGGACACTAGTGAGTCCCTAGCGCCTCCTGACCCCCCCAAGCTGGCCAAAAGTTCCTTTTGGGTGCAACGAGGGTCCCCCGGAGCGATCGCGCTGGGAATCACGTGACACCGCGTCACTCCGACGTGACGCCGACGTCACGTGCTCCTCGCAAAGGATTTCAGAAATGGCGTCCTGACGCCCTGCTGTACCACCAGGGAGTTTTGGTAAGTCTTGGGGGGGGGATTAAGGAGGGTGAGGGGTTTAAATTTTTATTTGCACGTATGGACATAGACTCAACTTATGGAATTCTCCATATGTCCATATTGACCGCAAATGGGACCCCCTTTCGACTTATGGACTTATGAACATAAACTTTTGCTCTGCACATCCCTAGTATAAAGTACTATAATTATATAGTTACCATATTAATCATACATATGGAAAAGTTCCATGTCATCTTTCACATAGATTGTATTATTGAAACATGTAACCGAAACTATATCGACACTTTGTAAGCATTTCCCAAGCTGAACATTAAATGTATGTGCCTCTCTGTAAACCGGTGTGATGGTGCTTAACCAAATGATGGTATAGAAAAGATTTTAAATAAATAAATACATACATTCATACATACATACCCCTTAGAGGAAGCCTCCCCACATATCACCTCCTACTAGCCATCCTCATCTATTAAACTTAGGTTGACCTCTTTGAACCAGAACATTCCTATTTTAAAGCATAAGATAACCTTTTGAACTCTCCATTAACACAATGCAGCAAAACAAAGCCCTAGTAAAACAGAGCTACTATACCATCTAGTGACCCTTTAGGGTTACAATGTCATTTTGTGAGCTTTCAGTAAATGGCTGCTATTAAATAGCTACCAAAGACTTAGATTTATCATTTTGCTATAATTTTTGCAAAAATAGCACCAGCGATAAAAAAAAAAAGGGGCACGGCACGTACAGGTTTTTCACAATTCCAGGCTGCTGCTGGCAAAAGAGAGAGAGAGATAGAGACTCTTTATAAGGCTCTCATATAAGTAAACTTTGGGGGGCAGTTTTACATGCACAGTCAGAAGTACAAACAGCACAGTTAACAACAGTGAAGATTTTATGTGATTTGGAATGATGAAAGGTACACAAAGATGATATTTGTACACTGAACACTCGACCTAGCTTGATGGCAGCTAGATATAGAGTGCATCAAGCTAGGTTGAGAGTACAATGTACAAATCTACATTAGGGCCCTAATACCCAGAAGAAGGCCCTAACGTGATTTGGTAAATGACCCTCTTAGGCTGATCGTAACATGATACTGTTGTTTACCTAACAGAGGACACTAAATACCATGATATATGTTTATTTATTTATTTATTTGAAATATTTAGATTTGGCTTACCTGCTAAGCAGATTACAGATTAATTTGTAACATACATCACAAGATAAAGTGTCAATGCTAAACTGAGAATGCTTAGTTCTTATTTCCTTAGAAATTCTCCTGCTGGATTCCAAGAGGTATAAAAGGAAGCCTGGAAAATTGGGGGAAAAAGAAGAAAGAAGAAGAGGAAAGAAGTGGGAGACTTACTATTTTCTAGGAGAGGAAGTCAAAGGAGAGAAGAGAGTTGAAGAAGAAGAAAAACCAGGCCAAAAATATATTTGCCTTAGATATCTGCCAAATAGGTACAGATCGTACAGAATGAGTAGGAAGAAAGTGCAGCCTGGCAAATGAACTCAGCTGTTAATACTTCAATTATCTTTTCAGTTTTTGGCAGTTAAGAATGTTCTGTATTTATCCTATGTCATCTTCAACACTTTGGATAAGCACAAAGAATCCTTAGGCACAAAGAAATGAAGAGATAGCAGACGAATTAGCCTCAGATCTGTTTAGCAAGTTGCACTTTTCTATTCTTATTCTGCTGGCATTTCAATCTCTGTCCATGCCTATTTTGGTGGGGACCGAGCCCCCCTTCCTTATTAATCACAAACTCATGGTACTTCCCATGCAGCTGGGCTCCTCCCAGGAGCAAGTGATTAACCAATGGAACCCAATCCATCACCCCATCCAACATGAAAATATAGTTTTTCACAGGGTGCCAGTAAGATAGTGGAGAGGAGACATACAGAAGAGGGAGAGAAGACAAAGAGAAAGTAACAGTTTACAATTAAATCAACCTTTCTTTACAAAAGGCAAATGTGTATATAAACAATAGGAAGCCAGAAGGCAAAGTGTTTTGTGGTTATTTACACAGTTTATCTAGCCAAAGTATACTGCAGGTATACAGAAGCGTAATGCTGAAGAACAGAATGAGCCTTAAAAAAGCTTTTTTTTCAGCTGACCAACTGTTTCAGTTTGAGTGCAGAGCTCATGTCCATGAGTTTTGGGGCAGTAGCAGACTGTATGGTTCCACCATCACAGTGCCTACACAACAGGGCTGTCATGAGGGGGCGGAGAAATTATCAAATATTGGTGCCCTTCTGAGTCATAGCAGTCAGATTCCCTCACAGCCCTTGGGATCCTCCTTGTATGCTTCCTTATGTAGAAATTTGGTTGTTTCACACCACTCTAAAATTAGATTCAATTTTATTTTATTTGTTTAGATTTATCTTGTTCCTCGGTCCCTATGAAAAGTACTGGGTCTCCCTGAGTCACCTAGTTAATAACTATTTATAGATTTTTCTTCCATGAACTTGTTTAAACCCCTTTTAAACCCAGCTGTGCTACTTGTCTTGACCATATCCACTGGCAAAGGTAAATAGCTGTTCCCTGTTTGTCTATTCTACTCTATTCATGATTTTGAGGACCTCAATCATATCACCTCTCAGTCTTCTCCAAGCTGAACAACTTTAACCTTTAACCCCGGTGACGCCCCGACTCCTCCTCTTCCGGGGCCGACTCCGCCCCCATTTTGGTATCGCACGCGAAAAGGGACATTTTGCATGCGAAACGTCCCTTACCGCGTGCGATACATTTAGAAAATAAGGCCCTTGGTTAAATAATATCACTTGGAAACCAGCAGGAGGAACCAAGAACAAAAGAGAACAGAGTATCTCAATTTAGCATGCTCACATTATTTAGCATGCACTTAGCAGCATGCTGATGCTATTTCAGCAACGCACTTTCAGGTTTCCATCCATGAGAAATGAATGACTATGCTATTTTCTGATAGTTTTTACCATGAGCATTCAAAATCCTTTTGCATGTCTAATTAAGTAGCTTATTACTGAGTCCATTTTTTTTTTTTGTTTCCTTTGGTCTTTTTTACAAAAGCATTCTGAAATTGATTTTGCATTACTTTTATTATATAGGGCCCATAATCTTTATATGTGTTTGCATTTTTTATTTATTATTATTATCTAGTGCTTCATCTAATAAGAAAATCAGATGTCCCAGAATGTATTCTTTTGAGGATCAGGGAGATGTTCATGGTGCAGTCTGTACCTAGCTTTTCCTGAGTCTGCAAAGACATGGATGTAATAGTGTTTCTTCTACTTGGCCTTATATTCCTGCAGGATAAAGAGGATAGCAGAAGTTCCAGTCTCTACCAGCACAGCTGGGACTGAGGGGGGGAGGGGGCAAGGGGGGGTGGCTGCCCGAGGTGTCAAACCAAAGGAAGCATCATCAGCAAGGTTGCTTTCACCTATGGGCATAAGCACACTAGGCTCTGCCCGATGAGCCTGCTGGCCAGTGTCCCAAATCTCAGGCAACAGAGATCAGCCCTCTGCTTTCTACTCCAGACCCTCCCTTCCCAAGCAACATGCAAAGAACTGGATGGGGAAAGAGATGAGCCAGGAGTGCATAGAGCACAGTGCAAAGCAAAGAAGAAATCAGCCCAATACAGCCCCTTCTCCTCTCTTGCCCCCCCCCCCCCTTTCCCCATCTGCAGTAAACAGAAAGAGGGGGAGGGACTAGAAAGGATAGCAGAACAAAGAAGAATTCAGTTTTTATCTGCACATTTCTTTTTCTGTTTTGTGATCCCTTATTCTATACTCGGTGAGAGTCTGTGTTCTATATGTGTGTCGGAGGTGAAGAATGTTGTTAATATGTAGGTTCTGAGTAGGATTCTGTAGTAGTTTAGCTTATTTTGTTTTCCCTCTAGCAGGTATATTGGTGCTTAAGGGCCAGGTGGAATATTTGCAGTGTTGCCTTTCCATACTGGGTTGTTGCTGTTTGAGCTCTGGAGGATCAAACTGTTTTAGTACACCAGCTTTACTACCTTCAACCAATGTAGTACGAGTATCTTTTAATTGATAAATTTAGGTATTTCTTGGGATCTTTTTATTTTTATTTTTTTGCAATATATTTCCAAAACTCAAAGAACACATATTCATCAGACCATGACATGATTTCTGAAACATATATTTTGCAAAATAAAGTTTAATATTTAAAAGTATGATATCCAATTACTCGTCATCTCTAAGCAACCTGAACGTTTTACTCTCCCCCTGCGACAGAACACTCCTCAAAATACAACCACAACCACCCCCCAGACCCAGTTTGTAAGAGATCTGGGCGTCTACATAGACCAACACCTAAGTTTCAAACCCCACATCAAAAATCTACTAAAAGGGGGTTTCTATAAACTCAACATCATAAAAAAACTCAAACCCCTCCTCCACACCCACGATTTCCGCACAGTCGTACAGACCACAATGCTCACAAAACTAGACTATTGCAATTCCCTATTACTAGGACTCCCCGCCACCACCATCAAACCCCTCCAAATTCTACAAAACTCCATGGCCAGAATCATAACAGGCACACAAAAAAGGGAACACATCACCCCCATACTAAAAGACCTACATTGGTTACCCATCTCCTTCCGCTCACAATACAAAACCCTCACCATCCTTCACAATTCTCTACACAAACATAATCATACCTGGCTCGACGAAATGCCTCGTTACCGTTCATCCGACCGACCCACAAGAACAACCCATGCAGGTACTCTACACACCCCGTCCCTAAAGGCAGCACATTCTACTCACACCAGAGAGAGAGCCTTCTCCGTTGCTGCACCCACCCTCTGGAACTCCCTCCCCACCCTCCTACGCCAAGAGACATCCCTGCAAACTTTCAAGAAAGGAGTCAAAACATGGCTTTTCCGACAGGCCTATCCCGACACAAACCAAACCTAATCTCTCCCCAGCCCCCTCTGTTCGAACTTTCCCCACACCTTCCTATGCTTCCCCCGCTTCCCCCCGCACCACCCATGGATACCCTAGAAGAAACATCATTCCCCCTACGGCTTAATTTTATTTTTGATCATGATCGGTCAATGTGTCCTTATTGTAAGGAATAGTATTTTGTTCTAAGGTTACATCGTTATAACTTTACTTTTATTTTATTCATTGTACATTGTTCTTGTTATAATGTTTCAGTGTATCACCCACTTGAGTTCTTTGTAAACCGGCATGATGTGCTGCACGAATGTCGGTAAATAAAAGTTAATAAATAAATAAATAAAATAAATAAATGTGAGTTTACAGGGTTTTTCTGAGAAGGGTTGTGGTGGGTAGGGATGTGAATCGTTTTTCAACGATTAAAATTATCGTCCGATAATGTTTATATCGTCTTAAATCGTTATAGAACACGATACAATAGAAATTCTAACGATTTATCGTTAAAAATCGTTAAATCGTGTTAGTGCGCACTAACTCGAGTTAGTGCGCACTAACTCCCCGTTAGTGCGCACTAACTCGATTTAGTGCGCACTAACTGAAAATGATACAAATAAACACTTTCCAGGTCACTGAAGGTCAGTTAGGAATGAATATGTGTTCCTATTGGCTGGCTGCCCTCTTATCTATTGATGTTACCACTGAGGTGATGGTTGGGGGGATGGGAAATGGAACTGGAAACTAACGAACACCAACAGAAAATGAAACAAAGTGTTCACACTTCCCAGGTCAGTAAAGGTCACTTAGGAATGAATATGTATGTATGTATTCCTATTGGCTGGCTGTGCTCTTATCTATTGATGTTACCAATATGGTTGGGGGGATGTGAAATGGAAACAGTTGGAAGCTTGACAAAAAAAGTAATGTAATGATCAGCACTCACCTGACTAGAACTTGTTTGTTTATTATTTTTGTTAGCAGGCACCTGAAATGCTAGTGCATGTTGAATTTGCCAATCACTGTGCATTTTAGAAAGGTGGTCCTGGCTGGAACTGTACACAGTTCAAATATATGTAATTGATTGTTGGTAAGTGTATTTTTTAAGTAGCCACACTGGCACCAGTATGTTTACTTTTCCTCCTACTTAACTCACTAGCTCAGCTTTGTAAGAAGGGCTTCTCTGCTTGTGTGTTGTTTTTGTTTGGTGTGAGGAGAGCAGAAACATCAGATCTTTATTCAATCTACTACAGTCATCTCTTACAGTGCCCTATCCCTATTAATACCAGGAGTGTTGTGATCTTCCTGCACACAGTGCCCTAACCCTGATACCAGTCTGAGACAGCTCCCTCCCTGCATTACTAGTGAGAGGCTGGCTTCACAGACAGGGGGGAGCTGCCTGACCCTCACTCCTGACTTCCCCCATGTCCCAGCTAGTGAATGGTGTGTGGGTGAGGGGGGGGGAGGATGGTGAAGTCTGTGACAGCTCCCTCCCTGCATTACTAGTGAGAGGCTGGCTTCACAGACAGGGGGGAGCTGCCTGACCCTCACTCCTGACTTCCCCCATGTCCCAGCTAGTGAATGGTGTGTGGGTGAGGGGGGGGGGGGGGAGGATGGTGAAGTCTGAGACAGCTCCCCCCCTGCATTACTAGTGAGAGACTGGCTTCACAGACAGGGGGGAGCTGCCTGACCCTCACTCCTGACTTCCCCCATGTCCCAGCTAGTGAATGGTGTGTGGGTGAGGGGGGGGGGGGGAGGATGGTGAAGTCTGAGACAGCTCCCTCCCTGCATTACTAGTGAGAGGCTGGCTTCACAGACAGGGGGGAGCTGCCTGACCCTCACTCCTGACTTCCCCCATGTCCCAGCTAGTGAATGGTGTGTGGGTGAGGGGGGGGGGGAGGATGGTGAAGTCTGAGACAGCTCCCTCCCTGCATTACTAGTGAGAGGCTGGCTTCACAGACAGGGGGGAGCTGCCTGACCCTCACTCCTGACTTCCCCCATGTCCCAGCTAGTGAATGGTGTGTGGGTGAGGGGGGGGGGGAGGATGGTGAAGTCTGAGACAGCTCCCTCCCTGCATTACTAGTGAGAGGCTGGCTTCACAGACAGGGGGGAGCTGCCTGACCCTCACTCCTGACTTCCCCCATGTCCCAGCTAGTGAATGGTGTGTGGGTGAGGGGGGGGGGAGGATGGTGAAGTCTGAGACAGCTCCCTCCCTGCATTACTAGTGAGAGGCTGGCTTCACAGACAGGGGGGAGCTGCCTGACCCTCACTCCTGACTTCCCCCATGTCCCAGCTAGTGAATGGTGTGTGGGTGAGGGGGGGGGGGGGGGAGGATGGTGAAGTCTGAGACAGCTCCCTCCCTGCATTACTAGTGAGAGGCTGGCTTCACAGACAGGGGGGAGCTGCCTGACCCTCACTCCTGACTTCCCCCATGTCCCAGCTAGTGAATGGTGTGTGGGTGAGGGGGGGGGGAGGATGGTGAAGTCTGAGACAGCTCCCTCCCTGCATTACTAGTGAGAGGCTGGCTTCACAGACAGGGGGGAGCTGCCTGTCCCTCACTCCTGACTTCCCCCATGTCCCAGCTAGTGAATGGTGTGTGGGTGAGGGGGGGGGGGGGGGGATGGTGAAGTCTGAGACAGCTCCCCCCCTGCATTACTAGTGAGAGGCTGGCTTCACAGACAGGGGGGAGCTGCCTGACCCTCACTCCTGACTTCCCCCATGTCCCAGCTAGTGAATGGTGTGTGGGGGAGGGGGGGGGGGTGGATGGTGAAGTCTGAGACAGCTCCCTCCCTGCATTACTAGTGAGAGGCTGGCTTCACAGACAGGGGGGAGCTGCCTGTCCCTCACTCCTGACTTCCCCCATGTCCCAGCTAGTGAATGGTGTGTGGGTGAGGGGGGGGGGTGGATGGTGAAGTCTGAGACAGCTCCCTCCCTGCATTACTAGTGAGAGGCTGGCTTCACAGACAGGGGGGAGCTGCCTGACCCTCACTCCTGACTTCCCCCATGTCCCAGCTAGTGAATGGTGTGTGGGTGAGGGGGGTGGGAGGATGGTGAAGTCTGAGACAGCTCCCTCCCTGCATTACTAGTGAGAGGCTGGCTTCGCAGACAGGGGGGAGCTGCCTGACCCTCACTCCTGACTTCCCCCATGTCCCAGCTAGTGAATGGTGTGTGGGTGAGGGGGGGGGGGAGGATGGTGAAGTCTGAGACAGCTCCCTCCCTGCATTACTAGTGAGAGGCTGGCTTCACAGACAGGGGGGAGCTGCCTGACCCTCACTCCTGACTTCCCCCATGTCCCAGCTAGTGAATGGTGTGTGGGTGAGGGGGGGGGGAGGATGGTGAAGTCTGAGACAGCTCCCTCCCTGCATTACTAGTGAGAGGCTGGCTTCACAGACAGGGGGGAGCTGCCTGTCCCTCACTCCTGACTTCCCCCATGTCCCAGCTAGTGAATGGTGTGTGGGTGAGGGGGGGGGGTGGATGGTGAAGTCTGAGACAGCTCCCTCCCTGCATTACTAGTGAGAGGCTGGCTTCACAGACAGGGGGGAGCTGCCTGACCCTCACTCCTGACTTCCCCCATGTCCCAGCTAGTGAATGGTGTGTGGGTGAGGGGGGGGGGTGGATGGTGAAGTCTGAGACAGCTCCCTCCCTGCATTACTAGTGAGAGGCTGGCTTCACAGACAGGGGGGAGCTGCCTGTCCCTCACTCCTGACTTCCCCCATGTCCCAGCTAGTGAATGGTGTGTGGGTGAGGGGGGGGGGGTGGATGGTGAAGTCTGAGACAGCTCCCTCCCTGCATTACTAGTGAGAGGCTGGCTTCACAGACAGGGGGGAGCTGCCTGACCCTCACTCCTGACTTCCCCCATGTCCCAGCTAGTGAATGGTGTGTGGGTAAGGGGGGGGGGGGGGGGAGGATGGTGAAGTCTGAGACAGCTCCCTCCCTGCATTACTAGTGAGAGGCTGGCTTCACAGACAGGGGGGAGCTGCCTGTCCCTCACTCCTGACTTCCCCCATGTCCCAGCTAGTGAATGGTGTGTGGGTGAGGGGGGGGGGTGGATGGTGAAGTCTGAGACAGCTCCCTCCCTGCATTACTAGTGAGAGGCTGGCTTCACAGACAGGGGGGAGCTGCCTGACCCTCACTCCTCCGGGGTATTGTGATCTTCCTGCACACAGTGCCCTATCCCTGATACCAGGGGTGTTGTGATCTTCCTGCATGCAGTGCCCTATCCCTATTAATACCAGGAGTGTTGTGATCTTCCTGCATGCAGTGCCCTATCCCTATTAATACCAGGAGTGTTGTGATCTTCCTGCATGCAGTGCCCTATCCCTGATACCGGGATGTGTGCAAGAAGATCACAACACCCCCGGTATCAGGAATAGGGCACTGTGTGCAGGAAGATCACAACACCCCCAGTATCAGGAATAGGGCACTGTGTGCAGGAAGATCACAACACCCCTGGTATTAGGGATAGGGCACTGTGTGCAGGAAGATCACAACACTCTTGGTATTAATAGGGATAGGGCACTGTGTGCAGGAAGATCACAATACCCCTGGTATCAGGGTTAGGGCACAAGTTCTAGTCACATTGACTGATCACATTACTTGTTTTGTCAAGCTACCAACTGTTTCCATTTCCCATCCCCCATATACTGTCAGTAGGAAACTTGGTAACATGAATAAATAAGAGGGCAGCCAATAGGAATACATATTCATTCCTAAACTGACCTTAACTGACCTGAAAAGTGTCAAATTGTATCATTTTCAGTTAGTGCGCACTAACTCCCAGTTAGTGCGCACTAATCGGAAAAAACGATTTTTAACGATTTTTTAACTAAAAAATCGTGCCTAAGACGATTTTCTTGCCCTGCCACACGATTTCTATCGTTAAGACGATATGGAAAACGATTCACATCCCTAGTGGTGGGTACATAATAATAGTGGAGTTTAATTATAAAACATCAGGGGGAACATATGAGCCTGAAAATATAAATTGAGAAGGGGTGAGCAAGGCTGAAGGACCTAGGGAAGTGGTTTCCCAAATCTGTTCTGGGGATCCCCGGCCACTCATGCTTTCAGGATGCTGCAATGAATAAGCGTGGGTAGGAGAAAGGTAGGGGCTACCTCATTACTCACTGGGCCTGTCTTGATTTTAAGTTTCTTCAGCTATTTCTGCTGGCACTGCAGAAAGATCTACAGCATTGCAGACTGAGGAGCATAAGAAGGAGGAGAGGGGAGAAGGCTTATGCTTGGCAGGGGTTAACGAGAGGAGCCAAAGAAGGGACTGATGCTGGACAGTAGGCTGGGCAAGAAAAAAGAGAGAGGTAGCTGCTGTTCCCGGGCAGAGTGGCGGAGGAGCAGGGACTCCTGTCTTTAGACAGGGGATGGATGAGGGTGAAAAACAAGTAGTGGGGGGAGGGGGAAGAGGAAGACATAGAGCAAGTGCCAGGGGGGATGGAGAGCAAGGAGTGGGGAGAGAAAGATGAGGATTCAGGGCCAAGATTTGAGTGGAGGGAGAGGGAAAGGAGGGGGAAGGAGGGGAGGGGAAGAGAAAGAGGTTGCTGGATATGGGATGGGAAGAAGGAGAAGAGGGGGCTGCTGAGTGGGAGGGGAGAGAGAAGCGGGGGAGCTCTGCTGAAGCTGCCACCACTGAAAGGACAACACATGGATGCTGTCAAGGACTCCAGCAGTCATGTTTTAAATTATGAAACACTGAATCAGTGTCAGGCTGATCTGACTGTGAAGCGATGAAAAGATTTTCTACTTGAAATAAATGTTCTTTTTCTCATGGTGAAGCGACGAAGCGATGAAGATGAATTTTTGCTTAAGATAAGTGTCTACTTAAGGAAAAATTGATTTTTTAGTGATAATCAAAGCTTTTTATATGCAAGTACAGAAAGACAAAAAATGTATTTGTCTGCTACATCCATGATATGACAAAAAGACAAAAGACGCTTTCTTTGAAGACATTAATCATTCTTGAATAAAGTGCAGACAGCATCCGTGGTCATGTGATTAAACAGTGAATTGATGTAATAGATGAGAGGCTCCCAAACCTGCCCCAGAGTACCCCCAACCAGTCAGATTTTCAGAATATCCACAATGACTATGCATGAGATAAATTTGCGGGCAGTGCCTCCATAGCATGGAAATGTTATCTCATGCATAGTTATTGAGGATGTCCTGAAAACCTGAATGGCTGGGGGTCCCCGAGGACATGTTTGGGAACCTCTTAATAGATCTTCCAGCACACTATACAAGGTGGATTTATTTTATGATGTTTGATACCTTTTCACCTTCCCAAGCTGTTTCTTTAAAGAGTGTTGTTACCACTATATGCACAGAAGTGCCTTTGCTGCTAAATGAGAAAGTGCTGTGTCAGAGTAGACACTGATAAAGGGATGGGGCAGCATAATTCTGAATATCTGCCCCAGGCCCAGAAAAAGCTGGTCCCGGCTCAGTTTGCCAGCACATATCTGGAGCTGTTGCAAGCAATTCCTGTCCTTGATCTTTTATAGCTATAGTTCTTGTTAGCTATGTCTGGCTTTCAGATACATTGGAACTGTGTAAGAATTTGCTAGGATCTTAAGTCTTTGGCCAGCAAAGATACCAAATTGATCTCCTAGAGAATGTTATACAAACATACTTAATCTATGACTGCTCTAAAGTTATTAACCCCTACATTTTTAGGGATCTTTTTCTCAGCAGTTCTATGTTTCACACACTAAGTCACACCTCATATCTTAGCATGTAAAAATGTTTTACATATTCTGTATACATAGAATTAAAATATATGTTTTACAGATAGTTATTAGTTCATTTGTTTAGACGCCTAAGAATAGTTACAACCTTTTATATCAACAATACTTCCTAAATACATTTTTTAAATGTCTTGTTTTTATGTATATAATATATAATGTAATCAGTTCATTCCCTTTTATTTTATTATGTATAATCTTTTTTAGTTTATTGTGCATTATTGACTAACTAATCCTGGGTTGAAGTTCTTATGTTGTAAATGAACTTTCCAAGTGACCTTCTGCAAGCTCTGTGTGATTTGCTCACTGAATTCCTAATGTGGCTGATATCAGATGAGCAACTTTATGTTTTGGGAAAGGGATAATGAGATTGGTGCATAGAGAAATGATGTAGTTAAATTATTCTATTGCTCCAATTCCAGGAGATAATTGCAGAAAAATGTAGCTCTCTGGTTGGCCCAAATTGTTATTTGCCTCAGCCTGAAGGCAAATAATTGGGTGCATTAACCCCTATGTCATTTAGAGGGGAATGGGAGCTAGGTACATCTCTGCATATAAATGTTAACTCCAGCTGTTGGGTGGCAGCCAAGTGTATCCAGTTGACAGCAGACTGTATTTGTCTTTGTATCTACTATAGAATGTTGTACTCCTCATCTTTATAAGCAACAAGCATGTGCACACTTTAGCTCTAAAATAAACCATTCTTAATTGTATCTCAGCCTTGCCTAATTCACATAGGTGACAGCACAAGTCATCCAGCTCAGGAAAGTTTGAATAAAAACTGACTATCCTCCCTCCATTTATAAACTTTATTCAGATTTCAGTTAGATGAAAAGTGCTAGAAATAGCATCAAATTAGTAGGATAGTGATATCCACTCACAATTGATTGCAATGCACTCAGGTTCTCTGGAAATACCATGGGCTCCTGCGATGATTTGGAGGTTGTTGGGTGACCTCAGAATGTGGGAATTGTATGGTAACAACTTTCAGTCACCTTCCCTGTACTAAAACTAAAAATAAATATTTGTTGATCTATGTTTATAGCTGTTTGCATTTTCTGTTTCTTAAAATATGTGTTCTCTTCTTCCCTACTCTGTAAACAGATAACATCTGTTCCACAGAATTTTGCAATCATTTGGCATTGCTCTAAACATTGCTGTCTTATCCCAAAATCAACTCTGACTTAGTCATATAGTTCTCTCCATATGAGGCTTTCTCCAGAGCCATGAATCAAACACTTCATATCAAGATCTCAAGCAGCTGTGAACTCAAATATCTTCCCGATTCAGTTTGGACACTTGAGATTGAACACCCATAATCCCTGTCTTGAAGTTCTGCCCAGGCTGCTAAATGGGTACAGGGGCAGGGATTCTAGCCTGGGTTTCCATATAAATCCGCACATCTGTGAGCACAGGTTTCAGGCACCAAAAGTTTAGTAAGGACAGTAGTGTATTATTATTCCAGGACTGTTGGTTAAATAAATTAATAATTATTCAATCTGTCTGTAAAACACTCTCTGTTCAATTTTCAAAAGATTTACCTAGCTAACTTTGAAAGTAAGCCATGTAAACCTCTAAGTTTGAAAATTTCCCCTCACTAGCCAACTAAGGCCTGGGTTTATCAAAATGCACTAAATATCACATGCGATAGAAAAACACAAGTGATAACTTTTTTGCACTTTGAGATAAGTGCCAGAATTGGGATATTTCCTACATACAACTACTGGGGGGACCATGTTGACTATCAAAGAGAGAGAGAGAGAGGTTCAGGCCCAATACCAAAGCCCAGTCCCAATGCCAGGTCCTCAGTTTGATCCAAGTCCTATGCAAGGGCCTGGCCCGGAGGCTGGGTCATGAAGCCAGGGCCTCATCCCAGGGTCAGGCCCAGGTTCATGCCAAGGCTTTGGAGATCTTCCTTCTTTCCTCTGCTTTCTTCTCTCTTCACCAACAAAATGACAAAATCAGCTCGGGAAGCACTGCAGTTAATTAACCCCGTCACATCCTCCACAGTGGAGGGCACCATTTTTATGTATGGCAGAATAATAAGATGCTGTACATCAAAATGGCATCTTCCTCTGGGGACGAGATGTTGAGTAAATTAAATTTGGTGCCTCACAACCTGACAACCTCATTCTGAGAGAGACCACAGAAGAAGGGAGACCTCTGAGGCATGGGCTCCTGGCCTGGGCCTGAGCATGACCCTGGGCTGAGGCCATGGTATTGGAACCTGACCTTTGGGCTGGGCCCAAGTGTCAAGGTTGGGTCCAAGCCCTGGCCAAGCCTGAGTCAAGGATGTCAGGACCTGGCCTCCAGGTCAGGCCCTGGCATAGGGTTTTGGTACGGGCCAAGGCTCCATGTCAGGAAATGGTTTCTGGACTGGGGTCTGGTATTGGGCCTAGGTCCAAGCCTCATCCCCATTATCAGTACCTGGCCTCTGGACCAGGCTCCAGTGTCAGTCCTGGGCCTAGGCCCCAGTCTAAACTGCAGCCCAGGTATCAGGCCAGGCATTGGGACCCAACCTCTGGGTTAGATTCCAGAGTTGAGCCTGCTCTGGGATGAGGCTCTAGCATCAGGACCAGGTCTCCAGACTGTGCCTTGGCATTGGAGCCTTGGCCTAGGCAAAGGCACAGGCATCAGTTTTAGGGCATCAAAGATGGGGCATTGCGTTGGGCCTAACGTGGTCACATCGATCTACTGTGGTCTAGACCTATGCAAGGCTGAGGCTTCAGAATGGGCATAGGTGTTGGAACCAGGCCTTGAAGCCTAGTCCTGATGCCTAGGCCCAGGCCTAAGCGACATACCTAGGCTATGGTAGGTTGCCACAACCTCTGCTAGGTCCTACGAAGGCCTCAGCGACAAATCCCTCCTGGACCTGATAAGTGGGGGAAGAGGAGGATCATGGTCTCGACATTTTATCGGGTGGGTGGGTGGCATGGGAGGCCTCAGGAGGCTCTGTTTATTTTTTTGTTAATTTTTTTAGGGGGGTTAAATGTTTATTTATTTATTTTTATTAAATAAATATAATAAAGTTAGATACAATTAAATTTGTGGGAAAGCACTCCCCAAAAACGAAATGAAAAAATAAATGAAAATGTTCTTTTTCTTACCACTAGTTTACTGCACAAATTCTTTTGAAAATTTGTATCTCTGTGCTTTATCTGGTGGTCCTGTAAACTGATGTTCTGCCATTGTATTTGGTGGAGCCTGGCATGGGTTACAGGGGACACCTACAGGGAAAACCCAAGATACAACAGATTAAGGGTGAGAATTAATTTGCAATGAAATAGGAAATAAAGACAATTTTTCCTATTTCGCTGCATTTTGGGAATTTAAAAAAACAATAGGGAAAACATTGAAACTTTGTGTGGTAAGACCTAAGGGGTAGATTTTATAATTTTGCGCGAGCGCGTACTTTTGTTCGCGCACCAGGCGCGAACAAAAGTACACTGGATTTTATAAGATACACGTGTAGCCGCACGTATCATAAAATCTGGGGTCGGCGCGCGCAAGGGGGTGCACATTTGTGCAACCTGCTCGCGCCGAGCCCAGCGCGCGCTGCCTGTTCCCTCCGAGGCCGCTCCAATTTCGGAGCGGCCTCGGAGGGAACTTTCCTTCGCCCTCCCCCCACCTTCCCCCCCCTTCCCCTACCTAACCCCCCCCCCCGGCCCTATCTAACCCCCCCCCCCTTACCTTTGTTGCATGATTTACGCCTGCTAAAAGCAGATGTAAATCTGCGCGCACCAGCGGGCTGCTGGCGCGCCGTCACCCGACCCGGGGGCTGGTTGGAAGCCTCGACCATGCCCCCGGGCCGGTGCCATGCCCCCGGGCCCGCCCCCGCAACGCCGCGTCACACCCCCGAAACGCCGCATCATTTAGGACACGCCCCCGACATGCCCCTTTTACAAAGCCCCGGGACTTGCGCGCCAGCGGCCTAAGCAAAATAGGCGCGCCAGCGCGCAGGGCATTTAAAATCCGGCCCTAAGGTTTTTGTTTGGGGGGGGTTAATAATGCACCTAAAAGAAAAGCAAAACCCACCCTATCCCTTCCCATTTACTAAAATAAGTAGCCTCTGACCAGCAGATTCTCCCACCTGACCCCCTTGACCCTACCACAGGACTCACCAAAAATCTCTGGTATTCTAGCAGTGGGCCCAGAGCGAGCTCCCACTATTGGGCCAGTGGATTCCATTAGTGAAAATGGTGCCAACTGCGATTTGCCCCTACCATGTGACACGGGTTATAGGTACCATTGAGCAGCTCTTGTCACAAAGTAGAGCAAAGGGCTGGGCAATACCATTTTGAAAAATGGAGGAGGCCATCCATTACCCCTACCATATGACAGGGCTACATTTAATGGAGGGAATTTGCAAAATGTTATGCAGTGGTCGTCCACATAAACATAGCATATATGCATGTAAGTAGAATATATTTGAGTAGATGATGTTTTATAAACCTCCAAAGTAAGCACATACTTACAGTATGTGGTCGATTTTCAAAACTGCGTATATGTGTGTCTATGTTCGTGCGGTTCCCAGCGTACACATGGACACGCTGATTTTATAATGTGCACGCCGGCATGCACATTTTATAAAATCCGATGTCCGCGTTCACATGGGTGCTGGATTTTAACATCCACGCTTACATGTGCAGGTGGACCGTGACTTGTACATGCTGGGGGGGGGGGATTTTATTATTTTACTACTTACTGCTCCTGTGGAGCAGAAGTATTTTCCATGCACTGGCCAGCTACTGGCGCATGTTTTCCCGGAACAGCGTCCCGGAACTTCTGCGTGTAACAGGGATTAAGCCTGTGGCCGGGCCTGTTCTAAAATGCGCACAGCTTACGCAAGGCCCAGCCACGCGCATAACCCCTGTTTTTTATATGCTTAGCCCTTTGAAAATTTACTTGAATATGCATACATTCTTTTGGCTAACTACATGCACCAAATAGCAGGTGCAATGGTGTGTATTTAGTTTTGCCGGGATGTTTTTCAATGTGTACTTATGCATTTAATTTCACATTCAAATTTAATGTAACTTATGTGCATATCTGTTAATCAATACAATGTTATAAAATTACCCCTTAGAAAGGTCAATGCTATTTTTTCAGTCAGGGATCATTTTAATTTATTTAAAAAAAATCTGTTGGTCTACCCTAATCCATTAATAGCATACACAATAATAACAGCATCTATTTTATTATATACTGAGCTTCATTTCTCATTCATTCGCCAGGCCTGTGCAAAATAGGCTCGGCACACGCAGGAGCTTGCTTATTGCGGCGGTTACTACCCTAAACAAATTAAGCCTGATACTTCACTTTGAATGCATATACAGCGTTGCTCTCTGCTTCAACGGCAGGGAGAAATGTGGAAAAGAGGATTTACATTCAGACAACAACCAACAAAGCATGGATCTGTGCAGTCTGGGTAAACAAGCATTGGGGTAACTTGCTTGATGCAATAGTCTTATGCTCATCTTTGATGCAACTCTAACATTACTCTCTGCATCAATGACAGGGGGTGGCAGGAAATTTGAATCACAGTTACCAACAAGAGCCCTGAACTTTGTGGTCGGTGAAACAGATAAGTATGGAAAAATAAGTGTGGGAGCTTGCGGGGCAGAATGGATGGTCTGATTGGTCTTTTTCTGCCGTCATTTCTATGTTTCTATGTTATCGATCCCTTCAATACAATCAGCCCATCTCTCACATGTCAGAGATGGAGCAATTTCCCTATGCAAGGCTGGAATACATTACCTGAAAAGCTAAGACTCCAGCAGAATTTTAAATCATTCAAGAAGGATGTAAAAAAGTAGTTATTTTGCAAGGCCTTTCATGGAGAAACTCCATGATTAGATTGAATAACGATGCAGGACAGATGAGGTGAAATCAAGTTTTAAAATTACTTGATTTTATTGTTTTATTGTTTTCTTTTACTATGATTGACATTTTGATTTATTATTTTATTGATTCTATTGCATTTTATGTTTTATTTTGTTATAATAGTATTATTGATTAAGATTGTATTATGTTTTTATTTCATTTAACTGTTTTATTTTAAATTATTTATTTAAACCATTATGATGGTATATTCTGAATGACGATCTATAAAACTTATAAATAAATAAATAAATTTGCTTCAAACAAAGGACCATCCATAATGTACAGATGTAAGGACTGCCAGAAAAGAATGAAAGCCACGTACTGTATGTTTGAAATGAATAAAATGTTGTGGGCAGGTTTGTGGGTAGAATGGAGGGTTGTAATGGTGTATTATGGTGGTACCACTACCCCTGCTTTCTGAATAGCATTTTTGGATATTCCATGATTTATTTTTCAGGCAGTTTCCTCCTGTTCCTTTTACTTCCAGCTCAGTCTTAATAGAGATGGGATCTGACATCATGAACCTTTATGTGCCACTGCCCAGGGATTATTCCCCCTATTTCATATTTTCCTTTGCCTCCAATGCACTTTGAGCTTTATAGTAATGGTCCTGGACCCTGGGCCATGCACCAGGGTTCCTTCCAGAACTCTGCAATTATGAGACATACATTCAGCCACCCTTAAGGAATTACCATGAATCCCTCAGCCTGGGGGCTGCAAGTACTACATCTGATGTACCCCTAGCCTCAAATGATCAAGGAAATGAGAGCCCCCAACTCAGGGATAAAACCAGAGATCTTCTACAAGAAAGCACAGTGCATACCATTTACTACCTGAGCCACTAGACCACTCTTATTTTGTAACCATAAAACATGTCACAAATATCAACTTTTAGGACATTTTTAATTTGGGAAAATACTGTGTTTTGAATTTGATCTTTCAGAAGCCACATTTTTTATGGTTAATTAACCTTGCCATGATAAACCATTTTGTAAAAATATATATTAAAACATGCAAACAGTTACAGCAAAGAGGAACTTGAGAGAAAATAATTCTTATTGACAAATTACCAGCTGACAAGCAGAGCTGTGATAATTTATTTCACATTATGGAGACAAAGTATAATCCACTGGCCAGACTGCCTGTGTCTCTATTCAAACTGGCACAGGTGCTGAACACTGATGCTTTTTGTGCAGAGATGCTAATGGGAACAGCAAAAAGAGCTATTTGAAAGCTCTGACAACAATTCAGAGAAGGAGGGAGGACATTGGATGAGAACCACACATTGTCTACAGTGATTAGCACTTTTCCTTCTTCATAACATCCACAAAATTGGTATGTCAAAGTCAAAGCAATCCTTGCTGGTGCCATCAGTACTCCCGAGTATTTGGAACACATATAGAGCTTTATTTACCCAAAGTCAAAACATGGAAAATCATTTTCTTTGGAAAATGTTCCATTTCTGGCTAATAAATATAACCACATCATATAATTTAAAAATAATACAGAATAGAGGCTCATTACATGTTAGTTAAATTGAATAAATCTCCTTCATACAGGTGCTTAGAAACACTCCTGATCAAAATCATATGATTTTTTTTTATTAACTTCATTTCTTAATCCTTTTTTAATGATATGTGATTTTTTGTCTTAACATCACCAGTGGAAGAAGTGCAAAGGCCATGCTCATGATGTGATGTCAGTTCAAACTAAGCAAGAAGTCAAAACTACCTGCCCATACTTCAGCTACCATACTACTGGAAACCTCAAAACTACATTTAGGATCAGTTGATGGGCATCACACACCACCTGCACATTCTTCAAATGGAATGACTTCCGATTGCGGAATGCACTCTCCTGTTCCGTGCTTGGGGAAAGTGCAATATGGGTGCAGTATATTGCTCCCAATACATTGGGCATCCCAGCTATGTTGAAGAATCCACGCCGGATCTCCTGCAGTTGCAGAGGGTCCACTAGGAAATAAATATACTTCCGAATGTGTTTCATCATAGCCCTCAAGCCTTGTCCAAAGTGGCCCGAGACTGAGGACTGATTCATCCCGCAAACCAGTCTGACTGTATTCTGGCAAAAAAATCCAAGGCCCACAGAAGTTTCACCAGTTCCGATGCAGCATGGTTGCGAGAGGCAATGGGATCTATATCAGTGTGCAGGTCCTGGTACAGGTTCTCAATAGCTCTAGAGCTGAGACAGTATCTTCACACTACTTCAGGCTCCGGTAATCCTAGGATAGTTGTGCATGGCCGGATTTCACACTGCCTCAAGGGTCTATGGATGGGTATGGGCTGCGCCTGGAAACAGAATAATACATAAGAGAAACATAAGACATATTGCTGCTGTGACCCTAAAGTGTTTTCTAACAGTTAGATCCCCAGCTTACAAAACAGTTGCAAACAGACCAAGAAAGGTTCAAGGGTAAACCATCACAATTAAAAGCCACAAAAATTAAGGAATGCTCAAGGTTAACCGTCATATTTAAAGCCACAAAAATAGGGTAACAATGCCGCAAAATTAAGGAACGTTCAAGGGTAAACCGTCAGAACTGAAAGCCGCAAAATTAAGGAACGTTCAAAGGTAAAATAAGCCGCAAAATTAAGGAACATGTTCTATGGTAAAACGAAAGTCATTCCTTACCTCGGCCTGCTCCACGCGATCTGCATTATCTGCATTATCTTCTTCCAGTCTTCTGTTGGCAGGGTTAATCACTATTGCCCGTGTAGTTGCCCTAATTCTCGATCGCAGATGCAAGAAAAAGGTAAACACGACAAAGAGATAAACAGTATCCATTATAGAAACAGAACTCCGCGGAAGCCAACAGCACAATAACACCAGTGTAAAGCAGGCACAATTTTGATTGCTAAAAAACTCGCTATGCCGTACCCTGCGCTATATGGCATCAGGTACAAATATCTAATTGGCGCATTTAACTAACATTAACTAAGATTTGTATGGCACTGGCTTTATCCCCTTTGTGCAGATTTTCCATGTGCGTTAAGGATGCGTTAAATCGCTTATTGCATACGCGTTCCCTTTGTGCGCGAAAAATGGGCATTCAATCGCGCATTCGCGGCTGCGCTATCACGAACACCCCGTATTGCATCGGCCCCTATGTGCTCTATTTACTGCCCGATAAACAAACAAACAAACAAAAGATTCCTCACAATTCAAAGACTTTCAATATCTTGGCATGAATTATATTCTATCCCAAACAGGTGAAAAAGGCTGTTCATACAGGAAGAAATCACAATCTGCATAAGCAGTGATATTCTTTTAATCATTGCTGGCATAAAAACAACTGCATTTTGCTTACTTATGTAGTGTGTTTTTGTAAACTTAGCAAATGTGTCCAAAATGTATCACCTCACAGTGCTGTGTGGGCTAGATTTTCAGAGTGAATCCACATGGACTCAAAAACTAATCAGTAACCTACATTCTATCCCAATAGCCTGACAAAGGCCTCTAATTCACCATGATGGCTTCAGCAGAGGAAATTTCTAAACTGGTAGGAATAAAGTAGCACTAGCATTTTTATTTTCTTTTTGCCGTACCCTGCGCTATGCCGTACCTTTATGCCGTACCTTTATGCCGTACCTTTATGCCGTACCCTGCGCTATGCCGTACCCTGCGCTATATGGCATCAGGTACAAATATCTAATTGGCGCATTTAACTAACATTAACTAAGATTTGTATGGCACTGGCTTTATCCCCTTTGTGCAGATTTTCCATGTGCGTTAAGGATGCGTTAAATCGCTTATTGCATACGCGTTCCCTTTGTGCGCGAAAAATGGGCATTCAATCGCGCATTCGCGGCTGCGCTATCACGAACACCCCGTATTGCATCGGCCCCTATGTGCTCTATTTACTGCCCGATAAAACAAACAAACAAACAAAAGATTCCTCACAATTCAAAGACTTTCAATATCTTGGCATGAATTATATTCTATCCCAAACAGGTGAAAAAGGCTGTTCATACAGGAAGAAATCACAATCTGCATAAGCAGTGATATTCTTTTAATCATTGCTGGCATAAAAACAACTGCATTTTGCTTACTTATGTAGTGTGTTTTTGTAAACTTAGCAAATGTGTCCAAAATGTATCACCTCACAGTGCTGTGTGGGCTAGATTTTCAGAGTGAATCCACATGGACTCAAAAACTAATCAGTAACCTACATTCTATCCCAATAGCCTGACAAAGGCCTCTAATTCACCATGATGGCTTCAGCAGAGGAAATTTCTAAACTGGTAGGAATAAAGTAGCACTAGCATTTTTATTTTCTTTTTTTAGAAAATGTTTAAGAACTTCTGAACATAAGACTTGCCATGCTGGGTCAAATTCAGGGTCCATCAAACACAGTACCCTGTTTCCAACAGTGGCTAATCTAGATCACAAATACCTGGCAACATCCCAAACAGTAAATTTATCGCACGCTGCTAACGCGCAGTGATAAATTATGGCTATTCCCTAAGATGGTAACATTTAAACTAGCGCGAGAGCGTACAAATGCACATTCTTCGGCCCGTGCCCAGGAACACAGCTATTTTATAAAATGTGCGCTTATATGTGTGCATGTTATAAAATAGCCTGGCCAGGCAAACAAGTGCACTCAATTTTAAATGGATGTGCACCAATGTGTGCAAAAGCCGCTTCTACGATGTAAGAGGAGACATTTTAAAAGGATGCGCACCAATGCCATTGCCTGTTTTACCAGTTCTTCCCCATTTTGCCCAGTTAAGAGATAGGACTTCAAACCCCCCCCCCCCCCCCCCCCCCCCCCCCCCCCCCCCCCCCCCCCCCCCCCAGTTTAATAGTCTTCCTTCTCTCCAGTTGGCCCTAATCCTTAAAATCCCACTATTCTTCCTAGTTTTCTTTATTTTATCAATTACACACTGTTATGCTTGCCGCCCCCGGGAGGTCCGCAGTGCGGCCCTCTCACCTTCCCAGATGGACTAGTCAGCCACTGGCTCTGACCTCGGACCCTTGCCAGTGTCCCTTGTCTTGCTGTGCTGCCCAGGACCTCCAGCCATCTCTCCACTTGCTCCACGGAGAGATGCTGCTGACGGCACCGCGCCCCCTCCTAGGCGCACGCACAACTCTGATCCCTTTAAAGGGCCCCCGGTGGGAACCTGGCCGCGGATCCGGATGCTGACATCATCACTCTCAGCATACTTAAGCTCTGGCATGGATCCTAAGTGTTGCCTTTGCAACAGGTTTCCTTGGTTTGCCTGTTCCTGGTTTTCCAAGTGCTCGTTTGTGGAAGGAGGATAACCAATGGGACAGTGCCATATCAGGGTACAAATTATATCGCAATGATAGGGAGGATCAACTTGGTGGGGGTGCGGCACTTTATGTCAGGGTATAGAGTCCAACAGGATAAAGATCATACAAGAGATCATACAAGAGATCATACAAGAGATCATACAAGAGACTAAGCGGAAGCTTAAGACCTGGCTCTTTGCTAAAGCATACACCTAATTTTTCACTCTTCCTATCCATTATATCCACCTTCCACTCTCCCCTCTACTTTCCCCTTCACTGTCCCTCTCTCCCTCTCTCCCCTCCCTCTTTCCCCCTCCTACCTCTTTCCCCGCTCCTCCCTCCTTCTCAGCTCTCCTCTCTCCTCCTCCCCTTTCTCCCTCACTAGCCTGCCTGCACTTCTTAGTCTTTTTCCATTGTACATATGTATATATTTGCAAACGTTGCTATAATATAATTTAATGCAAACTTTCCCATGTTATCTCCCACCCCCTTTTAATACCTTGTTCGCATGTTTTAATCGTTCAATGTAAAGCGCCATGCCTAGCGCCAGTTTATGTTACAATGTGAACCGATATGATATCCTGGATGAATGTCGGTATATAAAAATTTTAAATAAATAAATAAATAAATAAATAAATCCCATGTGTGCTGGGTAAGAGTATAGTGATAGGAGTAAACTACCATCCACCTGGACAAAATGGTCAGACAGATGATGAATGCTAAGAGAAATCAGGAAAGCTAACCAATTTGGCAGTGCAATAATAATGGGAGATTTCAATTACCCTAATATTGACTGGGTAAATGTAACATCAGGACTTTCTAGAGACATAAAGTTCCTGGATGTAATAAATGACTGCTTCATGGAGCAATTGGTTCAGGAACCAACAAGAGAGGGAGCTATTTTAGATTTAAATCTTAGTGGAATGCAGGATTTGGTGAGAGAGGTAATGGTGGTGGGACCACTTGGCAACAGTGATCATAACATGATCAAATTTAAACTAATAACTGGAAGGGGGACAATAAATAAATCTGCAGCTCCAACACTAAACTTTCAAAAGGGAAACTTTGATAAAATGAGGAAAATAGTTAGAAAAAAACTGAAAGATGCAGCTGCAAAGGTTAAAAGTGTTCAACAGGCATGGACATTGTTTAAAAATACAATCCTAGAGGTGCAGTCCATATGTATTCCATACATTAAGAAAGGTGGAAGGAAGGCAAACCGATTACCGCCATGGTTAAAAGGTGAGGTGAAAGATGCTATTTTATCCAAAAAAAATCCTTCAAAAATTGGAAGAAGGATCCATCTGAAGAAAATAGGATAAAACATAAGCATTGTCAAGTTAAGTGTAAAACATTGATAAGACAGGCAAAGAGAGAATTTGAAATGAAGTTGGCCATAGAGGCAAAAACTCATAATAAAAATTGTTTTTAAATATATCCAAAGCAAGAAACCTGTAGTAATGCAGATGAGATTGAATTTACTCAATCCTACATTTAACTAACATTCTAACTAAATGCATCTAACTTGGACGCATTTAGAATTCTAATCCGTCCAAGTTCATATCTTTGACGTCATTATTGATTGATCCCGCCCACTGCGGTAGGTACATAACTAGCAGCGCTAAAATGGCGGATCCTGCTGCCCGAGAATAGCTGCAGCCTAGTAGCAGAACCAGCTGGCAGTCCTGGGAATCGTAGGTATTATGCAGCTTAATGTTTTCGCATATAGTGTTGCCTATTGGGTATGTTAAATTCCTTTCTATTGTATTACAGTATTGGCATAGCGCGGCCCCTGAAGAAGGTTCACAGAAACACGAGCCGTGTCGGGCCAATGCCAGTGTTATATCCCAGCTGCAAACTTCGCTATGATAAGTGCAATTTCTTACTGCCTTTCATACTGTAAACTGACACAGGTTGTCATTACAAAAATTTAACTGAGAGACCAATGATTATAATATTAAGACGGTGCAAAAGTCACTATATCACCGTACACCTTTTGTAGTGGCGCTTCGGGGCGATTACATGAAAAGCCCGCCACAATATATGAGGTCTCATTGACTCACAAAAAATACACACAGGCTACGGCAAATAACGTTGGTTGTATATGATGTCATTGTAGAAGTACATATTAAGACTACATCATATTCTAACAGTTCTTTGTTATACGTGGAGGTGAATTAATGGCAAATTCAGCCCATGGTAACAGCTCAGCCCAGTTATTCTGATGGCAACTCACATAGGCCTGAATGAACTGTTTTAGGGTCCTATTCATCCTTTCAGTTTGGCCATTAGATTGTGGATGATAGGCAGATGTATAATCCAGAGAGATGTCAAATAGCTTGCATAAAGCCTTCCAGAATTTTGCCATGAATTGAGATCCTCTATCCGAGACTATGTGCTTCGGTAGGCCATGAAATGAAAGATATGTGCGATGACGAGCTTTGCAAGCTCCAAGGCTGAGGGTAAGCCAGGCAGCACCACGAAATGAGCCATCTTGGTGAAACAGTCAACCGTCACCCAGATAGTATTCATTCCTCCAGAAAGAGGTATATCAACTACAAAGTCAGTAGCAATGGGAGTCCATGGCTGCTCCGGAACTGGCAGCAGTTGTAGCAACCCCCAAGGCTGACCAGAAGTAGGCCTATGTTTGGCACAGTTGGAGGATGACGCTACATAGGAGTATGTGTCTTCCTTGATAATAGGCCACCAATAGTACTTCTGTAGTTTCAGCAGGGTACGGCATTGACCAAGATGGCCAGCCAATTTGGAATCATGAGCCCAGTATAGAAGTTTCTTTCTGAGGTTTTTAGGCACAATTGTTTTTTTTCTGGCAGGCACAGAATGGGTAGCTGCCAAGATGACTTTCTTAGGGTTGATGATGTGCTGAGGTTCTTCAGGAACATCCTCAGAGAGGAAAGAGTGTGACAAGGCATCAGCTCTGGTATTCTTGTCTACGGGGCGATATTTGAGCATGAAGTCAAAGCGATTAAAAAACAAGGACCATCTGATTTGTCTGTGGTTAAGACGTTGCACATGACGGAGATACACTAGATTCTTGTGGTCCGAGAATACGGTAATTTGATGTTGGGCGCCTTCGAGCCAAGGCCGCCATTCCTTGAATGCCAGTTTAATACCTAGGAGCTCTTTATCTCCGATCCCATAGTTCTTTTCTGCAGGAGAAAAGCGTCGCGAGAAAAAGGAGCAGGGATGTAAGACTTTAGAATCTCCAGTTTGGCTTAACACGGCCCCTACTCCAACATCTGAAGCATCAACCTCCACGATGAAGGGTCTATTATGGTCCAGGTGATGCAGACATGGCTCAGTGTAAAAAGGCAGTCTTTAATTTCTCGAACGTGGAAATGGCCTCTGCAGACCATTTAGAAGTGTTGGCCCCTCTCCGTGTCATTGCAGTTAAGGGCACTGTCAAAGAAGAATAGTTCTTTATAAAGCTTCTACAGTAATGTGTGAACCCCAAAAATCATCTCAGGGCCTTCAGACTGGTAGGTTGAGACCAATTCTTGATACTCTTTAATTTTTGGGGATCCATCCAGAAGCCTTGTTTCGAGATGATATAGCCAAGGAAAGGCACAGTCTCTTTGTGAAATTCACACTTTGACAATTTGGCGTAGAGGCGATATTTTCGAAGTCTCAGTAATACTTGTTTGACATCTGCTAGATGAGTAGACATATCCTGTGAGAATATCAAGATGTCATCTAGGTAAACAACGACACTTTTGTACAGAAGGTCGCGCAGAATGTTGTTCATCATGTTCTGAAACACAGCAGAAGCATTGCACAGGCCGAAGGGCATTACCAAATATTCAAAATGGCCATCTCGAGTGTTGAAAGCTGTTTTCCACTCGTCGCCGTCGCGAATGCGAACCAAGTTATAGGCTCCCTTTAGGTCAAGTTTTGAGAATATCTTGGCTCCTTGAAGTCGATCAAACAGCTCTGAGATCAGAGGTAAGGGGTATCGATCTTTAATAGTGATCTCGTTCAGATCTCAATAGTCGATACAAGGACACAGAGTGCCATCCTTCTTCCCCATGAAGAAAAAGCCTGCGCCCACAGGAGACTTAGATAGTCTATTGAAACCTTTTTGCAGGTTTTCCTCAATGTACTCGGGCATGGCCTTGTTCTCTACCACTGACAGTGGGTAGACACGTCCCTTAGGAGGTTCAGCATTAGATTTCAGTCTTATTGCGCAGTCATAAGATCTATGTGGTGGAAGGATGTCAACAGCTTCTTTGGAGAAAACATCATGAAATGATGCATACTGAGTCGGCTGTCCTGGCATCACTGGAGTTGTAGGCATACAGAGAATAGGAGAGGCCTCCTTTAGGCATTTGCCATGACATTCTGGGCTCCAACGAGAGAGTTTCAACGTAGCCCAGTTGAATTGTGGCATGTGCAGCTGCAACCAGGGTAACCCCAGAACATTAGGGTGCATGGCGTTCTCTAACACAAAGATTGAAATTGACTCTGTATGGAGGGCTCCGGTGTGGAGGGATACCGGTTCGGTACAACAGGTAACCTCACCTGGTAACAGCTCTCCATGTATAGACAATGAGTAGTGGAGTCTTCAAAGTGGTGAGGGGAATCCTCAAATGTTCCGCTAATCATTGTAGAATAAAATTACCTCCTGCCCCTGGGTCCACCAGGGCAAGGGTCTGGAATTCCAAAGGTCCGCAGATCAGAGAGACAGGGAGAGAGAGCGGAGGAGAGGGCGTAGTAAGGCCTAAGAAAAGTCCTCCTGCAGGACTTAGGGCCGTCCATTTCCCAGGCATATGGGGCATGTATGGACTGCATGACCAGCTTGTCTACAGTATATGCACAAATCATTCCTCTTCCGAAGTCTTCTCTAGATGTCAGGTGACATCTATCCATTTTATTTTCCATTCCTTTCCTAATAATTCCTAACATTCATTTCTTTTTATTTTGATGGCAACTGCTCACTGAGCTGAGGATTTCAAAGTATTGTCCACTATGGTGTCCAGATCCATTTCCTGGGTAGTAACTCCTCTTTAATGTTCATGTTAAGGTGTGCTGCATAGCTCACTACTTTAAGTGTGCACAGTAAAATTTATTAAATAGGACTCTTAGGCCTGGATTTTCTAAGTTCGCATGTGATACCTTTGGAAAATGACCCCCTTAGTCTTATTTTTTGTTTCCTAAATTTAACCAGCTACCAATCCACAATATGACATTGCTTCCTATTGCATAACTTTTTAAATTCCTCAAGAGTCTATCATAAGGAAATCTATCAAATGTTTCTGAAATGTCATATATGATATGTCAACTCTCTGTCTTATATTCACAAGCTTACTAATACCTTCAAAGTTTTCTGATAGATTAGGAGGACACAAATTTCTTTTACTAATTCCTTGCTGAATCTTCCACATTAATCCATATTTAACCATAATTCCAATAATTCTATTTGGGGAAATTAATAAACATATAGGAGCAGCCACGCCAGGAAGAAACAAACATACCCCTTAAGCAGAAGCAAATCACTTTGAAACACAGCTGATGTTGGATTGTGCTTAAAAGATTGTGGGGTTACAACAGATGCATGATATTGAAAATCTGCACTGAAGATAAGAACTGCTCTGAGCATAATAAGTGCATTTAGTTGGAGAGTTCAAAGTAATAGAGACAATCCAGCCCTTGTTTTATCTTTCACTCCTGCTGTATCTGGGACTTTAGTCTCTGCACAGCTGAATAGAAACACTCCAAGCTGAACATTCCAATCAGAGGGCGATCTATTGGCTGGCCTTTTGCCAGGGCAGGAACAAAATTTGAAAATAAGCAGGCTTCTAACCATGCTTCAGTAGTCTGGCTGAAAGGCAGCTGAACTATGGGAGTGGAAGTGAAGCTGTGTGTTCTGTCCTTGAACGGGAGTGAGCAAAGCAAAAAAGCAATCATTGCCTTGTTTTATATTTTACTCCTGCTGTCTCTGAGGCTTTAGACCCTGGCTCTAATATTCTTTAATAGCTTATACATATAATAATCATATAATTAGACTAAATTAGATTTACCAAGTATAATTGATATTTTCCATTTACAACACCACCCTTGGGTTCTGAAGTGATTGCCGGCCTCTTCTTATTCCCTATGTCTCCAATATATTTTTTCTTCCTGATGCTAATCCTCCCTAATTGTATTCCCTGCTACAAACCACAACTATTATCAAGTTCACCCTCCCCTATCCCTACATTCTCTATCTCGCCTGCCATTCTGTCATCTACATTGGCCACTGCTCTTGAAATTCAAAGTTTTCTTCTCCTCATCCTACCATTTCTATTATCCCTGACACAATCTCATCCTTATCATTATCAGCCCAACTCTACCTATCTTCTCTGTATTCTCCTGCTTCTCCTTCTACTTTTAACTGGGGATATAAATCCCAATCATGGTCCTTCAAGGCAATTTTGACCCCATCATCCCATATCAAGCTGCAACCCTTCCAATCGTATCGCTATTTCCCTTCTCCTTCCCTCTTCTCTTCCTTTCTCATGCTTCCTGTGGAATACAAAAAATGTGCCTTTAATCAGGACCTTTTATCTCTCATTCTCTTCATCTCCTTGTCTTAATGGAGATCTGGCTTTCTCTGAGGACACAGCTTCAGCTGCTGCTCTCTCACATGGTGGTTATCTCTTCTCCCACACATCTTGCCCAGTAGGCCACGGTGGTGGTGTTGCACTGTTGCTCTGCCCCTCCTGTAGATTTCAACCCCCTTCTTCCACCTTAATTTCACAATTTTCATGTGCATAAATCATATAATATGTGCAGAAAACATGGCTTATGTTCCCAAAGCATGTTTTCTGTGCATAAAATAAGATGTTTGCGTACATTTTTAAGCTTGTCCACATTTTTAAATTCCTGATGCATTAGCTTTCTGTATCAGGAGTTTAAAAAAAAACACTTTGGGGCAGATTTTAAATACGTGCGCGATCGCGCACCAGGTGCAAACAAAAGTATGCTGGATTTTATGATACGCATGTAGCCGTGCGTATCTTATAAAATCTGGGGTTGGCGCGCACAAGGGGGTGCACATTTGTGCAACCTGCGCGCGTCGAGCCCAGCGTGGCCTGCCTGTTCCCTCCGAGGCCGCTCCGATTTCGGCCTCGGAGGGAACAGGCAGGAACCACATCCATTCTCCTTCAGTTCATTAAAACCTCCCCCATTTTCAAACAAAAATAGAGCTGCAGAGGATTCACTTTGCTGTGGCATATCCCATTGGATGCCATGGACTTATCCTCTCTTATTTTCACAAGTACTTCAGGTGCTTCCTGGGCTGGACTGGGCTGGGCTGGGCTGGAGAAGAGAGTAATAGCAGATGCTGAACTAGGGGAGAAAGTGATGGGAAATGTTGGGCTGAGCTAGGGGAGAGAACAATTGGCTATGGGAGAGAAAGAGGGGAGATGATTCCTATTGGTTTCCTCTGCCATTTTTTGGCCACAGCCCCTCATCCTTGGGCTGTGGCAAAAAGAGAAATACAGCATTAAAAGGGCCTTGCAGCCCATCTCTTCCCAATCTAAAGAACAACACCTCCTGGAACAATAACTGTCAGCCCTCCCAGGCCCGGTTCTCATGAGGCCCTGCTTGGATCCTCCCTAACTCCCAATGCAAGTAAAAACATTTTATTTTTTTTTACTTATGTCAGTGAGTTGTATGTGTCAGTGAGCAAATATGTGAGTGGTCATGTGTTAGAGTGTGTGCTTCTGAGTGTGTGTATGTGAGTGACTATGTGTGTGTGTGAATGAAAGAGGAAGGCTCTGGAAGGCAAATTTAGGCTCTTACAAAGAAAGCTGAAATCCAGGGTAGCATTCTCTGAAATGCTTCCTGTTCTATACGCAGTTTTGTAAGGAACTGGGGAACCTTTTGGAGAAGGGGGAATCTTTTCCATAGGGACAGACTCCACATTAACGAGGATGGAACCAGGCTGGCTGGTGCTAACCTTTAGAAAGGAGCTAGAGCATCTTTTAAATTAGAACAAACGGGAAACTGACAGTAACTCAGCAGCACATGCTTCAGAGGGAGATATCTTCGAAGTATACTAATGAAGCAGAAGAGGTATGGCATCCCAAAAGAGAGGTTCCAATAAAAGCAAAAATAGTCTATGTGCCTATAAGTAAAGAATTACCTGAGCTAAAAGATTCAAAATTATACCTGTAACTCAAAAGCAGGCTGTTAATACAAACAAAAGCACATTTTAAAATGTCTGTATGCCAATGCCAGAAGTCTAAGAAGTAAAATGGAAGAGTTAGAATGTATAGCAATGAATGATGACATAAACTTAATTGGCATCTCAGAGACATGGTAGAAGAAGGATAATCAATGGGATAGTGCCATAGCAGGATACCTATTATATTGCAATGATAGAGAAGAGCAACTTGGTAGGGGGGTGCTTTATGTCCAGGATGGCATAGAGTCCAACACTGTTTGAGTCAAATTCCCGGTTACCTCTTGCCATTGAAGCAGAGAACAATGTTGAAGTTGTATCAAAAGTATCAGGGTTATTGGTTAAGGAAACTGGAAGAGTGGTCGAAGATATGGCAGCTGAGATTCAATGCCAAGAAGTGCAGAGTCATGCATATGGGGGTGTGGAAATCCGAAATAATTGTATTCGATGGGGGGGGGGGAGAAGGGATGATGTGCACGGAGCAGGAGAGAGACCTTGGAGTGATAGTGTCTAATGATCTGAAGTCGGCGAAACAATGTGACAAGGTGATAGCTAAAGCCAGAAGAATGCTGGGTTGCATAGAGAGGAATATCGAGTAAGAAAAGGGAAGTGATTATCCCCTTGTACAAGTCCTTGATGAGGCCTCACCTGGAGTACTGTGTTCAGTTCTGGAGACTGTATCTCTGAAAAGACAGAGACAGGATGGAGGTGGTCCAGAGAAGAGTGACCAAAAAGATGGAGGGTCTTCATCAAATGACTTATGAGGAGAGATTGAAGAATCTAAATATGTACACCCTGGAGGAATGGAGGAGCAGAGGTGATATGATACAGACTTTCAGATACTTGAAAGGTTTTAATGATCCAAAGACAACGACAAACCTTTTCCGTTGCAAAAAAATCAGCAGAACCAGGGGTCACGATTTAAAACAACAGGGAGGAAGACTCAGAACCAATGTCAGGAAGTATTTATTCATGGAGAGGGTGGTGGATGCCTGGAACGCCCTTCCGGAGGAAGTGGTAAAGACCAAAACTGTGAAGGATTTCAAAGAGGCGTGGGATAAACACTGTGGATCCATAATGTCTAGAGGATGTGAATGAAGAGAAGAGGCATGGTGGTGGCTTGCGGGAATGACGGCTACTACCTGGAAATTAATATCCTTATTCAATAAACATACACACGGTTAATGTGACTCCAACATTGCTCTCTGCTACAATGGCAAGAGGAAATATGGAAAAAAAAGGATTTACATCCACAAAAAAGCAGGGAAGTAGCTTGCTTGTTACGGCAGTTACTACCCCAAACCAAATAAGCCTGATACTTCACTTTCAAGGCATATCCAGCATAGCTCTCTGCTTCAATGGCAGGGGGAATGAAGAAAAGAGGATTTATATTCAAACAACCAACAAGGACTGAATTGCACAGGCTGGGTAAACAAGTGTGAGAGTAGCTTGCTTATTACGGTGGTTACTACCTCTAACCAATTAGCTAGATACTTCACTTAGATGCAGCTCCAGCACTGCTATCTACATCAATGGTGGGGTGGAAGGGAAATAGAACTAAAAAGTTACTTATAAGGGACAAGAGTAACAGATAAGTATGAAAAAAATAAGTGTGAAAGCTTACTTGGCAGACTGGATGGACCATTTGGTCTTCTTCTGCCGTCATTTCTATGTTTCTATGTAACAGCCACATCAGCAAGTTACCTCCATGATTATTTGTTATCCCAGACATAACATTAAATGTCTTTGTTGGTTGCTGTCTGAATCTAATTCCCCTTTTCCCCCTGCCATTGAAGCAGAGAGCAATGATGACATTGCATTAACAGGATGAAGGCTTATTGGTTAAGGGTAGTAACCGCCACACTAGCAAGATACCCCCGTGCACTCTTTTCTTCATTTCCATCCTCTAGCCTTTAGGTATTCACAGTGTTTATCACATGCCTCTTTGAAATCTTTCACTGTTTTTGTCTTCACCACCTCCTCCAGAAGAATAATATAAGGGCCTTAAATTGAAGGGTAATACATTTTCCCATCATAGATCAATTGGGACCAAGGGAACTGTTTAAAGAATATATCACGCAAATTCTAAATATACCAGAGGTTAACCATCCAGTTATAGTAAGGGCTTTTTATATAGGCATAAGGAAAAAAGTTCCAACAAAATTAGATCAAATACAAAATTCTCAAGAACATCAGGAATCCATAAATATTTATGATCTGTTGCAAACATCGCAAGGAAAGATAGAAATAAAAAATAGAGGCACATTGTTGTTACAGTTTACCTTTATTACTGGTAAGGATGTTATACTTAAATCTTTTTTTTGCAATAGATCAAAAAATTTTTATGAACAAAAAATTTGGATCTTTCCGGATTTGGTAAGGGCTACTCAGCTCCGTAGAAAGAGTTTTCTACTACTTAGAAAAGAGGTAGTAGATAAAGGAGGATTCTTTTTATTAAAATACCCCTGTAGATGTATCATCAAGAGAGAGGGGAAAAATTACTCATTCCTAGAACCAGAACAACTTAGAAATTTTCTAGGGGGGAAAACAGCCAGTTAATATAGATTGATGGAAATCTCATAACATTTTCTGGTTAGGTTAAGATTTCAATTAGTTTCTCTCATAAAAAGTTTCACAGAGGATATCCTTAATTTTTCCTGTAGTTAGGAGGAACAAGAATTATTTTTATTGTATTTCAAAAAATATTATGTATATTTCTTATTAAAATGTTTCTTTCTTGTTCTGCTATTACTGTCTTGCTAATTATGACTGTATAAATTGAAAATTCATAAATAAAAATTAAAAAAAAAATCTGCACAGTGCACACCAGCCTGACACACGCGTATTGCCTAGCTTCGAGATGCATAGGGCTTTTAAAATTCACTTTGAGTGAGTACCAGTAGCACAACTGCAGAATATATGTGCATGTGTCTCTCTGTACCAGTGATTGGCAGTGTGCTTACCTCATTGATTGGCAACTGGTTCAAGAGCTAATTGGTTGGCAAAAGAATTTAACAACAGGTCAGGAATCTAGGATATATATATATATATATATATATATATATATATATATATATATATATATATATATTTCTATTTATTTATTTATTTATTTTTAATTTTTAGAATTAACCAAACTTGGGAGGGGACCAATCAATTCAATGGATGGAAGTGGGACTGCAGCTCAGTTTGCTCACCCCTGTTCTACATAGTTATTTAGAAAAAAAAAGTGAAATTTATGTTGGAGATATTTTGGTTGAATTCTGCAAAGCTCAAGGTCACATAATATAACTCTCAAGGTTCAGCTTTCTTTTGGGAGCTGCTAAAGCATGTACTGCACAGAAAGTACACGAAAGAGACAGACATGTTGTACCCCATAGAATGGTTTTGAAAAAGCCCTCGGGCTGATATTTTCCTACAATCCACCGCTGTAAATATCATTATGTTTTTATAATGCTTCCTGCCAAACACATCCCTCCTGTAAGCCTCTCTCTTTCCACCATTGCTAAATCAAATTCTGGCATGAAAGACTAAACTTTTTTTCACCTGTATCTGTTATCGTCAGAATAGCACCTGCAGTGTTCATGGCTTCCTGCCTTCTTTCAGTATCTCTACTATGGATGTGCAGTTGTTTCATTTAATATGCATTCACAACTTTTTATGCTCATAAAGTTATACTTATGTGCATAAAATGTGATTTTACACACATATGAACAAAGTTATATGCGCAAAGCTGAAATTACATGTGGAAAGTAATGAAATGAGTGGAAAAAAAATAAAGAAAAAGATTGAAACAAATGAATGAAATGTCCCAAATACAAGTTTGTCCATACACATCCCTAATAACTACTGCAGCTCCTGCAGTCCTGGGCAAATGACTTCACTTACTTAACGGAAAAGCCTGATACTATATGCTGCTTTCTTTCACCCACCTGTTTCTCCCAAAAAAAGTAGCTGAGAAAGAGAGGAAGAGGGAGGAAGGAAAGTCTTTAGAGAGGAAAACCAAAATGGGAGGAAACTCGGGAAACATAATAACATTTAGTAATATAATAAATGACTGCAGACAAAGACTATCTGGCCCATTTACTTTGTCTCATTATTCTATCTAGCCTGCAAAGGCTACTTTTCAGCTGCCAACTACAGAGCGTGACCACCTGCCAGATTTCTTCTTAGCCAGGATATTCTTTTTGGTCTTCCTCCTTTATGCTCCATCGTCTTGAGTAGAATAACATAAAAGGACCCCACTTAGTTAAACAGAGTCAAGCAGATGTGTGGTTTAGACAGAAAAAACAAGAGGACATTTGAGAATGGGGTTTTAAAAACTTAATAAGAATGGATTAAAACACAGATCTACATACTCATACTCTAGGGAAAACATTTTTTTTTGAAAGAAATAATAAACTAACATTTCCAGTTCCCAGCACAGAGTCATATAAATCATTGTGATCTGTCACTGGAAACAGAAAACAGGTCTCACTTGACTCAATTGTCCTTTTTCCAGCCTATCTTTACTTTGTCATCTCTATCCATACAATTTTCTTCCTTGTCTCTAAATTTCACATTTAACCATCTCTATTCATTTTCCCACTACTTCCCTTCCCCAGTTATCAAATACAACTACATTTTCTTTTTTATTTATTTTGAATACTCTTTTCATTTTAGTATGTAATTCAACTAAAACATATAGGCATCTGCCAGTTTAGAATACTATCATATGCAGATGTTGTGAAGAATATTTCAGATTTGGGACTGAATCAATAAACTTTTTCTCAAAGACAGATAATGGGAGAAAAGATTAAGTAGATCTGGCCCTCTTGTGTCTGTGGGAAAAATGTTTAGTGCATAGGTCCCATGGTTTTTTAATCCTTTCGGAAACATTTATTGAGAGAAAACCATGAGACATTGTTTTTGGGATAATGTGATAAGGGGTTCTGTGATTGCCTTTCTACTTTTGACTTTCTTTAGTACAAACATTGTATAATGATCTGTTGATTCAAATGATATAACTATGTAAGTGGGAAACAGTTTCTGGTCTCCTTGCTTTCCTAAAAAATTCAATAGAAGGGAGAAAAGTACTCTGCAAAAAGGAAAAAAAGAAAGAAACTCAATACCATGTGTAGTGCATATGCTTCATCTGGAAAACTAACCACCACCTCCAGCAATCTTGCTTGCCATATGTCTCTGAACCTTCTGATGTCTAAACAGAAAAGTTTTTCTTTCTTTTTTTTTTTTTTTTGTGGAGTGAAACATGAGACCAGTAATGAACTAATGAAAAAGCAATAGAATAGGCAAAAATAAGATCTTTGATATCCTAGAGCTTAGATACCTTTCAATTTGTTTTTCCTATGGAATGAAAAAATATTCCAAAATAATATTTAAATAAATATTTATAAAGTGTAGAACAATTATTTTGCTAATCTCAAATATATATGACTTATTTTGCACAAATTAACTGTCTGAAAATTGCATTCTTTCAATATAACTAAGAAGGAAATTGTCAAAGGGGCTTCCATGAGTAAAACAATGCTTCTCATGCAGACATGGCCTCATAAAATTGAATGCCCAGTATGTGGGTGAATTTAGGCACATGACATGTTTGCGTGTAAGTTTATCTGGACTCAGTGGAGGTATACTTGGGAGTGGGAGTGGATTGGACTTATCTGCAAACTATTGTATTTTTTAACATAGTCATAGAAATTTTCAGAAACATATGTGCAGATTTTTTAACATAATAACTTGTGGAACTAGATTTGATAGGATAATTACCAAAGTGGATTTATGCACAAGAGCTCACTTTGAAATTGCCAAGTAGTTTAGGTGCAATGAAACAAAATTACTCCTTATAAGTCGCACAAACCTAGAAACATGATGGCAGAGAAAAAAAACATATGGCCTGCTTAATTTGCCCATCCACATCAACTAATTCAGCTTTGCAACTCCTACCACTTCCTCAGAGATCCCCTGTATTTATCACACACTTTCTTGAATTTACATACTGTTCTTGTCTCCACTCTCCACGGATGCTGTTCCATGCATTCAGTACCCTCTCTATAAAGAAATATTTCCACACATTACTCCTATGTCTACCCATTTCACCCTTATTTATTTATTTATTTATTTATTTATTTATTTATTTATGTATGTATGTTTTTTTTATATACCGGCATTCGAGACAGCAGTCACATCATGCTGGTTCACATAAAACAGGAGTGCATAATAAACTTAAACTTAAACTAGAACTAAGGTGCAGAAAAGGCAGTTACATGTAACAAGGGTGGAAGAACTGGGCGACGAGGGGAGAGAAAGGACAGGTAAATAATGGCTAACGATAGTTACAAGTAGTTAACAATAGGGTAGTAGATGTTTGTGTGTTGATGTTGAGGTCGAGCTTCAGATCACTTATCATTTTAGTAGCCACTCTAGGACTGACTCCAACTTTTAGAAAGTGTATCTCCAGAATTGTACGCAGACTTCCAAATGAGGTTCCATCAAGGACTTATGTAGGGGCAATATCACCTCCTTTTTGTCTGGTGACCATTCCTCTCCCTATGTACCTAAGCATCCTTATGTCTTTGCCATCACCTTATCCACCTGTTTGCAGAGCAGATGCAAGCATTTTTGGTGCTCTAGGTGAACCTTTGGTCACCTCCCCCCCCCCCCCCCCCAACAACTTAACTACTGGCAGCAGTAGCTCTAGCACAGTACTCCCTTTCTTGATGGTATTGGCTATGAAACAGTACCTCTCTAGACTTCACACTGGCAGGATTTCGCCACTGCAAAAATTTTGGAGATCTAGATGACTGCCTAGTATGCCTAGTGAAAGCACTGGCCCTGTCAGTTTGGCCACCTTAAGATTATCAGATATGATAAAACCCAGATCCTGCTCTTCTTTTGTACTTAGCATTTCTCCCCTATACTGTACTTCTCCCTTAGGTTTTTGCAGCCTAAATGCATAGCTCTGCATTTTTTAGTATAAATCTCAGTTGCAAGACTAAAGGCCATTCCACAATCTTTGCTAGATCCTTCCTCATTTTTTCCATACACATCCAATCTGTTGCAGATTTTGGTAGGATTGTCAAAAATATAAACCTTACCAGACAATCCTTCCATAATGCTGCTCATGAAAATGTTGAAAAGAACTGATCCCTTTTCCATCTCACTAGTAATGCCTCCTCATTGGATTGAACACCATTTATCAGTGCCATTTGTTGTTTCCCTTTGTTGTCTTACCCAGTCAGAGTGCTAAATTTATTTATAAATTGCCTCTATAGAATCATGTCAAATGCCTTACTGAAATCCAAGTACACTACATCTTATTTATTTTTTTAGAATGTATTTATTTTTAGATTTTTATATTCTGCTTTTCACACATTTTTCAGCACTTCAAAGCGGATTACATTCAGGTACTGTAGATATTTCCCTATCCCCAGAGTGCTTTCAATCTAATAGGGTCCTTCTCCAACTCGTGTTATGGCATTTCCACATGCATTAAGGCAGTTTCACATGTGAAAAAAAGCCTTAACGCATGTGAAAAACACCATAACGCATGGTGCGATGCTAATTTTTAAAAGGAGAGAGATTGGGGAGGAGTCAGGGGTGGGGATTTTGTAAAAGTGGGCTGGCTTCGTGAAGCCATATTACATGACATTGCACAGTTTTAACGCCAGAAATAACTACACATTTTTCATTAGTGATAAGCTGTGCAATGTGCCTATATTGCAATTTTTTCACAAATTCCGTTTTGGGCATTTTTAGGCTGGGGAAGGGGGAGGAGAGAGGGATATGGAGAGAGAGTGAGAGCAAGAGAGAGAGAGACTCTGGGGGTGGCACCATAGCAAGCAGCTATTTATGCTACTATAGGAGGACCACCTAGTAACTTGAGGTGAGGTTTTTGTAGTGGTGTAGGGGTTAGGGGCCACTTTTACATGCAGAGTGAGATTTGTACAATGTTCTATTGATGTTACCCAGGTAGAGAGTTCATCAAGCTAGGTTGAGAGAACACTGTCAAAATCTCATTGTTGTCTGAGTTTCTTCACTCCAAAGGACATCAAATCTTCATAAGAGGGTACTGTTCTCTTCGTACATCTCACTCTGCATGTAAAAGTGGCCCCTGACCACTACATCACTACCTAAACCTCGCCTCAAGTTATTAGGTGGGCCTCCTATTGTAGCATTAAAGCTAACTACTAGAAGGGCTTTATGGCTAGGCTCTCTCTCTTTCTCCCTTCTTCTACCCCCCCGGTGGTTGCAGGTAGGAAATGCAATAATTGTGGTATTACCACAAAGTGTGAAAAGTTAACACACTTTGCCGTAATACCTTTGCAAAGCACTAAGATAGCACACATTGTGATTAATAGGCTAATACCATAAAACACACACCTCTTCCTATCACATGCAATACTTTGATGAATCTAGCCCTAATTTGTACCTTCCAGCACTCTTCCCTCAATCAAATAAATTGATTAGGTTTGTCTAAAAGATCTACCTCTAGTAAATCCATGCTGTCTCGTATCTTGCAATCCATTGAGATCCAGAAATTGCACTATCCTCTGTTTTAGCAGTGATTCCAATAATTGTGTCACCATAGAGATCAGACTAACTAATCTTTAGTTCCCAGTGTTTTCCTTTCTTCTGCTTTTGTGAATAGAAATCACATCTGACTGCTTCCAGTCCTCCTGAACTATTCCTGACTCTCAAGAAGCATTGAAAAGGTCATCCATTGTCACCACCAGAAGTTCCCTTAATACCCTTAAACATTTGGCCCCGTCACTTTATCTACTTTAAGTTTAGTTACATGTGTTGTTATACAATGTGTATACCTTTAGTCACATGTAATTTCAGCAGTATTGAAAAATAACCCGTATAAATTGTATTTTCAAGTCTATACACATTAGTTCCTTTAGAAAACATCCATACAAAAACCAGGTGTAAAAGTCCACAAGTACTTTGTAACTGTGGCAAGTTTCAAAGTGAATGAATGCATCCATTTCCTCTTTATAACTAAGTATATATTGATCATGTCCTTAAGCGTACAGTACGAAAATTGTCCCTCAAAGACTAGTATAGGAGGAAGCAAAAGGACAGTATGTTAACCTATGAAAAATAAATGCATTGAAAGAAAAAGCAACAACATGGTTGATTAAGAATGATAAGCAATTGGCCAGCCATCCCATTTGGAACCTGCCTAACTCCTCTCACTACTATTTATTTTAGATTAAAATCTGAGGATTGCTATTTATTTTAGATGGACATCTGGGGTGCTATGAGCTTCCATTTATGGCTATCTGAAGTTTTTTTCCTAGTTATAATTCCAAACCCTTCATTTAAAACAACCATTGCAGTTATAGTACTTCAGCTCAGGGGGCATGCACATCCTTCCGGAGTGTACACAAGTGTATCCATCAGCAGGTCAGTAGGCATTAATAATAATTTGTAATGTTTTCTCATCTTCACCCTATACTGTAGGTCTATGAAAGTTGCTATAATATTATCCCCCAGTATCTGCTAATCAGAAAAGTAGGATCTGAGTTAGGAATGTAACCCAGATTTCTCATACAGCAGTAAGCTTTTTGGATAAATATTTTCATATATGAGTTCAGTGGATGATATATAGCCTTGTTACTGTTTTCCTGTCTAAAGTTCTGAAGGAAGGAAGGCCCGGGTTTATGTTGGAAATGATTGAAGAAGGCATTTTATACGTTATGATTACATACCATTCTATAGATAAACTGTTAATAACTAAGTTTCAGGGACATATTGCTTAAATTAATCTTCCCACACCTTTGGATCTCCGTTGAAGCCTATACGTGGTGAAACAATCGTTGTCGAGGGGAGATTTTCACATGACAGCCATTTTGGCATTGAAAAAATAGTGTAGTTTATTACACAGAGAGGATTTTTTACTCATAAGACTGCAAGAGTATTATGGAAACATTTGTGTCCATAGTAGCAATCATTTAGTTTTTCATACAGTGGACTGGACCATTTGCTCGTATATCTCCAGGTTTCTAGGACATTTGGTTTTGCTAGAACCTTTCAAGGACTATTCAAGATCTTATTATCTTTATTTCCATTTAGTTTAATACAATAATTTAAATAATTTATAAGCTTGTTTTGTATAATTTCATTCATAAAAATGTTTGTATGATGGATTAATTCCAGCGGAGGTTTTGTTACATGAGTGTTCATGTCTTATTATAGACATGCTATATATTTTGTTGCGGGGTTGTCACATGAGGTAGAGCCGAACCTTGAATCTAGACATCTCAAGCTTCCCTAGGCAGTTCCACTCCAAAATACTCTCCACCAATGGGGATTTTGGAGTCCAGACAGAGAAGAAGAACCAGGCTGCTTAGCAAGTAGTCTACCCTGGTGAAGCTCCCATTATTACTGACCTCCCACGGTACAGTCCCAGGAAAAAGAGTCACCCAAAACAACAGTGATACAAGAAAGTCTTATTTAGTACATATTGTTCTTTCAATTACTTGCTAAAGGAACAAGGTCTCACCTTGTCTGCAAAGCCACAATTCTGTAGCAAATGTTCCCCAGTCCACAGATCAGTGGCTTTGCTTACAGCTTTGGGCCTAATTTTTTTCTCTCTCTCTCTCTTTAACAACAACAACCAAAAAACACAAATTTAAGTTTCAGCCCTATAAGTCATAGGGATTCAAAGTCCCTGTACCAAAACACCTCAGAAGGCTTCTTGGGCTGTAGCACAACTCTTTCCTACTCCCCACCTTTGAGCTTTCAGGCAACAGCCTTCACTGTCCTCAAAACAACAAAATAAAACAAACAACAACAAAAAAACAGTTAAAGTTCAATACCCTTGGTCTACTTCCATCTCGGTCTGGATTTCTGGTTCTGGGCAATCCATCTACATATCCTTCTTCCCCTCTTTGGGGCTGGTTGGCAATTTAAACTCACCAATGTCCAAGTGTGCTCCCTCCTTCCATATCAGGGGCTCACCCATGTGTATCCAATCACCCAGGGTCATGCCCACCTGGTACATGGCTGCCCTCTCTCCCCATACCCATTAGTCTTTGGGAGACTCTAAGAGCATGGGAGCTTTAGTTTCCCTCCTGTCTTTCCTGGGCCTCTGCTGTCTGTGTTTGCATCTGGCACTCTGAGGTAAAGCTGAACATTGACTGTGAACATCCCAAGCTTCTCTAGGCAGTTACACTTTGCAGTACTCTCCACCATTGGGGATTTTGGAGACTAGGCGGAGATTAAGAACTGGGCTGCTTAGCAAGTAGTCCACCCTGGTGAAGCTCCTGAAGTTGCTGTCCTCCCAAAGTACAGTCCCAGGAAAAGAGTCATCAAAAACAACAGTTATGCAAGAAAGTCTTATTTAGTATATATTGTTCTTTCAATTAGTTGCTGAAGGAATAAGGTCTCACCTTGTCTGCAAAGCCACAGCCCTGCCTCAAATGCTCCCTAGTACACAGATCAGAAGCTCTGTCTACAGCTTTGGGTCTATTCTCTCTCTCTCCCCTCTCTCTCTCTCTCTCTCTCTCTTTCTCTCTGGTTAACAACAACAAAAACAAACCCATAAACAAATTTAAGTTTCAGCCCCATGAGTCATAGGGAAACAATGTTTCTGCACCACAATGCCTCAGAAGGCCTCTTCTGCTTTCAGGCAACAGCCTTCCCTGTCCTCAAAATGACAAAAAAAAAAAAGTCAAAGTTCTATACCCCCAATCTACTTCCATCTCAGTCTGAGTTTCTGTTTCTGGGCAATCAACCTCCATGTCCTCTTCCCCCTCCATGCCCATCAAGGGCTCACCAATTACCAAGGATCATGCCCCCCCCCCCCCACCTGGTTTCTGGCTAGCCCTCTCGCCCCATACCCATTGATCCCTGGGAGACTCTAAGAGCCTGGGAGCTGTAATTTCCTTGCCATCTCTCTGGACCTCTGCTGTCTGGATTTGCTTCTGGATCTCCCTATAGTCATCAGGTCAAGGGTTTCCCTGATGTGCAAGCATGGTGCCTCATCACAAAATATATATATGGACTGATTCACATTGGAATTTATTTATTTAATGCCAATTTCTAGTCCACATATTTATACATACTTTTTAAAAAGTACAATATACAGTACATAAAATAAGTAATGAACAAAGAGAAATACTATCAAGAAAAAAAAAAGAAACAATGGTATTTTCTGCTTTTAAGTGCCTTCAAAAGCTATTTTAAATACATATATCTTTTTGCTGCATAATATTAAATGGAACTACTCAGGTATTTTCAGATTTTAGGGGTTGGTTGGGTTTATAGATTTGTAATATGGAATTAAACCATGGAATGGAAATGTTCTGTAGTTTATGGATCAATTTAACTATCTTGTATTGTATTCTGGATTGAATTGGGAGCCAGTGTAAAGCAGCAAGTGTGGGCAAAATATGTTCTTGTAATTTTGTTCATGTGAGTAATCAGGCAGCAGAATTTTGGGTATTTGAGTTTAACTTAATACATTATTGGGAAGACCGATTAATAGTGCATTACAATAGCTTATGTCAGACAGAATTAAAGCTTGGAGTACCGTAGAGAAATCTCATGGAGTTGAGGGTTTTCAGGTTTTTTACCATATGTAATTTAAAGAGTTTTTGACAATCTTGCTTATATGTGGTTTCCTGGACAGAGAACTGTCGATGATGACACCTAAGTTGCGTACATATTACTTGATTATAATTTTTTGACTTTTGAATGTTGAAGATGCTGGAAAGTTTATATCTAGATTTTTCATGTTGATAAAATGAGAATTTCTGTTTTGTCAATATTTAGTTACAATGTATTGTGTGATAGCCAAGAATAAATTGTGTTTATATATATATCTAATGATCTTAATATAAATGACCAGGAGTGTTGGTATGGAAAGAAACATTGAATGTCATTGGCATAAACTCTATAGAGTTTGGAGTGCCAAGCAGAGACTACATTTCCGATTCTGACTTGAAATGATCTCTAAGAAGAAGAAGATTTAGACCAGTTCAGAACAGTACCTTCAATTCCAAGTGAATGCAAATGGCACAGTAGTAAATTGTGATCTAATGTGTCAAAAGCTGTGATGATGTCTAAGAGAACTAAAATGTAATTAGTACCTTGGTCAAACCTACAAATGATAGTAGCTAATGAAGAGACTGGTAAAGTTTTAGTACTCAGGTTTTTATGGAAATCAAATTGAAACTGGTCTATCAACAGATAAGTATCAAGATATTCTGAAAGTTGTTTCAGAACAGTGGATTCTATAAGTTTTGCAATAAATGGGAGAGATGAAATTGGTTGGTAGTTTCCACTGCAAGATCAGTATTTTTTTTTCGGTATTGGGTAAATTGATGCCTGTTTTAAGCTGGAAGGTAAAGATCCATTTGAGAGAGATAAATTAGTTATGCATGTCATTATCAATGAGATGTCTTCTCTCACAATTTTTAGTAATGTAGTTGGACATGCATTGAAAGGGCATTAAGAAAAGTTTATCTTCTCAATTATTTTGGTCACTGCCAGTTTACTAACTGTTTCAAATGAATCTAATTTTTGATCATTTGCAGGGGCAGATTGGCCTATCAGAGGATAGGGCATCCCCGGTGAGTCAGTCGCTATATTCATGTGATTTTTTTTTTTTAACTTCCTGGCCTGAAGAAAGGTTTGGTGGGGCTGCATGGCCCAAAGAGAGGCCTATGTATCTGCAGCAAACCCCATGCTAACACAGCCCAAATAGAGGCCTGCACGGCCGCTGTAGAGCCCATACTGCTGCAACCTGAAGAGAGATCGTTGCAGCTGAGGCCCTCTCCATCCCACCCCCCTTCTTGCAGCTGGTAGCCGTGGCCATCTCCTACTTCCCTTCCAGCACTGAGAAACAACATTGCCATCCAACACTGTTCAAAGACAAGGCCAGAAGAAAGGGGGAGGCCTGACAGCTCTATGTGTGTATGTTTGTATGTATGAGAAGAGCCTGGGCATGTGTTTGAGAGAGACAGCAGGCCTGGGTGTCTGTATGAGAGAGCACCTGCATGTATGTGCGTTAGAGCCATTGTGTGTGAGAGAGTCTGCCTGTGTGTTTCAGAACCTGCTTGTGTATGCAAGAGTGAGAGAGCCTGCATGTGTATGTCAGAACCTGTGTGTGTATGAAAGAGTGACAAAGCCTGTGTATATGTGAGAGACTGCGTACGTATGACAAAATGAGAGAGTCTGTCTGTGTCTCTGTCAGAGTGAGAGAAGCTGTGTGTGTGTGTGTGTGTGTGTGTGTGGGAGTGAGGAGTCTGTGTTATGTGACAGCATATATGTGTTAGGAAGCTCTAGGAGAGCGGTTCCACTTTCCAGGGGATTGTGTGTTCTTGGACCACAGCTCGACCTCAGAGGAACTCCGAAGAGGTGCCACGGCAGGCGAAGCTTGCCCAAGCATGGGCTGGACAGGAGCAAGGCTGGACTGAAGACAGACAATGGAATCCAAAGCAAGAGCAAGGCTGGAACGAAAACAAGGATGACTGAAGGTACCGACCCTCCACTTGACCTGCACACTTTGGGAATGCTGGTCTTTGAATGGTCCTCCGACCATTCCAAGCCCTTTTGGACCTGCCGCTGGATAACGGCAAGAAGCGGCAGGCCGGATGGAGGCCAGGGGCAAACGAAGGCCTTGGAACATGAAAGGCTCAAACGAGGATTCAGGAACAAGATACAGAAGACGAGGATTCAGGAACAAGGTACTGGGTTGAGACTGCGATGCAGCATGCCCTACACAGCCCACCCACAGGGCTGGTCGCAGACTATGCTGGATGCAAGGCAGACTCTAGGCGAGATAGTGGAGCAAGTGAGAGGAACATGTCCCAGAGACTGTAGAGGCCTGCACCGGGGCGCGTCCTACATAGCCGCCTGTGGCTGGTCGCAGGCCACACTGGAGCGGCACAGGTTCATGCAGAGTCCAAAACATGGATGGAGCAGGCACAAGGTCCGAGGGATGGGACAAGATTCAGGAGACCGGACCTAGATGGGATTAGGCTTCAAGCAAGGATGACCCTCCGGAGGCTTGTGCTGCTGGTAAGAAATCAGGCCTTGTGCCATGAGGCACCCTACTCAGCCCGCCCGTGGTGCTGGTTGCGGACCATGATGTGGCATGCCAGGAAAGGTGGCGAAGAGGAGCCAAGGGTTCAGGACATCAGGCTGGATCACGAAACATCAGAACTGGATTGCGGACATTAGGAACATCAAGGCTGGATCACGGAACATCAGGACTGAACATCAGGAACGAAAGACGAACATCTGGACTGGATCACGGGCTTCAGGAATGGAAGACGGACATCTGGACTGGATCACGGACTTCAGGAACAAATTCACAGGACTGAAGAACATCTGGACATGGAACATCAGGAACGAAGGCTTGGATGAAGACACAGGAGCTCCAACAGGAATCACAGGACCTTGAAGAAGCAATGGAACAGAGACTCCTGGAGCGAAGGACAGGAAAATCCAGGAGCATTTAACTTCTTGCGAAGGCAATGAGAGACTGGAACAGGGCCCTTTTTATAGGGCTGAAGGAAATCAGATCGATGATGTCATCTTTGAGGGCCACAGGGCTTTTCCCGCCGCTGACCCTTTAAATTCTGAAGAGAGGTGCGCGCCCGCGCCTAGGAGGAAGCAAGAGAAGAGAGCAAGAACGTCGGTGGCGTCCTCCACATGGAGGGCCCAAGATGGAAGAGAGACAGGCTGCAGGAGCAGCTCCATGTCACAAAGAAGGACACAGGCAGCAGCAGGCACCAGCAAGGACGGCCTCCTTGCCGTCCGAGGACCCCTGCAGTGGCAAAGACGAAGCAGGAGCAGCTGCGGCGGCCTCAGGCGCTGAAGACTGAAGCAGGAGCGGCAGCGACGGCCACAGCCGCAAAGGAAGGCTCCCGGAGGGGCCCAGCCTTGCCGCACAATGCAGGAGATAGCCTTGGAGGAGCCCAAGACAGCGGCACAGCCCGCCATGGGGAATTGCGTCAGCGGCCCGACTGGCCGCGGAAGATAGGGGGCCTGAGTTCCCAACAATATGTGAGTGTGCAACAGCCTGTGTGTGTGACAGCATGTGTGTGAGTTGGGGAGAGATAGGTCCCCTCCGTCAATTCACAACAATCTCCCGGTGACTGGAAATCCAAATATCCTAGGTATAGAAAGCTGGAGATTTTTAATCCTAATATTTTTAATTTTGGGGTTCTATTTCATGTGTCTGCGGTTTGAAATATTTGGTGTTTAAGAAATATTAGAACAAAATTGTGAGTTATTTTAATTACTAGATGTTTGCTGGCTGTTGCCTGTTGCCTGCTTTACATATTTATTATTTTTATTAGTATGGCTTTAAATTTGAATGATGTTTTATATCTCTTGACTTTATTGCTTAATGTTTTGTTTTTCTGTTGTTGCACTGCATAGTAGTCAGGCTTGCTATGGTTTCCACAGCATGTGTGAGCGAGAGTGAGTGAACCAATTAGTACATGTGTGAGTGAGAGAGAACAAGCAAGTCAATGAGCATTTGGTTGAGCAACAGGACTATTTAAACTATTGAGCATAAGTGTAAGTCAGAGTTTGTGAGCCAGTCAGCATATAAGGCAGTTTGTGTGAGAATGAACATATATGTTAGTAAGTGTGTATATAAGAGAGAGGAGAAAGATTGTGCATACCTCCTATCCCTAACTAATCCATGACAATCTCAGAGTGACTGAAATCTAAAGTTCCAAGATATGGAGAGGAAGGGAATGTTTTTAGCCTTAGTTTTAATTATTGGGTGTTATTTGATGAGTCTGCTAGTTTGAAATATTTCATTGATTGGAAAATAAAAACAATAGATATTTTTAATCATTGGATGTTCTATTCATCAGCTACTTTGAAATATTTATTCTTTTTATGGGTATGGTTTTACTATTACGATTAATGGTTTATATATCTTGATTTTATTGTTTGGTGTTTAATGAGGAATGTGATGTTTCTGTTTTTCCATTGTTGCACTGCATACAGAATCTATCTTATTATGGTTTCCAATTCAGTTTTTGTTAACATGTTTCTAGTAAAACTTTATTGTCTCTTTATTCTGACTTTGATGAGAATCTGTGTGTTCTGCATGTGTGAATGAGGTGAGGGATTCTATTAGGGTGTAGTTTCTGTGTAGAGATCTATAACACCTTTGCTTGTTCTGTTTTCCTAATATCAAATGTATTGGTGTTTTAGGGCCTGGAGTAATATTTGCAATGTTGCCTTTTCATAGGTAGGGTTGTTACTGTTTGAGTGCTGGCAATTAGTACTGTTTTTGTATGGGAGGTTTACTATATTGTAATTCAGTTTACTCAAAGCTTTCTGCAAGGCTGTAAATTTTGCCTATGACACCTAATACCCTTGCACCAGCCCTGAGTTAGTGGCTCTCCCCAGTCTCGGCCAGGGTTTAATGTTCTCTTTATATAAGCCCAGGGAACAGTATGGGTCACTTCTGTTCCCCTCTCCCCTAGAGTAGATAGGTAGAGCAGAACCTGAGGAACCATAAAAGCAGAAGACTGTGCAGCCTGCAGTCAACTGGAATGCACAAGAGTGGTGGGAGTATTGTGGAGGAATTGAGACAAGCTACAGGCACAGGAAGCCAGGAGGAAATACCTGTGCAGTGTTGGGGAGGCTTCTGTCTGAGGTGATTGTACTGGGCTCTGAGAGAATCAGCTATCTATGGAACCAGAGTATCTCCTTGAGAATGGGATTGGGAAAGGGAGGTGGCTACTGTAGATTGGGGAAGGGCTGGCAGCAAGCAAGAACTTTCATCATGATGCAGCAGTGCTGGACTGGAGGAACTCACTGTGAGCACATGCACAACAGTAGCATATCTGTAAATGTGCGTGTGCCTGTGTCTTTGTCAGAGAGAGTGAGTGAGACACACTCAAACACATTTTGTCTGTGGGAGAGAGTATGTGTGTGGGTGTCTTTTTCTTTGACACAGACACACACCCACACTCTGCATGGGTGTGACTTTGGGTCTGAGAAAGCAAATGTGTCTTTGTGTGTATCAGTGTGTATGTGCCAATGAAGGTTCTGCAATCTAAAAATCTGTTTGTGACTGAGAGTGTGTGTCTGACACTGGCTAGCAATTTCATTCCTTGCAACTGGTCAAGAGCCAAACTGAAACCGAGGCTATGTCTCTATAAAAGATATAAGCAGATATGTAGGGGGCCCAACCAATTTGCATCAATGGAATGGGAGCTGCAGCTCTGCTCACCCCTGGTCTAGAACGTGACAACTTTTTAGTTGTCTAGGAAATATGAAGTTTATTTTGGAGATATTTTGACTCAATTCTGCCAGGTTCCAGAGTCAATTTGGTGTGCTTTTGGGAGCTATTGACACATGTGCTGCAGGTAAAGTACATGAAGCCGGTTCTGAAAAAAATCCCCCAGGCTGATATTTTCCTGCAATCCGCCCCTGATCATTTAGTATGATTTCAGTTTGGATTCATATTTCAATGTAGCAAAGTTAGCATGAATATTAGCTGTTTTTAATATGATAGCAGTAGCAAATTTCTTACCAATGTTCGTTACTAACTGTATTGAGTTGTGAAGTAGGGGAAACAAGGTTTGTTAACTTTCTGACTGTTGTAAATAATTCTCTAGGATTATTTAAAGCTGCTTGTATCCTTAAAGACTAATAGTCCTTTTTTACTTTGTTTATTTGATTTCTATAAGAATCAAGAGCAGAGTTGTATTTTTATTTAGAAATTGATGTTTTATTTTTTTGCCATAGGCATTCAACTTTTCTCAGATCTTGTTTCATCTTTTTTAGTGTACTTGTGTACCAAGAAGCATTCTTCTTGCATCGCAGTTTTATTGTTTTTTTTCTGGTTAAATCTCATCTAATATGTCTGTTGTAATGAGATTCCATGAATTCACTGCAGACTCTATATCTGATAATGAGATTTCCTGACTGCATGTGAGTATTTTTTCTTTAAACTTTTCAGAATCTATTTTACCAAGTTTAGTAATGAATTTCTGTGCTGATTAATGAGTAGGTGGGAACTGAGGTGACATATAAATTAAATAAAATGGTGATCAGACAATGGGATTTTGATTATTGATAAAGAAAGTTTAATATTAATAAAGCATTTGGATTTAGGAAAATAAAGTCCAAGATATGCCCACAATTATGCGTGGATACATGAACATTTTGTTCCCAGCCATTCATAGTGGATAATAGAAGATCCGCAATGGCAGATACAAGATCTTGATCAACGTGAATATTGAAGTCACCTAGCACAACTGTCAATTTTAAATCAATTTTAAGGTTAGCTAGACATTCAATGAGTGGGGAGATATTGTGATTCAGAAGTCCTAGGAGACAGTATATGAGGCAAAATTTATCTATATATGATGCTACTGCAAATATTTCATATGGAGCGAAATCTTCAATAAGGTAATGCTTGGATGGGTGTTTATTTTTTATAGCTATTAATAACCCACCACCACATTTATTTAGTCTTGGCTGGGAGAACACAGCATAGTCAAGTGAATTAAAGTGATTAAATAAAACAGAATCAGACTGCAATAACCAAGTCTCTGTCACTCACGGACAATCAGGATTATTATCTGACAAAAGGTCATAAATGATTGGAATTATTTTTTTCATAGCTTGTATATTAATTAAAAACAGGCATAGAGTAGACATCATAATTAATTTAGAAGTAGGTGTTATAATTATTAGATGCAGATATCTACATCTTAAATATTTTATCTTAGTAAGAGATTGAAGCTCACCATATTGGCCATATCCAGTAATAGTTTTTTAAAAATTTCCTGGTTCTGGATCGTGATTGCAGAAAATGGCATAGACAAAAAACCTTCGAAGGGGTGCTCAAAAGGGCAGGCTCCTTTGTGCATGCTTCTTCATGCATACGACAAAAGTGCGGGCCCCTCCTGTTCACAGCGCCTCTGGCGTTGCTGCGGTGATTATGAAGGCCCCGCTCTGATGATGTTACTGAGTGTTACAGATTGTTTGATCATGGGAGAGTTGCACTCTGGGCTCAGAGCTAGAAATACAGGCTGGGAAAGCAGAGTCAACCCCACTCTGGTGCCTGCCTGCATAATATGAAGATAGATCAGATAGCACTTGAAAGACTGGGTATGCAGGCAGACAGAAGTTTTCGTGTAGCATCACACTGGTGATTATGTATAGATTTTGATGGACATAATTCTTGGTATAATTAACAATATTATTATATTTATTCCTTACTCATCTCTCCATCAAAATGTTGACAGCTAGAATGCTATTAAATCAATCACCATATAACAAAAAAATATTAATATGGCATGCAGCATAATGAAAGCAAACATGATACAAAAAAGTAAGATCATATAATTCTAAAATATGAAATTATTTTAATAAAATTCAGAATAAAACTGTTACCCTCTGATGCCCAACATTAAGGTAATAACTGGCACTACATGCAAGTTATCCCCCTCTCCTCAGGCCTTCTGTTAAGTGTGGCAACTGTTGCTCCATGCAGGTTACCCCATTCAAAAATACTACACATAAAGTTAACATTATTTCATTTCCATCCTCTAGCAATTAGGGATCCTCTGTGTTCATCCCATGCACTTCTGAATCTCATTGCAATTCTTGTCTTCTTAACCACCTCTTCTGGCAAGGCATTCATTGCACCCACCACCCTTTCAGTGAAGAATTATATCATGCCATTGTTTCTGAGTCTAACCACTCTTTTTTCCTGCTGGTTGTGCCCTTTTCTATGCAGCCAAGCATCCCTTTTCTCATACCGCCAACTTGAATTCTCAGCATTACAACAGAATAACCATTCTACAACTCCAAAAAATGCCGTGGCTGCGGAGTTGTAGAATGGTTTTTCCTATGTAATGTAGAGAATTCAAGTTGGCGGTATGAGAAAAGGTCTTTAAAAGTGTCCTAATTGAAGGCAAGGAACAGCACAGGCAGAGGAGAAGAACTGAAGACTGACTATGAAGACAAGACGAAGGAACTCAGGAACACTTAGGAACTAACAAGATGAAGATCAGGAGCACAGGAATAAAGACCAGGAAGACAAGAACAAGGACCAGGAGGATGCTGAAGCAGCTTGCTGCTACCTATTGCCGAGATACTGGAAAGGTGTCTGCAGGGGCCTTTTATACGGGTGAAGAGTGATGTCATTAGATGGTGCCTCCTGATGTTTCCTGCATTTGGCCCTTTAAGTTAGCTGAGATCAGTGAGTGCAGGCCCTAAGGGAAGCGGGGCCCAGTGGTATTGGCAGCATCCTGCTGCAATCGATGGGAGAAGCATCCTGCTGTGGTTCCCCGTTGTATTTAGGAAGGAATGCCTGGCATCGGAGAAGGGCAGTGGGGGTCCAGCCAACCCAGTAAGTGCAGCAGTACCCCCATCTTAAGACCTCTTCTTGAGGGTCTTGGTTTCTTGGAATGGAGGGTGTAAGGCTCCTTTAGAATATTAGCATCCAGAATATTTGAAATGGGTTCCCAAGTATTCTCCTTGGGGCTGTAACCCTTCCAGGTGATGAGGTACTCCCATCTCTTGCCATGACACCTGGAATCTAGAATCTCCTTTACATCATATATTGTGCTATCTTCAGAAGTCACTTCTTGTGATTTAGGATGCAGTCTGGAGGGCCAGGAGAAGATTACAGCCTTTAATAAAGATACATGAAACACGTTGTAAATACCCAATGTAGGTGGCAGTTTTAACTGGTATGTCACGGGTCCAAACTAACAAAGGATAGTATACGGTCTGAAGTACCATGGAGCGAGTTGCATGGATGGCACTCTGAGGCATATGTGTCACCTGCTTAACCATATTTTCTCCCCTGCCTTGAATTGTGGAGCAGGTCTTAAGTCTGGAGGAATGTCTTGTGTCCGGCTTCTATGCTTAGACTGACCATTTCCCTAGGGGTGACAAGCAATGGTAAAATTTAAGGTGATTCCAAATTTCCCACACAGTGATCACCAATACCTTAATGTGAATTTTACTCCATGGTCAGGTACAATATGTTTGGGTAGTCCGTGCAAATAAAAATATGGAACATGAACAGGGGTGCTAGTTCCGGTGCAGAAGGGAACCCAGAGAGTGGGATAAACTGAGCCATCTTTGAGAAGCAGTCAACATCCATCCAGACTACAGAGGTGCCATTTGAGAGTGGGAGATCCACAATAAAATCAGAGACAAATGGGTCCAGGGTTCCCTGGAGGCTGGCAATGGCTGTAACAACCCCTAGGATTATCTAGACAGAGCTTTCTGTTGTTCACAGGTGAGTCATGAATCCACATAGGCCCAAATATCTTGCTTCATCTGGCCACCAAGAGTATTGCTGGAGCAGTGCGAGGGTTCAGGCAAGACAAGGGTGACCTGCGATATGGGAGTTGTGGGACCAAAACAATAATTTTCTCTGAGTTTGTGGGAAATTACTATCTTCCCTGATGGGATAGTCATGGAGGCATCTAGAAGGAATCTGGAGGTTCTTGGATGTTCTTTACCTGGAAGGAGTGAGAAAGGGCATGTGCTCATACGTTCTTGATAGCTGGGTAATACCGTAGCTTAAAATCAAAGCATGCAAAGAGCAGGGACCAACGAGTCTGGTGTGCATTCAGCCATTGGGCGTAATGGATTTGTTCCAGATTCTTATGATCTGTGTAGATGTTAATAAGGTGCTGTGCACCCTTTAGCCAGGGCTCCATTCCTCTAGCATTAACTTAATCGCAAAATGCTCCCTGTTCCCAATGCCATAGTTGTGTTAGACTGGTGAGAACTTCCTTGAAAAGAATGAGCAGGGATGGAGAACTCCCTTAGGGGAATACTACCTCAGGATATCCCCTATGCCCTTAGAAGAGGCATCCACCTCCACAATAAAGGCATGTTCCCAGTCCAGATGATGAAGGCAGGGTTACCATAAGAAGGCATCATTCCATTCTTGAAAGGTTGATATGGCTTCGGGAGGCCAAAACTTCATGTTAGCTCCTTAACGGGTGAGGGAGGTGAGAGGTGTGGTGATTGTAGAGTAGATGGCAATAAGTGAGGGTAACATTTTGTGAAGCCCAAACATCTTTACAGGGCCTAGAGCCCTATTGGTTGGGGCCATTCCTGCATACTCTTGACCTTGTCTGGGTCCATATAGAAGCCTTAGCTGGATACAATATTTCCCAGGAAGGCAAAACTTTCTTTTTTGAATAGGCATTTCTCCAGTTTCACATGTAAATTGTTGTCCTACAGTTGCTGGAGAGCCAGACATACATCACGGTGATGGGACTTGAGATCCTTGTTAAAAATGAGGATGTCATTGAGATATTTGACAACACAGGCATAGAGAAGATCCTGGAAGATCTCATTTATTATCATTTGGAAGACAGCCGGGGCATTGCCTAGCCCAATATTCATAAAGGCCATCCTGCATGTTGAATGCTGTCTTCCATTCATCCCCAGATTTGATTCAGATCAGGTTGTAGTTTCCTCATAGATCTAGTTTTATAAAGATTCTTGTCCCTTGGAAGCAGTCAGAAAGTTCTGTGATTAATGGTAAAGGGTACCAGTCTTTCTAGGTAATGGCATTTAGCCCATAGTAATCAATATAGGGTGTGAGGGAGTCACTTTTTTCCCCACAAAGAAGAAACTGGTGGACTGCTGTATGAAGCCCCATTCAATATTCTCATGGATATACTCAGACATAGCCTTGGTCTCAGTTAGAGAAAAGGGGTATACACTACCCTGTGGAGGAATGGTACCCAGAGCAACTCAATTCCACAATCAAACTCCCTGTGGGGTGGCAGTGTCTCTGCCTTCTTCTTAGAAAAAATGTCCTCATAATTGTTGTAAAGTAGAGAGAGATGTGGAAGGATAGTGGCTAAGAAAAGACGGAGCAAGAATTCTACCCGCTCCAAGCAAAACCCATGACACTGCAGCCCCCAGTGGTTGAGCTGCAACATGCTCCGGTCAAACTGTTGGGGAGTGCAGCAGGAAGCAGTGAAGTCCCAACACATTAGGATGGACTGCTCTGTCAATGACATGGAAGACAATGTTTTTCTTATGAAGAAGGCCAGTACGCCGTGTCAGGGGTGCGGTGGCCAAGGTGATCCTTCCTGGTATGGGGTCTCCATGGATGGATGAGATGATTAAGAGCTTCTTCCTCAGTATGGTAGGCAAAAGAAGGTGGTCAACCAAGGCTTTAATCAGAAAGTTACCCGCAGCAGCTGAGTCTACCAAAGCGAGGGTAGAAAAGTTTTGGTTGCCTGTGGTTTGTTACGGGAAGGGTTAATTGGGGAACAGGTATTGTGAAGCCTAGAATCAGCTCCTCTCCAGAACATAGGCTCTGACAGTTACAAGTTTGACTGAGCACTGAACAAGCCAGTGCCCTGTGCCAGCATAGTAGAGACACAGGCAAAATTAGCTTCAATGAAGTCTCTCCTTAGGAACAAGGCATTCTCTTTCAAGCTGCATGGGTAAACCTGGACATACTGGGAGCAGTTAAGAGGATAATGGAAGAGAAAGTGGCTGCTGAAAGCAAGGAGGCAGCATGATGGGTCGTCATGGAGGGTGTAGTCCCTGGCCCATTGTTGGATGCAATGGTCAATCCTACCAGTCAGGTGAATGAGACACCTCCAGGACTCCGTAAGCTTGTGGGTGGCTAGCTTGTCCTTTATTCTGGAGAACAGGACCTACATGAAGATGCTCCATAGACAACCCTCCCTTCAATTGAGCTTGGTGGCCAAGGTACGGAACTCAGTGGCATAATCCATGAGAGACCAGGTGCAAAGATTGAGGAGTTTAGAGCCCAAGTTATCCTGTCAGCTGGGTTCATCAAAGACAACTTTTAAGGTGGTCATGAACAGCTGTAGATCCTGAAGGATATGGTTGGCATGTTCCCATAGTGGTAAGGCCCAGGCCAGGGCCTTGTCTTCAAAAAGTGAGAGGATAATGGTTGTCTTGAGCCCTCTGGAAATAGTTCCTCCCTGGATGGAAAAATGCATATAGCATTGATTAAGGAATCTTTAGCAGAGTTTTGAGATCCCGATGTACTGAGGAGGAGCAGGCAGATACAGAATGGTGTGACTTGACCCTGCAGGAACTGGCAAGGCTATTGCTGACAAAGCTGGGATGGCCAAAGACATAGTGGCATCTTCGTGGAAGTCACCAGGAACTCAAGGAAATGCTGCTGTTCCAGAATTTTCTGCACTAGGACTAGGATAGCCTGGAGGGCTGTGGCATCCTCTGAGTCCATGGCTTTGGCAATCTACTGCGGGTATAGAAAACTACTCAAGTTGGAGTTGATACTACCTGCAGGGATCATCCCTGCAGGTCTCCACTATTGACTGGCAGAGCTGGAAATGGCAGAGGCCCAACTGGAGCCCTCATTTATCTTAGGTTGAGCCCTTGGGTGCCGGGGCTGGTAGCACTTTGGTGCAAGCCTCTGGTGGTGTGATTAAAATCAGTTGTCAGGTTGCAGGGCAGGCTGAATACAGGCAGAGGTGGAGATAGACAGCAGTCAGGACAGCCAGCATTCAAGTTGGTCAGATTCAGGCAGTGGTCAGTGGCAAGTGGAGCTCAAAAAGAGTCGATGTCAGGTAATCCAAGGTCAGAGCCATATATTCGTCCAAGAGCAGGCAGGACAGGTAGGCAGGCAGGGAGGCAAGGAACCATATAGACGGAGGAGAAGAACACTGAAGAACTGAAGACTGACCATGAAGACAAGATGAAGGAAATCAAGAACACAGACCAGGAACTGACACGAAGAAGATTAGGAACACAGGAACGAAGACCAGGAAGACAGGAATGAGGACCAGTAAGACACTAAGGCAGCTTGTTGCTATTAAGTTGTCGACCTATTGCCGAGACACTAAACAGGCGTCTGCATGGACCTTTTATACAGGTGAAGAGTGATGTCATCAGAGGGTGCCTCCTGACATTTCCTGCTGCTGGCCCTTTAAATTAGCTGAGGTCAGCACGCGTGCATGCCCTAAAGGGTGTGGGGTCCAGCAGTGTTGGCAGCATCTTGCCTCACCTGATAAGAAGGGTGTCCTGCCACTGCTCCCTGCCATGTTTAAGAATGGTGGCCTGGTGTCAGAGATGTTTAGCGGCAAATCAGCTCATTACTATTTTAGTGTTATTGTGTGGAAAATTACACATGGTATCTGAAATACCACTAGGCGTAATATTACTTAGTATATGACCCCTTAAATTGTAAGCCCTGTGGGGACAGGGAACTACCTACTGTACCTGACTGTAACTAACCTTCAGTTACCAATGAAAAGGCATGAGCTAAAGATCTAAATAAGTAAATTTAAAAAAGCACAAGTAATCTGTGATAGTTTAAAGATTAAAATGTAGTTTATAAATATAAAATGTAGAATTTTTGCCTTAGAAAACATTTTGTACTTTGTTACCTAGTGCAGTTTAAGTAGCCTATTTATAAATGTTTAAAATCTCTCTGATGCATAAAAGAACTATTTGCCTTCAGATCTGGTCTTCTAATTTAAAGTGACAGCAGGATCTTTATCTGTCCAAAGGAAAGCAGAGAACAGCACTTCTAAAGCTCATTAGTGTAATATTTCATGCAGGCTCATTAGCTCCTGCTGTCACTTCTTCTTAGGTATTTTGAAAGGAAATCAGAATGAATTAAAAGATAACTTTTTGTGTCATGTAAAACAAAAATGTAATAAACAGGAATAGATTAATTATCCAATGGTTATTGTCTGCACAGATGAATGTCTATTAAAAATTAAGAGGAAGAGGCAGGTGTGCTGTGTTTATGTGCCATAAATTTATATAGAACATTTCTGTCAGTAAGCAATGGACTCTGATTTCTATTGCTCACACTGTATACATTTTTTCTTCAAAGTATTTATCTTCCCAAAGTGGGTTCCACATTATTCACTTTCTCTTAAACTGCAGACACCATTGCTGACTATCAGGAAATTAAATTAAATCTTCCTGCTTTAATTCTTATGTCTTCTGTCCTTTTATTCTGTATGATGCTTTGTTTGCAAGCCTGATAAACTGACACCTGCTCAGTTCAGTTCATGTTCTTTATAGACATCTGTGTTTTCACTGTTTGGTTGTGTGTGTGTGTGGTTAGGAACATGGAATGTCAAATTTCTCAATGTTTTTATCAAAGAGAGACAAAGGGAGACACCCAGGAATTATGAAAAAATATTATTGGTGATTGCCAACAATGGTGATGATCAAAACTGTGAGATAATCCAATCCTGCTTGGGACTGATCTAGAGAGCAGTAGTGAGGGCAGGGAAAGGGAATGGTAGGATAAAGAAATTATGAGGTGTGGTATTGGTTTAGAAATGAAAACATAAATGTCCATCTACCTAGAATGGTAGAGTACTAAAAGGTGAAATAATAAAGCCAAATTTCATGGAGTAAAAGTACAGCTATGCCTAACTACCCTGAAAAAGTGGCAAAGCTTGCCCTCATGAAACGATAGTAGGATTTTGTATGATCTGTGGTATAGTTGGAGACGGTGGCAGTTCATCTAGCATGAGCAGCAGGGCACCTTACCTATTGGTTACCCTTCCCAGATAATGGTGAAAAGGATAAGGAGCTCTGCAGGTACTTAAACCTCTATGATTGACAACTGGAATATCTTCTTTAGTAGAGAGTGAAATAGAAAGAGCAAAGAATGATGACTCCCAGAAAGTACTCTGAGATCACTGCAAATCCTTCAAAATTTGGCAGCCCATGTATTAACTGAACTTAGTGTTTATGATCGTATCACATCTGTTTTGTCATCTCTCCACTGGTTGCCTGTCCACTAGAGAATTAAATATAAAATATTAATGTTAATTCACAAATAAACTCTTCAGATATACAATGGATAGTATCATTAATTCATGTGTATATACTCAAGTTCTCAATAAGGTCCCCGAACACGGACCCCCATCTTTCGCCAAACCCGGCTGTGTCGGGAGGGACAGTAATTGGAGCTCTCCTTGCTACATTGACTGTTTGAATGTAACATTGCATATAAGTTGTTAAGAATCCCACCAATTACTGTCCCTCCCAACGCAGCCGGGTTTGGCAAAACATAGGGTCCGTGTCGGGGGTCTCTGGGGGGTTAGGTTCTACTGGAGACTTCCTGCCCTCTCCAGTTTTTTGGCTGCTTCTTCACTGCAGGCCACCAGCCCATCACTTGGAGGACCGGTCGAGGACACCAATATGATGGCAATGCCGCCCCCTCCCTCCCCAAGGTGTGCCACCCTGTGCAAATGCATGGTATACACACCCGGTCATGCCAGGCCTGATCTAATTCATAGGCTACATTCAAAGATTTAGAGGAGGTACCTAGTGATTTCTCATTTGTGAATAGGACCCTGTAGGATTCCTGAGTGTGGTGATGAAGTTCTATACTTTCTGTAGTAGCTGCACCATCTATGTTCTGCCTGTCACATATTTTTAAATATCAATTTCTGGTCACCCCAGGGTACGGAATCCTGAATCGGCACAACTTGTGTTTCTTTTTTAATGGTGCATTGGTATCAAGAACAGTAGTAATAACTGATTTAAATAATCAATATGTGATGTCATTGAATTATATAATCTAACTCTGATTATCTCTCACTTAGTACAGAACAAAAGGCATCAGCATTTACTGAACCACAGCTTATCTTCCACACCTCAGGGCACTGAAGGTTGTCTGATTTTATTGGGAGTTATTGAGTAAATTGTAAAGTAGATAACGAGTGAAACAATAAAAATTTCAGTAGTTTTGCTGGTAGGATGCATATTCAGATCTCACAAAATTACCACTTTTCTAGTTTTAAAGTCAATATCATTAAATAATTCTCCAAAGGCATTAAATCAGAGCAATCTGAACCAGGCAGTTGATATATAAGACCAAAATACCAATCAACTATTCTTATGGTCAGGCTTTCACAGCCATGCCCTAACTCTAAGGAAGTCTGATTAAATACAAAGAATCCCTGTAGATGATTAAAACAACATGAACCACCTTTCTGCCTTGACTTGCTTGATGGAAAAAGAGTGAACCCAAGGGGCAAAGAAACCTTAGGAGAATAGTATCAGTTTCTCAATGCTAAGTTTCAATTAATAAAATATCCAAATGAAAGTCAATTATTATAGCTGTAAGCACATCTACGTTTTGCATCAGAGAGTAAATATTTAAATAGCTATAGACATGGGGCAGAGCTAGGCTGGAAAAAAACTTCAGAAACTAAAGACTTATTTTAAATAAACACTAACTCTCTTAAATTATGTTTAGTTAATCTAGGATAAAACACATTTCTTACCCTACCTTGAATCACCAGGATAAATATCCTAGCCTCAACCATGTTTGTTTAGGATGACCAAGTTCACATATGAAAGGAGAAAAACAACAACTATTTCAGGTAATATAATCTCTGATGCTTCAGTTACTCACTTCCCCCTCTCCCCCAAGTATACCCCAGGCATACTCACACACTCCTCAGTATACCTCAGTCAGTCCAAATCATATATACACATGCACACTAACTTCTCTGGAATGCAGTGCCATTCACTGACAGGTTCCCCTTAAGCAAACAAGCAAACCTTGAATCAGGCTGAATAGTAAACCAGACAAAAATAAAACTTACAGGCTAACATGCTTCTGGTCAAGGACCACAATTTCCTTGATTTCCCTCCACCCATCTCCTAGCCTGCTACAATGCCCATTCACCGAGAGAAAATTTAGTCAGGCACCAAGACATAAAAAAAGATTCAAGTTTTAAATTGATGAATGAGATAGTAGTAATAAAGTGTTTGTGCAGTTTTGATGATGTTCGTGCACATGTTTTTTATAAAATAGCAACAAACGTGAAATTACAAAACAGCCTGACACACCTCAATCACATCCACCTTTTTTTGTGGATATGTTTGCTCACTAAAGTAGCGTACGTATACACACATATATGATTCTTTTGGAAAATCAGGTAGGTACGTATGCTGCACATATGTGTGTATAATCCATTTTATTTATTTCAAAATTATACCTATAGTCTGTTTCTATGACTTTTAAAAAAGAAATTCTAAAATAACAACTGCAATTAATCATACTATTGACTATTACTACTTGCCTTGTATTGGTTATCATACTATATAATTGCCATGCAACATTTTCAATATTGCAGAATTTTAAAATCATAATAGTATTCACTGAAGCTAAACTAGTATCTTAACTTTCCATGCATCTTATGTTAAATTTATAATAAAATATACAAAATACTAGATTTCCAAATGAATATTTTGGCATATTTTTGTAAAGTGCTTCATATAATGAGTAAAGCTGAGTGTACTCTTAAACTCATTTTTATTTGCAGCTTAGGGCCTCATTTTCCAATATCGCATTGGTAACGCATTAGGGGGCGTTACCAATGCAAATGAGGCTTCTTTCGTGCAGTGGGGAAACATCGCGTGCGGCGATGTTTTCGCCATTCGCGAAAACATTAGCGCCGCACACGATGTTTTCCCAGTGTGCGATGATTCTTTCAGTCTTTTATCGCGGTGCACAATATTTGCCATAGGTATTTGAATCCCTATGGGAGGGCTACCTACTAACTCGGGGTGGGGATTAGGTATGAGCATCGGGGGTTGGGGGCCACTTTCGCATTCCACATGAGACCTACGGACAGAACAGTGGTCTCTAGTGCAGATTTGCTGGCCGTTGGAGTGAGGACGCTCACTCCAAGAGGAGATTTGGGCAACATTCTCTCCACCTAGCATGTTGTTGCCCAGGTAGAGTGTCCATCAAGCTAGGTAGAGAGAACGTTGCCCAAACCACTTCTTGGAGTGAGCGTCCTCACTCCGACGGCCAGCAAATCTGCACTAGAGACCACTGTTCTGTCCGTAGGTCTCATGTGGAATGCGAAAGTGGCCCTCAACCCCCGACGCTCATACCTAATCCCCACCCCGAGTTAGTAGGTAGCCCTCCCATAGGGATTCAAATACCTATGTAGGGCATAGGCACTATAGTAAGGTGCTCTCTTGCTCTCTCTCTCTCTCTCCTGAAACAGGCTGTCCGGAACTATCGTGGATGGTGATAATCCTTTTCTGGCTCGTAGCGCAGTCCATAACGCGAAGTTGAGGTTGTAGTTATTAGCCGCGATAGCAGCCGCGCTAACACTGCGGCTGTTTCGCCGCACACGATACACAGGTTCCCGCTTTACATATGCTCCGCCCCAATTCCACCCCCTGAATACCAAATGACTAATTTGCATTCGCAAATCGCGTTAACAGCTGTTAACGCGATTTGCGAATTTATCGCACGCGGTAAAGTGCTTGGAAAATGAGGCCCTTAGTGCTTGTAAGAAACGTCTTTTTAAACAACACTTTTTTTTTCCCATTCAATTAGGAGCAAATTAAAATCAATAGACTTTATATTTTTGGAAAATGTAGAATATAGTGGAGTTGATTTTAGAAATGATTTTTTCCAGTGTGTGCTCTAAAATATCCATTTTTCTTACCTATTTGGGTGGGCAAGCTAAAATATGCCTTGATTTAAATCATTATCATAATTTCAGTCAATTTCAAACCCTTCCATTTATGTCATTGCAAAGTATTATCTTGCCTTAATGCTCACTTCCTGCAGTGAAAATATAATGCTGCATTTTTAAACTTTCCAAGATTGCAGGCACTATAGAGAATTTAGAATTACAGTATAATGAGTTTTTAACCTTGAAAAAAGTCCATTGTCCGGTCCACCATATTCAGTGTTATTTTTGTTTTGTTTAGATGCATTGCAGAGCCTACTGCAAATACAGACATGTTTTTAATATTTTAGCAGCTATGAATGCATCCAATTTATTTAAAAAAATATATATAGCACATTTTAGATTTTGTCAATTAGATGTTGCTTTCAAATGCCAGTCCTTGAAGGAGAATATTAATCAAAGTTCTGTAGCATGGGATTTATGTCATCTTCACAATCTGCAATCTATTTTGTGAACCACATATTCAAATAACATGATGGCCCTCAAAATAATAAAACTTAGGTAGTAGGCTAATTCCAGTCATAATAGGAGAAATGGAACAGACTGAGTGGTAGTTATTTGGATCGTGAAATCATTATGCCAACATGAATTATGCAATGTTTGTTACTAGTAAAAATTAGCAACATGATTTATTTAGAAAGAAATATAAGATGCTATATAATACATTTTAATATGTGCTCTATGGCCATTTAGCTTACATGGGCATGCACTTTTGCTATGTACTCATGGAGCAATTTTCAAAATTACCTTCCTAAATGTCCATTGGAAATTTTGCCTACAGACATTTCACCTAAAGGAAAAGTATGAGATCATTATATAGTATAAACTAATATGGATGTGCATGTTGGGAATCTTTGCTCCCCTACTAGCTGACCCTAGATCCCTGCCTGGTAGGTAACAGCTAGGAGGGACAGACTATTCCTTCCAGCACCTCCCCCTTCAGATGCCTGTAATGGGTCGGTCCTTGTCCAGAATGGGAGGGGGGGAGCATAGCTTTAGTGAGCTTGGTCAGTTTAGTTTGGGTTTTGTTGAGAGAGGAGCTGGTTTTTGCTCCTGCACTGTGTTTTAATAGGGAGACTGCCTAGTTCCAGTACACTCCATTCCTGGTAAGGGATATCCCTTGCAGTGAGTAAAAAGGACTTTATTAAGGAATTTTTTTCCAAATTTAGTTGTGCCCAGGTGTAATCCTATTCCTGATGGTGAGGCAACCCCCATAACCAAAGGACAGGAAGGAGGAGACCTCACCATCCAGTGAGAGGACTTCAGTGACTCCTCACCCAGTGGTGAAGATTTTGGATTTTTGAGAGTTACATTTTAAGTGAGGAAGTTTTTTGTACCACCTCTCCTCAATGTGTGGCTGGGTTGTAAAAGCCTTGCTGGTATCCAGAAAAGGACCTTTTTCCCTAAGATGTTAAATACAGAAAGAGGCCAGAAGAGAAGAGTTTCAAGATCAAATTGGAGACCTCAACCAGGTCTCTACCCTGGGAAATGCAGGGCACAAACTGGGAACATCTGGGACTCTGTTGGATTGCAGGTACAAGACTTTTTTCGTGATTTAAGGGAATCCCCTCAATAGGTTTCCCTTCCCAGCTGGGACCCTTACCCTGCAGACAAGAAAAGGGGCTGAGCTGCTCCCAGAGAGGAGTACTAAGGACACCTGCGCAGAGTGAAGAAGAGAGGGTTCCCTATGTATTGTTATGGCTTGTGCGTTTCATGGACCCTTGGCCCGAGGTGAGAGTTGTACCACCTGTGGGGAGGAGCCCCACAGGTCTACACCATTGGGAGGCGAGGTCAGGTACAGCAGGAGCTCTGGGAGAGAATCTGTGGGGAGGTCCCGAGGAGCGGGGTGAGAGACACAGCAATGAGGAACCCCACAGTAAGCAGGCTGGGCTGGAGAGCAGTATCTGGGCAGAGACCTCTGAGAGGGTGGGGCTAGGCAGGCCCGAGGAGTGGGTGTGCGAGGCAGGAAGCATAGAAAGTACACTGCAGAGACAACCCTGAGGGGCGGAGCTGGGTAGCGAGGAAGGTACTGATGCGATGACATAGGCTAACCCGCGGAGCAGGGAAGCCCGAGTTGGGACTCCAGGTAATGACGTAGACAACCCCGAGAGGCGGGAAAGTACCGGCAATAACCGGTGTTTGAATGTAGGCACTGCCCCGAGGAGTGGGGAAGCACAGACAGTCTCTGGTATAGAACATAGGCACTGCCCCGAGGAGTGGGGAAACACAGAGTCTCTGGTATAATATGTAGGCACTGCCCTGTGGAATGGGGAAGCACAGACAGTCTCTGGTGTAGAACATAAGCATTACCCCGAGGAGAGGGAAAGCACGGAGATGGGGCTCCCGAGTGGTGAGAGCGCTCCCAGAGGCAACCCCGAGGAGTGGGAAGCCAACGGGCAGGACTCCTGGAAGGTGGAGGGCTAGCCCGAGGAGCGGGGGAAGCCAGGAGACCGGGTCTCCGTAGAGAGCATACGCAGGTCCCCGAGGAACGGTTACCTGAGCCAGGGTCCAGAGTCCAAGAAGGGTCCGAGAAGTCACCACAGGTCCGAGAACACAGGAGCTAGTACAGTAGCGATGGAACTCATTGCCAAGTTGGCTAGCAGGGGGCGAAGGCGGTGCTTAAGATCCCTGACCAAATGATGTCATCAGTCAGGGATGCCCCTGAGATTCCCGCCGTAGCAACTTCAAAAGAGGGCCCGTGGCGCGTGTGCGTGCCTAAGAAGGCCCAGAATTGGTGTTGTTGGCAGCAGCATCGCGGCCGCCATGAGGAACCATGAGATACTCAGCGGTAGAGGCTAGCCCCCGCCGTGAGCAGGCCCAGAGAGGGAAGCAAGGCAGTACAAGACGTGAGTAGACGCAGTTGCAGCCATCTGTGACTGTCGGTAATTACATGTATGACCCAGACTGAATACAGATGTAAAGTAACAGAAATAACCCATCAATTGGACATTTATTTTATTTCTGAAAATCAAAGTAAAGTTTCTTGTGACACCCACAACATGTCCTGCCTGTTTCTATCATCAGCAAAGGGGATAGTAACACACCTCAGGGAGGATTCCCGATCACTGACTGGGCCTAAAAGTTTAAGCCTTTCCCTTATAGAAAGAATCCACTCCTCAGGACTTGTTAAATTTGGGGAAGTGACAAAAGGAGATAGCCTCAAAAGAAATTATTTTGTGTGCCCTTGGACTTCCATAAAATCCTTCAAAGGGTTACATAAAATGGCGCCCAGGAATGTGGGGCTCGAGGGTGGTGAAGCTGTGAAAATGTGTTACCAATTAAAAACAAATGTGCTGTTTTGTTACTGTGCTGCATGTTTGAAAAAGCTGAAGAAATATCCCCCATAGGGAAAAATGGACTATAGATGCCTCCAGTCCTTATGAGGGAGAGGGAAAACAAAAATCCAAGTGCCACTTAGCAATGAGAGAAGGGGGCTGGGAAGAGGAAATGGGCTGGCAAAGGGCACTGGAGGAGGTCGCATGGCCTGCAACCAGCAAAGTTAAGGATGTAATGAGCTGGTAGTCTTGTGCTGGGCCCAGCACTTATCTGTTTCTTCCAATGTTGCCCTGGCATCCAGGAGGTTCGAGGAGATAGTGACCCAAGAAAGCAGGATAGCCAGGCTGAGCGGGAGTCGCTGCACCGCTGCCAAGGTGCAGCGGTGAGATGAGAGGACTCAGGACTGGGGAAGAAAACCTGCTGACTGTTGTCCCTCGAGCTGTTGCTGTCAATTTGTGGCACTATCCTCACTGCTGTGGGGATAAAAAATACCTGCGAGGAGAGAGAGCAGGTTTTGACCCCAGAAGAGAGAAGGCTGACGGGAAAATGGCCACTGCTGCTGGATCACCCAGTACAGGAGGAGAGGAGTCCAGCGTTTCAGCACAGATATGAGTCCCACGATGTCCCCACCACCCTGAAATTGTTACCTCCACTGTTGGCCAGCTCTGGTGCTCTCCCCGTGGCCGCAGAATAGGAGATACCCGAGGGGAGAGATCAGGGCATGGCAGGAAGAGAGCTGACATGGAAAGAATGTGTGCCGCGAAAGAGAAGACCAGCGATGGCAAAAATCAGTGACGGGACAGAGAGAGAGATGTGGTCTGTGCCACAGTGGGGAGGCAACTGGAGCCCTGCTAAGGCCTGCAGCCGAGTGCTGGGAGCAGCGCTAGAATGAGGTCAGCATTGGAAGAGCCCAGGATCCAGCAACAGTGCAGGAGCGGCAAGGCCGGCGCCTTAAATTGGCAGCTCCCAATTTCAAGGGAGCTTGCCTTATAGAGATGGCACACTATTTATTGGACTCAGCAGGGAAAGAGCAGGGCCCTGCTGCTCCAAAAAGGACTTCCCTATTGCAGCCTTTTTGGAACCCACTGAAGAGGCTCCCAGCAGGGGTCTCTATTCCTTGGGGCCTGGATTTGGGAATTTTCCCCAGACTTTGGTGGGACAGTCAAAAGTTCCCTATGAATGTCCTAGAGTGAACACAGATGTGAAGCAAGACAAATAACCCATTGACTGGACATTTATTTTATTTCTGCAAATCAAAGTAAAGTTTCTTGTGAACACCCACATTGTGTTCTGCCTTTTTATACAGCACTAACATCACCAAAGGGTATAGTATCACACCTCAGAGAGGATTCCTGTTTGCCGCCTGAGCCTAAAAGTTTAAGCCTTTCCCCCATAGAAAGAATCCAGTCCTTGTTAAAAGAGCCCAAAGAGAAATTCTTTTGTGTGCCCTTGGACTTCCATAAAATATGAAAAAGGGTGACATACATTTGTTAGAAACAAAAGGGTAAAATGCAAGAAATAATATTATATTTATTTCAGTTGTGAACCCCCAGAACAAATGAAGGGTGCCCTTCAAATTAAAAGAAAAATTGGTTTCATTTATTTGTTTTCCATTGAAATCTAAGGCACATTCAGATCTTCTCTAGTCAGAAAGCTGAAGGGACTAACTGGTAACTATAACAACCAACACTTGCCTGTGTGACATAGGATCTGGGGTTTTGACAAGGCAGGAGACCTGGTGAAATAGACAGGACAGAGGATCTGTTAAGGTGAAGCATTTTTTAAAATCACCTACAGCTGCCATCTGGATCAAGTGACACTAATGCCCTCTCACTGAAAGCTCTAAGCATGTGCATTTCTTTTGTTGGATTTTGCAGACAGGCCCTGCGTTCAGAAGCTCTGTTAGAGTGGAAATAAAGCTAAGGGTTTTAAAAGGAAGGCACTGGCATTCTTCATTGCTGCATTCAGGGCTCTCACTGACTGTCAGAGAGAGACAGAGGCACAGCTTTCTAACTGTTCACAGAGACAGCAAAGTTCTGGGGATTAAAGCAGTGCCAGCCAGTGAAGTCTGTTTTTTTTTTTTTTTTTTCTCTCTTCTCTCTCTCTCTGTCTATCTGACACAACAAACATTAGCAGAGTGCACTGCAGAGAGAGGGAAGAGAAGCACAGCCTTGCCAGCCTTCTTGGTTTTCTTTCTAACAGATTTTTGTTTGTGCAAATAAGTCAATTAGCAATGCATACAGGTAGCACTGTATATGTGCACATGTGTGTGTATGTGTGTGTGTGTGTGTGTGTGTATGACAAAGACACTTATACACATAGGGGGTAATTTTCAAAGGAGTTACGCACATAAATGTAACTACTATTGTAGCAATTTTCAAAAGCCATTTACTCACGTAAAGTGAACTTATGCGAATAAATCCTATGGACGATTCAATGGCATATATTGTAGCAATTTTCAAAAGCCCACTTACTCGAGTAAAGTGCATTTACATGCGTAAAACCCAGATTTACGCATGTAAATGCTTTTTAAAATCAGACCCATAGGGAGGATAACTTTCAAGCAAATGCACATGGCAGCATGTATGCAGTTGGCCACAAGCAGATGAATGCAAGTATTTTATAACCTGCACATATGCTAAATGTGCATTTTATAAAAGATGCATATCTTTACCCTGCAACATATGTGCTTATGTATGTTTTCACATGAATACATGCAATGCTTTAAAACCACATGTACTAATGCTTTGAATGTGTGTACTTTTCTGATTTTAAAACTGTATATCTGTATATTTTATAGGGATGTGCAGAAGGGAAAAAAATGTTTTGATTCGGTTTTCGTTTCGCTGGGAACCAAATTCATTGCATTAGTTTCATAGGGGGGAGGAAAACCAATTTGTTGACTAATTTTATTTGTTGTCCGTTTTCCCATTAAAGTCAATGGGGGAAGTTTTTGCAGCCTATTTTTGGATGCAGAATTGGGGTTTTCTTATCAATTCTGATGAAACTTCTGGGGAGCAATCATCAGAACGAGAAAAGGGCTCCAAGGTACTTAGACTGTGGCAAAGTGTCACCAAAGTGGCATGAATAGCCTAAGGCACTGTAAAGGGGCAAAGGGGTACCAGGAGTGGCAAGAGTGCTTTAACAGAGGAGCAAAGCAGCAGCGAGAGTGTCAAAAACACAGCACAGCTTCAAAAGAGCACCAATAACAGTTGCATGAACCCTCAAAGGCAGCACGACAGGCAAAGTGGCGACAAGTGGCATCAACATCTTACAGCACAATGAAGGGGGAACATAGCAAGCAGAGTGTCAGAAAAAAACACGAGGCACTGATAAGGGACAAAGCAGCAGAAAGACTAGCACCAATACACTGAGGAACCATGAAAGTGGCAAGAATACCACAAGGAGTAGAGTGAGTCGTCTGGTGTATGGCAGCAAGGCAGAGTGGTAGAAAGTTGATAGGGGCAAGACAGGCTGGCAGAGTGGAAGTAGTCTGGTCCCTGTAGTTTTGATAGGGGCAAGACAGGCTGGCCCCGGGGAGAATTCCCCTTCTTTTGTGCAGGAAAGGGCTCCCTAGAATGGGTTCGCCCTAAGAGTGGGATGTTTCTGTTGGCATCTAGTGAGCTCTCTCTGGTCTTTTAAAATCTGGTGGAAGTAGCAGATATACATATGAGTATTTTGAAGGCCGAGGCAGAGGAGGTTTCCATGTGAACAGCGGTTCAACATGGGTCAGCGGGTGTTAAGAGATAGGCTGGCTATACCCGGGGAGAGTTCCCTTTCTTTTGCACAGGAAAGGGCTCCTTAGAATGGGTTGTTCACTCCTAGATTGGAGCACGAGCCTTCAAAGTGTAGCAAGTCGACATGGAGAAGGTTTCCATGTAAACAGCTGCTCTGGTTCAACATGGGTCAATGGGTACTAAGAGATAGGCTGGCTACACAAAGGGAGAGTTCCCTTTCCTTTGCGCAGGAAAGGGCTCCCTGAAATGGGTTGGCCCCTAGAGTAGAGCACGAGCATTCAAGCATGGCAAGTCAATGTGGAGGAGGTTTCCATGTGAACAGCGGTTCATCATGGGTCAACGGATGCTAAGAGACAGGCTGGCTACGCCGGGGAGAGTTCCCTTTCCTTTGTGCAGGAAAGGGCTCCCTGAAATGGGCTGGCTCCAAGAGTGGAGCACGAGTCTTCAAAGCATGGCGAGTCAACATGGAGGAGGTTTCCTTGTGAGCAGCGGTTCAACATGGGTCAGCCAGCATTAAGAGATAGGCTGGCTCACCCGGGGAGAGTTCCCTTTCCTTTGCACAGGAAAGGGCTCCCTGAAGTGCATTGGCCCCTAGAGTGTGGTGACGATGCATTATCTTTAAATTTCATTTTTTTCTGGATGGAACTGCCTGCCCCTTCAGAGATTTTAGATTGGAACAGGTCCTTTTTAACTTTAATGGGGGACTGGCACTGCCTTTTGAAATTCCTCCTCTGCCAGTCCCAATCACTCGACCACGTCTAGCTTTCTCTGACATTATGGATTTAAGGTCACTGTCTACTAGGGATTTCAATTAAAATAATTATTTCCAAAAGAGGCCTACTGGGGATTTGGCTTCAAAGAGCACTGCTGTCCCAATATATCAGGTCTATCCAGTACCGAGCGGTAGGAAGAGCTGCGTTAGTGCCTGCGGCACCCGCGGTTGCCGCACGCATAGTGCAGCACACCTACCGCTCGATCCTGAACACTAATTTTATGTAAATGTAAACTGCGTCTAAGAAGGGCCCGTGAAGCCTTAGGCCCGCGCAACCCATTTTACTGGATAGAGCGCCTATACAGTATCCTGGGTGCGCAGGCCTAACGCTTCACGCCACGCTGTAATCTGTCATTTCAAATGTCATTTGAAATGACAGATACCAGGAAGTCGGGACTGCCAATCCCCCCTCCCCTCCTCCCGAAGCAGGGCGCGAAAAGCAGCCTTGCTCCGGGAGGAGGGGAGACTGACAGCGGCGAAGCAAAAAAAAAAAAGCAAAAAAAACCAAAAGCAAAAAGTAAGTCGCTTCACGGCGAAGCATCCCCGATCGGACTTCTCCTGCCTAAACTTACTTTTTTTGCAGCCGTCTGGCCATCTGAAGAAGTTATTGTGGCTCCCCTCTGCCTCCCGGGGAAGATGGATGCCAGCACGGGGGAAAGCGGCCCCTGTGCATTCAATTGGCTGCTCAAGACGTGACGTCACATGCCGTCACGCCAAACGTCGTGACGTCACGTCTTGAGCAGCCAATTGAATGCACAGGGGCCGCTTTCCCTCGTGCTGGCATCCATCTTCCCCGTGGAGGGGAAGATACCTTCTTCAGATGGACGTCGGGAGCCAGGAACCAAAATGGCGCCGGCGCTACCTTTGCCTTGTCACATGATAAGGGCAAAGGGCCACCGGCACCATTTCTCTTAACGCAGCCATGGCCAGAGAGCGGGAGATCGCGCCGGGACCCCCCCACTGGACCCCAGGTAATTTAAAACATTTTGGGGGGGTTCGGAAGGGTGGGGGATTGTTTTAAAGGTTCGGGTGAGTTTTAGGGTTGCTTTGGTGTGCCGGTTTTCCCGCGCCCTATTTAACGATACAATACAAATGCCCCTGACGATAAATCGGGGGCATTTGTATTGTATCGTGCACTCTAACGATTTTGGACGATTTTAAAATTATCTGATGACAATTTTAATTGTTCAAAAACGATTCACATCCCTAATGTTTAATATCGCTTACGTCAGATAATTAGCAGGTGGAAAAATGCATGAGTAAGTTAGCAAATGTACACAGAACAATATCTTTTAAAATAGCAACTTATGTGCATAAGTGTTGGTCTCGCCCAGGAACGTCCCTAGATCTTTTTTTTCACAGGCATATGTATGCTTGATAGTAAAAATATGTGAGTAGATACTTCTTATGTGCATATATGCTAATTTTTATGCACATAAGGGTCGATTTTAAAAGGCGCGCATGTCCATGTCTGCATGGTTCCTGGTGCACGCACATGGACGTGCTGATTTTATAATAATATGTGTGTCAGCCCTCATATGTTATAAAATTCGTTTCCCATGTGTACATGCACGCTGGATTTTCATGTCCGCGCATGTGTGAGCAGGTGGCCTGCTCCGCCTACAGGGGGGGGAAATTTTATAATAATACGCACGGTGACACGAGTAGGGCTTCCCCAGTTCTTCCTTATCCCTAACCCTATCCTTCCTCCCTCTTCCCCTCTCCTCCCTGACCTCTAAACTAACCCTACCTATCCCAATTTTTTTTAATTTTTGTACTTACTGCTCCTCCAGAGCAGAAGTAACCTCTGCGGCCGGTGCGCACTTCCCCGGGACAGCATCTACTGGCACTGTCCCGGCCCAGCCCTCCCCGCCCAGACCTCGCCCCCAGCCCCCAGACCCTTTTAGCAGGCCCAGCACTTGTGCACATATCAGGAGTTATGCGCGTGGCCGGGTCTGTTCTAAAATGTGCACAGCATGCGCAAGGCCCGGCCACACGCGTAACCCCCCCATTTTTACGCGCACAGGTCTTTTAAAATTCAGACGATAATGTTTTGAAATTCACCTCACTATGAAGGATAGACCTAGAAAGACAGAGACTAGGTCTGTGCACTAACAAGCTGTTAACTCTGGCAAGTTGGTAGTGCTTGCAAGCAATGAAATGAACTCTGTGAACTTGATGTGTGAGAGACAAACTCATTCAATAGTATAAGAGAGGTACTGCAGAGAGCTAATAATGTATCAATACAATATATTGTGATATCAGAATCACCAGTAGCCACATCAAAGTCCAATCTTCCATCATGCCCCCGCAAACTCTTGGCTGCTTTTCCTTTTTAATTTGCTTTATGAGTGCTTATAAAACAAGCTGTTTTGCTCTTCTCCCTGTTTAAATGTAAATATTGGTGCCCATTACTGCTGAAAACAGTTGGATGCTTTCTCTTTTAATCTGTTTAAATTAAGTCCATTAGAAAAGCTATGGCTACTATTCATATAGAATCTGCAGTATGAGTAAACTAAGGTGTGTGCTCTTAACTAGGCGCTGTTAAGAAAGTGAAGAAGGGAAAACAATCCTCTCTGTCCAGGGGGAGGGGAATTGGTTCAAACTGGTTTGAACAAGATTGGGAATGCACATTTTGTTGAATGTGTTTGAGCAACATTTAAGAAAGTTAGTTTGGGATTTAAAGTGCCCTGACACTTAAAAGCCCTCCTTCTCTATCCCATCTCCCACTCACTCTTGACCTTGTTTTTCTTATAAAGTCTTGGGGCACTTGTACAAGGGAACTGATACAGGTATTTGGTAGTAAAACAAATCTTCACATGTTACTGTTCTGTGTAACAATTGTGGTTCTTGGTGTAAATGCAGACCATTCGGAAAATCAAGGCTTATCCCACTTATCTTCAGCTGTGTGCAATTAAAAAAAAAAAAAAGAGTTGACTGAACTACAAGGAGAATTGTTTTTGTTTGAGAAAACTTCCCAACTGTGCAGCATGCAGAATAACTGCCCCCACTACTACAGAGCATTCAGAAACTCTTGAATAAATTGTTTTCAGTGGACTCTGGGTAAAACCTGTGACAAAGGGTTACCATCCTTTCCAAATGATACCCATTCAAAATATATTTTCTACATTGGAAAATCAAAATGCTCCAAAAATGGAAACTAAAGTGGTACCTGAAAATACAAATGGGCATTCAGGAGAAGCAAAAAAGAAATGAGACAGAATTTTCTATTGCATTTCATTTCATTCTCAAAGATAAATGATTGAAAATCCTATTAAATTTTGTTGGTTTTCATGTTTTATTTTGAAAACAAAAAAATTGATCTACTGGACCTAGGCCCAGGTCCAAAGCCAGAGCCTTGCCTAGGGAATAGGCTGAAGCCCAAAGCAGGGGCCTCAGCCTATGTCTGAGTGTGATGCCTGGGTCTGGGCCTAGGCAGGCTGCAGCCTAGGCTCGAGCGTGATGCTGGGGTCATGACCGAGGCCCGGTCCCAATGCTAGAGCCTTGGCTGAGATATTACCTGCTCTGTTGGGGATCCAGCATCATAGTCCATGCCAGGCCGAACTCCTGGACCTCAGTCTAGGTCAGTGCATGGACCCAGGCCGAATGCTGGGGCCTAACCCATACATCAAAATTGTGTTCTTCTTTGGAGAGGATGCACCAGAGTTGATTAACTCCAGCACCTCTCAAGTGGATGGCATCATTTCATCAAAGAAGAAAGAAGATGGGAGTTAAGATCTTTGAGGCCTGGGCCTGGGCTGAGGCCCTGGTATTGGTCCTGTGTCCGGGCCGAGTGCCGGCATCAGGACCCAATCTCCTGACTTGGCCGCAGCATAAAGCTTTGGCCTGGGCCCTGGTCTAGGCTGAGGCCAAGATGTTGGGTCCCAGCCTTCAGGTTGTCCTGGGTGTTGGGCTTGGGTATGGGCTAAGGATCTGGTATTAGACTTAGTCTCTGGTCTGGGTCTTGGCATCAGGTCTTGGCTTGGGTCCTGGCTTAGGCTGAGGCCCAAGTGTTGGGTCTAGGCTTCAAAGCCGGGGATTTTCTTAAGGTTTAGGCCAAAGTGATGCAACCTATCATGGCCTAGGCCTATGAAATGCTGAGGCTTTGGCCTGGGCCCAGGCCCCGGCTTCAGATTTCTTCATGGACTAGTTAAGTGGGGGCCAGGAAGAATCTTTTTTTTTTTGGATAGGAGAGATGGGTGGGGGGGGGGGGCATGAGAGGCCAAGGGAGGCCCGTTTTTTTGTTTTTTAATGTTTAACTAAATAAACAAAATAAACATTAGATGAAACAGAATTTGTGGAAAACCAACCCTTCAAAAACTACCCACTGCCCATTGTCACGGTGCCTGTCTGTGCACTAATGTGTGTGGCGTGTACACAGACGCTGCTTGCTTGTAAGCACAAAAGAGGCAGACTCCCTGGGCACTTGACTGCACAGACCCACCCAATAGTTAGGTTCAGTCTGTTAAACTGCCCAGTGAAGCCCAGTGTACAGCGAGACTAAGTAATTTGAATTTTAAAAAATCAGTTTAAAAAAGCTGGAATTTTTGTCACTCCAGAAAAATAATATACTGTATTTTCTTCTCAAAAGTCTGGGGTCGTCTTATACGCTGGGTGTCGTCTTATAGGGCAAATAATTACCGCATTTTTCGCTCCATAAGATGCACTTTTTTCCCCCACTTTTGGGGGAAAAAAGTTTCTCCTCCCCACGTATTTAACGGATAGGACAAAATATGTTGGCTACCAACAGAACTTGGTCAGGAGTTCTAGAGTCCTGGACCTTCCTGGGTGCCCGGCCATCAGTGAATCGTGGGCCCACTCTAAGACCCTCCTGCGGGAACGAGAGGGCACCACAGTCTTACCTGCAGGGGCCACATCGAAGGCTGCTAGCAGCACTTTGGCTAGGTCCAGAATGTACAGAGGCAGGTTGCAGGCATCTTCAGACTCCATTGTACGGGAGAGCGTGTCCGCCCTTATGTTCTTAGACGCTGGTCGGTAGCGGAGTGAAAAGTTAAACCGGCTAAAAAAGAGGGACCAGCGCGCCTGCCCTGGATTCAGGCGCTGGGCCTGGCACAGATATTCGAGGTTCTTGTGGTCGGTGTAGACAATTATAGGATGTTGGGCCCTCTCCAACCATTGGTGCCATTCCTTGAAAGCGAGCTTGATAGCCAGTAGCTCCTTATCACCGATGGCATAGTTTCTCTCTGCAGGCGTGAACTTTCGGGAGTAGTATGAGCATGGCAGAGATTTGCCTCCGGCAGACAGATGCATCTTTCAACTCGTGGAAGGCCAGCGTGGCCGTAGCCAGCCAATTCTTATCATCGGCCCCCTTCCTGGTGAGGGCCGTCAGTGGAGCCACCATCTGGGAATAGTGGGGAATAAATTGCCGATAAAAATTGGCAAAGCTGAGGAACCGCTGGAGTGCCTTAACACCCACTGGTTGGGGTCAATCCTTAATGGCAACAACCTTGTCCGTGTCCATACAGAACCCTGTAGAGGATACAATATACCCCAAGAAGGGTAGTGATTCTTGTTCGAATTGGCATTTTTCAAGTTTTGCTTAAAGCCGGTTCTCTCGCAATTTCTGCAGTACTTGGCAGACATGTTGACAATGTGTTCCTAAGTCCCTGGAATATATTAATACATCGTACAAGTAGACAATAACAGAAGTATGTAACATGTCTCTCAGGACCTCATTCATGAGGTTCTGAAAGACCGCGGGGGCATTACAAAGGCCGAAGGGCATGACCAAGTATTCATAGTGCCCATCCCTTGTGTTAAAAGCGGTCTTCCATTCGTCTTTCAGGCGAATGCGGACTAGGTTGTATGCCCCATGAAGATCCAGCTTGGTGAATACCTTGGCTCGCTGCAAGCGGTCGAGGAGTTCAGGCATCAAGGGTAATGGATACCTACCCCGCCGCGTGATGCTGTTGAGGCCCCGGTAGTCTATGCAGGGTCGGAGGGACCCATCTTTCTTCGCCATGAAAAAGAACCCGGCTCCAGCCAGGGATTTGGAGAGATGGATGAATCCTCTGTCCAGGTTCTCCCGGATGTAGTCAGACATAGCTGCTCCCTTCCCCAGCACCCTTCTGCCTCTCTTCTGCTCCCTTCCCCAGCACCCTTCTGCTCCCTTCCCCAGCACCCTTCTGCCTCTCCCCTACCCCCCCCCTCCCTTCCTACGAACAGCCTTTCCTTGAAAGTGCCATTGCCTTAACGATCTCCTATACCCCTACCCCTACCCCCTCCTCTCCTTTCCCCTCCTCGCTCCCCCTCTCCCCTCTCCCTGCCCCTGCATTTAACATTAATATTGTAAATAAGTTCATATGTTAAGTTCTTAAGTGTACATGCATCCTTAACATCCTGATGCATATCTACTCTTAACATGGATAATCTTCATCCAATTCTTTTACAAAGTTGTATCCCTGCTCGTTGACTCTCTCTATCCTTGTTCCTAGTTCATTGTAATATCGTTAACTCTCTCTATCCTCGTTCATTGTAATTTCCTTTCTCAGTTAATTGTGAACCGACATGATGTGTCCTACGAATGCCGGTATATAAAAATTGTTAAATAAATAAATAAATAAATAAATAGCTTGTGTCTCCGGAAGGGACAATGGGTATACCCGACCTCGAGGAGGTGTGGTACCTGGGAGCAGATTGATCGCACAATCGAAGGGGCGATGTTCTGGAAGGATCTCGGCCTTCTCCTTGGAAAACACATCGTGGAAGTCCTGGTAATGCGAAGGCAGGGCCAAGGGAGCTCTCAGGAGAGGTATCGGGTCCCAAGGGACCGCCGCCAGGCAGGAGCTGAAGCATGCGGGACCCCAGGATGCCACCTGGAGGTAATCCCATGCTGTTACAGGCGAGTGCTTCCGAAGCCAAGGTAGCCCCAGGATGACCGGATGCATGGACTTCTCTAGGATGAGGAAGGAGATCTCCTCCTGATTCAGGACACCCATACGTAGGGTGATAGGCTGGGTGTGGGTAGCAATGGTGCCTGGAAGGAGTCTCCCCTGAATGGAGGACATGCAGAGAGGAGGCCTTTGGGGTTGAACCTTGATCTGGAGTTGCTGAGCTAGCTGAGCTAGCTCCTGGAGTATGAAGTTTCCTCCAACTCCCGAGTTGATCAGGGCTTGTGTCTCGAACTCTCCCTCTGGGGAGTCAGAAGCGGTGTGACCTAGGGTCAGCTCCCCAACTGTCCCTAGGTCCGAGCGTTTCCCGGAAATGACCCTTGCCACTAGAGTACATGCATAAGCCCAGGGACCGGCGTCTCCTTCTTTCTTCCTGGGAGATGGGTCCTCAGCCCACCTGCATGGGTTCGGTGTCTTGAGCCCCTGAAGAAACTGGCGGAGAACTCCCGCTGCGGGAAGGAGTCGGTGCAAAGGTCCCAGGTCTATGAGCCAACCTTTTTTCTCGAAACCGGCGTTGAATGCGACGTCCACACGGCCTGCAAGATCTATAAGAGTGATCAGGTCATCAGGGAGGTCTCTGGCTGCCAATTCATCCTGCAGCTTAGGGGAGAGACTTTTCAGGAAGATGCCGTGCAGGCTGTCACTTCCCCAGTTTAGTTCGGTGGCGAGAGTCTGGAAATCTACGGCGTGTTCCGCCAGAGGTTGGTTACCCTGACGCAGCTGAAGGAGCTCTGAGGTGGCAGTAGGTTTGCGGGAGGATTCGTCGAAGACCCGCCTGAAGGCAGAGATGAAGTGCACCAGGTTGCCCAGGCGAGGGTCCTGGCACTCCCAGAGGTTGGAGACCCACGCCAGGGGTCTCCCGTCCAGCAGAGAAATAATGAAGCTTGTTTTGACCCGGTCAGTCAGAAACTGAAGCGGAAGAAGGTTGAACCGAATATAGCACTGGTTCAGGAATCCCTGGCAAAGCTTCGCGTCCCCTGAATACCGCGAAGGTGCCGGCATCTGGATGGGTGCTGTAGCTGTGGAAGGGCATGTGTCATTGAGCCTGTTTGTAACTGAGATCGGGAGAACATGTGTGTGATTGAGAGCTTGTGTGTAAGTAGGAGAAAGAGAGAGAGAGATACTGGTCGGGGAGATGATTGGTGTGTGAGCGACAGAAACTGGTCCTGAGGGTGTGATTGGTGTATGTGTGTGAGAGAGAAGAGACTGGTTGTGGACACTAAAGAAGAAGATTGTGAGGACAGCTTCAGCAGCTACTGCTGCTTCTAGTGTGGCCTCCAAGGGAAAGGAGTAGGAGAATTGCTGAAGAAGTGGCTTTTTAAGTTCTAATTATTGGGTATTATATGATGTGTCTTAAAATATTTTAATGGTGTTTGGAAGAATTTTTAAGAGTTTTTAATTGTTAGATGTTCTTTTCATCAGCTGTTTTGAAAAATGTATTCATATAGTTTTATTCATATCTGTTTTCCTATTTGGAGGTGTATTGGTGTTTAGAGCCTGGGTTAATACTTGTAGGGCTGCCTTTTTATGGGTAGGGTTATACCATGTGAGAGCATGCCATAATGCAGGTGTAACTGTGTGGATTAGTTTGTGTGCATTATTGCAGATCCTGGTACTATGTTAGGTGCTATATTTCTGTTTCCATTTCTCCAGTTTTTGGGTTTGCATTCCAGTTTCTGTCTTCATATTCGTAATTTGTGGTCTTTTTGTACTTGGTGTAGGTAGATCTTGTGTGTATGACCAAGGTGAGGTATTTAACTAAATAACCTCCCTTTATATAGCAACAGTCTACATTGGCAACTACTCCAAAAAACTATTTTTTAAATCACAATTGCTTTATTCTTTTATCGTTGAAAACCCATACCAGCTCATAATGTACTATTTAACTATACTGAAATTGCTCATTCAAATTTTCTATCATTTCTATCATTAAAATGCACTTTTTTATATCTCAAATCCTTATAACCCACATATTCACTCTAACCACACTCACATACTTCTCACCACATTCCTTCATTCACTGTACCGGCACTAGAGATGTGAATCGTGTCCTCGATCGTCTTAACGATCAATTTCGGCTGGGAGGGGGAGGGAATCGTATTGTTGCCGTTTGGGTGTGTAAACTATCGTGAAAAATCGTTAAAATCGTGAGCCGGCACACTAAACCCCCCTAAAACCCACCCCGACCCTTTAAATTAAATCCCCCACCCTCCCGAACCCCCCCCCCAAATGCTTTAAATTACCTGGGGATCCGGCGGTGGTCCAGAACGGCGGCAGTCCGGAACGGTCCCCTCAATAGAATCGTGTTGTCTTCAGCCGGCGCCATTTTTCAAAATGGCCACCGCAAAATGGCGGCGGCCATAGACAAAAATGATTCGACGGAGGAGGTCGTTCCGGACCCCCGCTGGACTTTTGGCAAGTCTTGTGGGGGTCAGGAGCCCCCCCCAAGCTGGCCAAAAGTTTCCTGGGAGTCCAGCGGGGTTCCGGGAGCGATTTCTTGCCGCGAATCGTTTTCGTACGGAAAATGGCGCCGGCAGGAGATCGACTGCAGGAGGTCGTTCAGCGGGGGTTCCGGACCGCCGCTGAACGACCTCCTGCACTCGATCTCCTGCCGGCGCCATTTTCCGTACGAAAACGATTTGCGGCAAGAAATCGCTCCCGGAACCCCGCTGGACTCCCAGGAAACTTTTGGCCAGCTTGGGGGGGCCTCCTGACCCCCACAAGACTTGCCAAAAGTCCAGCGGGTGTCCGGAACGACCTCCTCCGTCGAATCGTTTTTGTCTATGGCCGCCGCCATTTTGCGGCGGCCATTTTGAAAAATGGCGCCGGCTGAAGACAACACGATTCTATTGAGGGGGCCGTTCCGGACCGCCGCCGTTCTGGACCACCGCCAGATCCCCAGGTAATTTAAAGCATTGGGGGGGGGGGGGTTCGGGGGGGTGGGAGATTTAATTTAAAGGGTCGGGGGTGGGTTTTAGGGGGTTTTAGTGTGCCGGTTTTCCTGCCCTCCCCCTTCCCCTGATTTACGATTTTTTAACGATAAATCGGGGGAATTGGTATTGTATCGTGGCCCTAACGATTTTTTGACGATTTAAAATATATCGGACGATATTTTAAATCGTCAAAAAACGATTCACATCCCTAACCGGCACCCCTTTCCAAAATACACAATCTTAAACAATTAAAACATTTCTATCCTTACTACAAACATTAAGATATCATTCCATGTAGCCAGTGTTTTAAATCTTCTCCGCTTCCCTGATGTTTTATCAATTGTTCACAGATCTGTTTAGAAAAAGTCCAAATCTTTGCTTAAACAGCTATATGTCACAATATTTATGAATTGTTTAAACCACGCGTTGTTCCAAAATGGTCTTTCTTCCTCCTAAACACCAGCTGTAACTGACTCTTAAGGGCTATCCACACCCCCAATGTTGTTTTTTTAAATAAACGCGGAGCTCATCCACCACGCTGTTTATAAGTTATTGCAAAACACATAGGGGTAGATTTTCAAAGGGTTACGCTCGTAAGATATGCGCGTAACCCTTTAAAAACCTCCCTGCGCACACTGAGCCTATTTTGCATAGGCTCGGCGGCACGCACAAGCCCCGGGATGCGAGTATGTCCCGGGGCTTTGAAAAAGGTGCGGGGCGGGGTGGGGCCAGGGGCGGGGTGGAAGTCTGGGGGCGGTCCTGAGTCCTCCAGCACAGTGGCCATGCCAGAGGTTCACGTACTGGCAGCTGGCCCGCACGCGTAACTCCGTGGAATAAGGTGGGGGGGGGATTTAAGTAGGGCTGGGGGGTGGGTTAGATAGGGAAGGGAGGGAAAGGTGGGGGGAGCAAAAAAAAAGTTCCTTCCAAGGGAATGGGGAAAGCCATTGGGGCTCCCCTTGGGCTCGGCGCACGCAAGGTGCACAAGTGTGCACCCCCTTACGTGCGCTGACCCTGGATTTTATAACATGCTTGGAGTAGCGCACACAAATGTACCCCGAGTGCGTAGCATTTGAAATCGGCCCCATAAAGTTCCCAAGCAGTCTTTACTTTGTTCTTTCACCAGGTGGAACTACCTCTTAAGGCTCTGACCACGCCCCAGGCATTGTTTTCATGACAGTCCTCTCATCCACACATTTTCTTCACATTGTTTCACAGTTGTTTCAAAATAAAAAAAAATAAAAAAATGCAATGGATCAGCAGATCCTACTTGCTTGAAACCTACCATCTGCAAGCATGGCAATTGTTTCAGGTGGGGGGTGCCTTCAGGAAGCCTTTCTTATGTTTGGGGACCCCTGACTGACTCCCAGAAATAAGAATTATGTGTCTTCAACAATGACTGGCTAATTCTCAGGTAGCTATTGCAGAAAGTTCAGCAGAAAGCGTAATGGGTCATCATCAATGTAGCTATTAGTCCAGTATGAGCACATGGGGAAACTAATTGATTCACCCATGAGAACATGTCATATTGCTTTGGATCATATGATGCAGCACATGATCAACTCCTGACTCCCTCTGCATTTCTGTAGGAAGTCCTCCATTTTGGTTGCCAGCTGGAGCAGTAGCAAGTTCGGGAACAGAGGGCCCTCAAGGAGCGAGTACCAATTCCAGACTACAATCTGAAAAGCAAAGAGAAGCGAGGCCCCTGAGGAGCGGGTACCCCTGGTAAATCCGAGGAGGCAGAGTAGCAAGGTATGCGGAGAGCGAATCCCATCCACCGATACCTAGAGGAAAGCCCTTGCTAACTCGATTCATTAGCGATTTCTGAGACCTTAAATATCCGGTGAGGATGACGTCACCTCAGGGGGACGCCCCTGAGGTTCGCGCCACTGCTGGTACTTGAGTCGGGGCCGAGCTGCGTGCGCGCCCTTAAGCTGCTGGGAAACATGGCGGTGTTCAGCGTCCAGCCAGTCCGGGGACACCAGAGGAGAACGGCAAGATGACATTGCGGCAGCCAAACTTCCAACAGGCAAAGAGGGAGTCGCCAAAGAGGTAAGGTGGGTGTAGTGGAGACATCGGGCAGCGACGGTCGCAACAGCTTCAGTGGAAGTGGCAGTGTTGGAGAACATCCATAGCCCACTTCAAATGATGATACAGTAGTGGTTCTTTCAGCTTGATGAGAGGACTCCTTACATCTTCCACTAGATGTCTGAGAATGAAGTTGCCTTCTGCCCCTGAGTCCACTGGGGCAAGAGTCTGAACCGTAACTGGTCCGTAAGTCAAAGAGACTGGAAGAGAAAGCGGAGGAGAGGGTGCAGTATGGCCTAAGAACAGTCCTCCTGCAGGACTTAGGCCCGGCCGTTTTCCGTACGAATGGAGCATGTAGACACATTATGGCCGGGCTGACCACAGTACATGCAAAGGCCACGCTTTTTCCAAAGTCTTCTTTCTTTGGAAGTTAAATGTCCATGTCCAAGTTGCATCGGTTCCTCTTTATCAGCAGCAAGAATTACTGGAACCATCCGAGGTACGGATATAGAACTAGCCTGTTTCAACCCAGGTAACACCTTAGGCCGGAATTCCTTCACCTTGTCCCGGAGCCGGTGATCAATCCAAGTAGCCAAGGCTACTAATTCTGAAGAAGAAATTCTGAAGAAGAAATACAGGATTCTTTATGACTGACAATGGCACAAATTTGTTGATGGCAATAACTGACTGTTGATATCCAGGTATATGATGCTTTGTCCACACTCTGTACCTGGTAGTAAAGGAGACCTTGGGACTGGGATCCAGGAACCCATAGAATGTCTACTTGCATAGGTTTAGACAAGTGCAGCAGAATAGCTGGGTACTTCCATAAAAGTGTAAAGGCAGGACAGCTTCTCCATGTAAAGCAGGATTATTTTGAGATGCCTCACAAGCATCTCATTCAAGATGTGGGCACCTGCTGGAATTCTACCTACATGATGCTGCAGATGCTAATGGAGGAGGAGACACCCCTTCATGATCTATCTGGGGAAATGGAGATACGTATGCAGTGTCACCTAGAGATGAGCTTCCAAAACTTGTCTTGGGGACTCAACAGCCAATTGGTTTTCAGGATATCCACAATTAATATGCATGAGTAAGTTTGCATACCATGGAGACTCAGTGTTGTTATTAGGTGTGTTTTAGTGGATCCTTGGGTGCTGTGGAGATGACCACACCCATGAGGAGGAGCCCCATGAGGAGCCACAGCACTGGGCTAGACTCTATACACAAAACACCGGAATTGAACTCTTTTATTATACAGCTTGAAGATAGCCACCAGGTGGCAGTGGTGAGTTGTAGTCTCAGGGACCTCAGCGGATGGAGCCCTTCTCTCCTAGGTGACATCAGGAGGTTCCACAGCAAGGAGTTACTGTGGATGAAACAGATGAGATATTAGAGTACTCACTCGGTGTTAGCTGTTATGGATGTGATTCTACCAGATAGTTGTCATAGGTACAGGCACTGAGGCAGGGAGAGCAGGCCCTCGAGGAGCGAGTACCTGTTCCCCGAATTGCACCTGAAAATAGAACAGAGGGTCCCCAAGGAGCAGGGACCCAAGTTAGTAGCAAACCCCGAAGGGCAGAAGGAAAGCTTCCTGCAGGCAGCAGGGAAGCGGCAGAGTAGCACAGACAGGAACAGTCCGTGACCATACGAGTCAATTTGAGCCTTTGTCAACTCGATGAGCTAGCAATCTTGAGAAGTACATATACCCGGATTGTTGTGACGTCAGATGAGGGAACGCCCGCGAGGTTCGCGCCACTGGGCATACTTAGATGTGGGTTGTGCACACGCACACCCTAGCAGGTACCTGGGAGGAGCAATGGCGTATGGCTGCATCATAGCCGTTCTGGGGACGCCAGAGAGGTTGGCTTGGCAATGCTGCGGTAGCCATCTTGCCCAGGTAAGCGGGAGGAGCCAAGATAGAGGTGCAACGAGTGGGGCGAAGCCTTTGAAGACCGATGGACGCAACACTCAGTATATGCACATTTATCTCATATATATTCATTGTGAATATCCTGAAAACCCGACTGGCTGTAGGGTTCTCAGGTCAGGTTTGGGAAGCCCTGCCCTAGAGTATCATGATTGGGTAGTCAGGAGACAGCTAGTAAAAACCCTGATGCCCGTTAAGGATTTCACAGAGGAGTCAAGGGTCAGAAAAGCTGCCTGGGATGATGTCAACCTCATAGTGTTGTGCCCGTCGGTCGCAGATGGCTGTGCCCTCTATTGCTCACCTTTTTCCTGCCTGACTAGGTTCCTTTTGGGGAGATGGTTGCCTCTGCTTCTCCACGCCAATCCCTCCGGCATCCCCAGTCCGGCAAGGGCGATTGCTTCGCCATCTTTCTCCCGGAGTCACCTAGGGCACACGTGTGCAGCCCTGTCCTTTACGTGCATCATGGCGGGAACCTTGGGGGGCGTCCCCACCGCATGACATCATGAGCTCCGGTATTTAAACTCCGTTTATGATTCCTAATACTAGTTAGCAAGGAAGTCTCCATGCTGATCTCTCTACGTTACCAGATGCTGCTGCTCTGTGTACTCCCGCTCCAGGACGACTTAGGTACCCACTCCTCGGGGGCCTTGCCTCGCTCCTCTACACCCTCCGGGGTTACCTGCTACCAACAAGGATGCCTAAGGTACTCGCTCCTCGGGGGCCTTGCCTCACTCCTGTCTATCCTCTGGGGTTGCCTACCACCTTCAAGGATGCCTAAGGTACCTGCTCCTTGGGGGTCTTATTTTGTCCCGGACCTCCGCTCCTGGGGGTTCTCTCCTACTACAACTGCCAGCATCAGAGTGAGTACTATCACTCCAGTTCTGTCTCTGCATTGTCTCATCTCTCTCTACCTAGATCCTCGGCCTACCCCATACCGTGGGGTAGGCCGAGGGACTTGGTGAGACTGTGTGACTGCCTTGCCACTCTGCAGCTTTCAGATGGAACATTACCAACAGAGATCTCCTCTTCTGGCTGGGATCATTGCCCATTCCTTGGGTTACCATCTACATTGCAGTATAATAAAGACTACCTTCCTCTGTGTCCATCTCTGCTTATAGCTAGCCTATCACTGCAAGTCCCCACAGGGCTTTGCCCTGAGAGAGGTGCCATCTCTTGCAGTGACCAAGGGCCCACATCTCAAAACATAACTCCTAGTAAATATCCTAGTAGAAAAAAATAGAGTGTTTTCAACAGGAAGAGAGAATAATAGCTGAGGTGTTGCGCTGTCTGGACTTCTTGGAAAAGCAGGTGACAGAGTGACTAGGACTAGAGATGTGAATCGAAACCAGAATTGGTTCGGATTCCGGTTCCGATTCACATGTGGGGTTTTTTTCCATCGGGCCCGATCGCGGTTTTGTTTATCGGCTGCGCCACAGCCGATGAACAAAAAACCCACCTGACCCTTTAAAGCTAACCCCTTAGCTTTCCCCACCCTCCCGATCCCCCAGAAAACTTTTTAAAGGTACCTGGTGGTCCAGTGGGGGTCCCAGGAGTGATCTCCCGCTCCCGGGACATCCTCCCACTCCCGGGCCGTCGGCTGCCACTAATCAAAATGGCGCCAATGGCCCTTTGCCCTTACCATGTGACAGGGTATCCGTGCCATTGGCCAGATCCTGTCACATGGTAGGAGCACTGGATGGCCAGCACTATCTTGTGCTCCTACCATGTGACATGGGATGACCAATGGCACTGGTAGACCCTGTGACATAGTGAGGGCAAAGGCTATCGGCGCCATTTTGATTACTGGCAGCCGACGGTGAGATCGCTCCCTGACCCCCGCTGGACCACCAGGGCCTTTTGGCAAGTCTTGTGGAGGACAGGATGGTCCCCCAAGACTTGCCAAAAGTCCATGGTGGTCCAGCGGGGGTCCAGGAGCGATCTCCTGCACTCGGGCCGTCGGCTGCAGGTAATCAAAATGGCGCCAATAGCCTTTGCCCTTACTATGTCACAGGGGCTACCGGTGCCATTGGTCAGCCCCTGTCACATGGTAGGAGCACAAGATGATGCCGGCCATCCATTGCTCCTACCATGTGACAGGGGCTGACCAATGGCACCTGTAGCCCCTGTGACATAGTAGGTCAAAGGCTATCAGCACAATTTTGATGCAAGGCAGGCCATACAGCCCAACGGCACGGAGGGAGAAATCATTTGTGGGACCCCGCTGGACCACCAGGGATGTTAGTAAGTCTTGGGGAGGGATCGGGATGGTGTGGGGGGGTTGTATTATACTAAATTTTAATGTTTGGGGTGGGGTTTTTTGAGCTTCATTTTCCCGCATCATTTTTTGGGCCCATTTCATTTTTCCCCGTTTAGTTTTTCTTCAGTTTTCGAAAAAACTAACCAAGGAAAAACGAACTTTACCCTGAAGCATCCGACTCAAAAAACGACCCGGTAGAAAAAAACAAAGCTCCTTTCTACATGGGATAGGTACTTACTGCCTTGATTGAGGTGCTAGGGGCCAGTATTTGTATTATACTGCATGGAGTGTGAGTTGGAATATTGTGCATGGGATGGGTCATTAGTATCAGTTGTGAACTTTATGCAAAAAGCCATAGATTTATTTATATTAAAATATCCATGCATAAACTGGAAAGCGATATTTCATTTAGGTTTGTGCATTTTCATTTTGTAGACTGAGGACCTCAAGAAGAAGGCCAGATTAGAGATGTGAATCGTGTGATCGATCATCTTAACGATCGATTTCGGCTGGGGGGGGGAGGGAATCGGATCGTCACGGTTTTGTTTTTTTAAATATCGTGAAAATCGTAAATCGGGGGAGGGCGGGAAAACCGGCACACTAAAACATCCCTAAGAACCCAGTCTAAATATCTTTGAGAGATGTGCTGCTTGCTTTGAATGATTAATATGCTTTAAAAAACAAGAGTTGGGGAAGTGCTGATCTGTACTTCTGGGCAAGTTTTTCTGGGACGTGCAGGTATAGTAGTATTTTGGAAAACTTTATAAAGAATCAGTTTTTTGAAAAATGTATAAATTGAATATTTATGAATATTTGTGGAAATGTTTTTAGAAAACCCTATCTGATAGATGCTGGATACATGCTGGATACATGAGCAGTGGGAGATTGTGGGGAAAACAAACTCTCCTGAAGAAGCCTGAAGGAAGGCGAAACATGTTGAGAGAATAAAAGGAGCCTAAGAGGATTGACGTTCTTGTAACGCAAGATTCAGTGTGTAATATAACTCTTTCTGCTTGAAAAATGAAATGTATCTACACTTGAGGATGTGTTGATCTAAAAAAATTTATATCTAATGTTTAAATTTGAATGGTTGGCATTTAAATGGTTTTTATGAGGTTGAATGTGGAATGTATGTGTGATGTATGTTGGATGGTGATGTATGAAAATTAAGTGATGTTTTATAAAATGTTAATATCTATTGTGTGGGGTATTATGGATTAATGTTGGATGTTTTATATGGAATTCACACTAATAAAGATTATTGAATTGGATTGTTGTCACAATATATGTATTAGTAGTTAATTGGTTTGTGATACCTAAAAATTGTTGCCAGGATTGGATATCTGTCATATGACAGGGCAAAGGTAGCACCAGCGCCATTTTGTTTTTTGTCCCCCGACATCAGGAGCATAGGAGATCGCTCCCGGACCCCCGCTGGACCCCCAGAGACTTTTGGCCAGCTTGGGGGGGCCTCCTGACCCCCACAAGACTTGCCAAAAGTCCAGAGGAGGTCCGGGAGCGACCTCCTGCACTCAAATCGTTTTGCCTTACAAAATGGCGCTGGCCATACGGCGTATGGCCGGCGCCATTTTGTACGGCAAAACGACGTCAGGAGCGTAGGAGATCGCTCCCGGACCCCCGCTGGACCCCCAGAGACTTTTGGCCAGCTTGGGGGGGTCAGGAGGCCCCCCCAAGCTGGCCAAAAGTCCCTGGGAGTCCAGCGGGGGTCCGGGAGCGATCTCCTATGCTCCTGACGTCGGGGAACAAAAAACAAAATGGCGCCGGCACTACCTTTGCCCTGTCATATGACAGGGCAAAGGTAGCGCCGGTGCCATTTCTACAAACGCACCGGAGGTCCGAGAGTAAAAGATCACACCGGGACCCCCCCCCCACTGGACCCCAGGTAATTTAAGGCATTTGAGGGGGGGTTCGGGAGGGTGGGGGATTTATTTTAAAGGGTCGGGGTGGGTTTTAGGGTTATTTTAGTGTGCCAGCGCAAGCGCCATTTCTACAACGCACCGGAGGCCCGAGAGTAAAAGATCACACCGGGTCCCCCCCTCTGGACCGGGGTCCAGAACCCCCGCTGAACAACCTCCTGCAGTCGATCTCCTGCCGGCGCCATTTTCCGTACGGAAAACGATTCGCGGCAGGAGATCGTTCCCGGACCCCCTCTGGACCCCCAGGGACTTTTGGCCAGCTTGGGGGGGCCTCCTGACCCCCACAAGACTTGCCAAAAGTCCAGCAGGGGTCCGGAATGACCTCCTGCAGTCGAATGGTGTTGGGCTATGGCCGCCGCCATTTTGCGCCGCCATTTTGCAAAATGGCGGTGCAGAATGGCGCCGGCTGAAGACAACACGATTCAATTGCAGGAGGCCGTTCCGGACCACCGCTGGACCCCCAGGTAATTTAAGGCATTTGGGGGGGTTTCGGGAGGGTGGGGGATTTAATTTAAAGGGTCGGGGGTGGGTTTTAGGGGGTTTTAGTGTGCCGGTTCACGATTTTAATGATTTTCACGATACTCTAAACACCCAAACGGCGACGATACGATTCCCTCCCCCTCCCAGCCGAAATCGATCGTTAAGACGATCGAGGACACGATTCACATCTCTAGTTCTTATGTTCTTATAGGGAGAATGTGAAAGTTTTATTTCTTTGCCTACAACCCTCACAGTACTCCAGCACTGACATAACATTTTTATTTCTCCAAGTACTCACATCCACCACCGCCTGATCCCTCAATAGCCCCATCCTTCACATCTCCCATTACCCTAGCACTCACATCTTATCCTTTCCCCATCCCCCGACTGATATCGCTCACCTAACCTGATCATTCTGCAGAAGGATTACTAGCCATGCAATCACTACAGAATACTCATCTAACAAAAATAATAGACCATGTGATCTCTTTAGCAGGCCCAATACTGTGGAACGCTCTACCTGAGCCTCTACAACTGACTCCAGAAACAAGGAATTTCAAGCGTGAACTAAAAACATGGTTATTTAAAAATGCCTATAAAGGAGAAGCAATTGGAGTGCCAGGAGACCCTCGGAACCAGTGCTGAAAAGCTATAGAGAAAAGAAATCAACTCCTGGATGAGGACCGACGAGGCCGGGACCCAGTGGGCAGTTCCCCCAGTGACATCATCGGCAGGTGCCCATGGGACTGTATAAAATCTAGGCCCCTGCGGCGCTTCAATCAAGGAGAGGAGGAAGCGATTGGAGTGCCAGGTGACCCTCGGAACCAGTGCTGAAAAGCTGTAGAGAAAAGAAATCAACTCCTGGACACGGGGCGACGAGGCCGGGACCCAGTGGGCGGTTCCCCAAGTGACGTCATTGGCAGGCGTCCGTGGGACTGTATAAAATCCAGGCCCCTGCAGTGCACAGCTGCCGGTGCGCAGCTGAAGCTGCGCGCCAAAGGGGCACACCCCTAGGTAATTTTTTCTTTTGTTACTCGTTATGGGTAGAAAGCGGAAATCTAAGAACTTTACCTCCTCACCTGTGACTCCAACACCGAGAAGGATAGGACCCATGGGCTCCCATATAGTACACACTGGTGAGTCCAATTTTCGGGACAGTTTAGAAGGCAGCTCCATGCTAGGAGTTACCTTAATTCCCAGGTCCTCGCAACCCCCAGAACAGCCAAGGGAAAGTATACATGAAGTTAATGTTATTATAGACCCCTCAGCAACTTCTCCCCTTATTCTCTCAAGGGGAGAATGTTCCAGGGGGGGATATAATTTCTAGTATGAATATAATGGATAATGTTACTATCACTAATAAGATAATTCAATGTCCAGCTGTGATTTTTGAATCAATTAATGAAGAGGTAGATGCAGAGGTTGAACCTACGAATGTATCTTTAATAGATTTATGGCAATTGAATGTTAGAATTGATTAAAAAAAACTTTCTACTTCTATTTCTAAGATACATACTTTCTCTGTTGAAACCAGAGAGAAGTTTGTAGACTTGGAAAGTAGAACAAATAAAATCGAACAAGTAGTGATGAACTTGAATCCATTAGTCACTAATTTGCAGGCTTCAAATACATCTTTCATCAAGGATAATACTATACTGCATAATAGGATTGAATTGCTTGAAAATGAAGTACGTTCATATAATCTTAGGTTATTAAATTTTCCTTTTTCAAGGTTGATGTCAGCTTTTGAATTATATAAAAAGTATGCAGTAGAGATTTTATCCTTTGATATAGAGAAAATCCCAACGTTTTCTAAGATATATTATTTACCTAGAAGGAAAATATTGTCGACACAAGCTGGGGGCATAGATTTGTTGGAAAGTCCAGGAGTCTCTACTTTTTTAGAAGACTCAATGGACAATATTTTATCCAGAGCAACATTGCTCATACAATTTTCTTTAAAACAAGAGAAGGACCAATTTTTTTCCAAATACTTTCAAGTGAAAGATATGAATTTTTGTGGACAGAAAATACAGGTCTTTCCTGACATGTCTCAAGTAACTCAGGCACTTAGAAAACAATTTTTAACTTATAAGCAATCAGCTCTGGATATAGGAGCTAATTTTTTCCTAAAATTCCCATGCAAATGTCAGATAGTATTTCAAAATAATAAATTTATATTTACTGATCCTTTACATTTGGAACGTTTCTTAAGGGATAAAACTCTGATTACTAATTGATGTGCTGTTTTCTGAAAGGATTGCTAAAGATAAATTGGCATGTCCAAAATGTTTCTTTCTTTCCTCCTAGATGTGGGCTAGATATCAAGAAATCGTATATTGTTATTTTATTTTATTGCTAAGTTGTGAAGTTTATTTCTTGGATTCCTCGATTATTTCGATGTAAACGATATAATAATCAATAAAAGTTTAAATTTAAAAATTTAAAAAAATTAAAAAAAATGCCTATAACCTGACTTAAAAATATCTGAACTCAGAGCATTTATCTACAAAGACAATCTCTTTAAGAACATAACAATTGAACTAAATACCACACTTCCTCCCTTCTACATCCACTAAATGTACTAGAACATCCTTGTAGACCTGATGTTTCCTGCTTGTTATGTACTGTAATATGTTAGTCAATGTATGTGTTGATCTATAATATGTATGTCATATGTTCACATTAAGGCAATGTACACTTCGATCAAAAGTATGTATGTCATGTTGTAAACTATTGTGATCTTCCTTTGGAATGACGGTATATAAAATGGCTAAATAAAGAAAGAAAGAAGGCAGGGAGTGGCAATACTTTGCGTTATGTCCTATTTCTCGTGGCCTGGGCCTGTCTCCCATATTGCACTTGAGGGGGGAACTGTAGGGCCATGATGTCCAAAGCATCAATCCAGACCAAGCTGCAGTAGAAAATGATGTGACAGAAAGCACTAGCCCTCTCGTGCTGTTTTTGTGGTCCTATCAGCACCAGTAAGTGGTACTGGTGAGGGAACAAGGCAGATTGATGCCCCCTTCACTCGCAGGCCATATCAGGAAGGGAGTTGCAGCTGGAGAGTGATTTTTTGGTTTTAACTACAGTAATAGACCTGGTTTTCACATCAGTATATTTTATTGGTGTTTTTCAGTTTAAACTGAAAATAAGTAGCCATAAATATTTCATAATACTGACTGTAATACCTGGCTCATTTACACTGGAATTCATATATTTATCTGATATGTATGTCATAGTTATGAATTTTTTTCAGCTTTTGTAACAATGGAAAATTATATCCCAGATCTTTTAATACATAGAAACATAGAAATGACAGCAGAAGACCAAACAGGCCATCCAGTCTGCCCAGCAAGCTTTCACACTTTTTTTATTTTCTCTCACATACTTATCTGTTTCTCTTGGCTCTTAGTAACCTTTTTTTATTCTATTTCCCTTCCACCCCTGCTATTAATGTAGAAAGCAGTGTTGGAACTGCATCTAAGTGAAATAGCTTAATTTAGTTAGGGGTATTAACCACCTCAATAAGCAAGCTACACCCATGCTTATCTGTTTATTCAGACTATGTAATTCAGTCCTTGTTGATTGTTGCCTGAATATAGATCCACCTTTCTTCATTGGCCCCTGCCGTTGAAGCAGAGAGCCATGCTGGCTATGCATTGAAAGTGAAGTATCAGTCTTGTTCCCCTGCCGTTGAAGCAGAGGGCTAGATAACACAGTTATCTAAAAAGATAAATGTTTCAATGTATTAGGCAAAGGAAACATATTTCCTGCATCTTCTGTTTTAATGTAAACCGGTGTGAATTGTATGTTATACAAGAATGTCGGTATATAAAAGTTTAAAATAAATAAATAAATAAAGCATTTTATTGTTTTTTTTTAATTTTTAATTTTCAAATATTTCAAAATCTTACATAAATCACTTGTAATGAAATTCAGTACATTTTCTGGTACACACATTTTTATACCATCCAACCGGGATAAAGTAACATATAATACCAACTAAAAAATCCCTTCAGATTATGCACCTAAATATAGGAAATTCTGGGGCAAGAAAAATTACAGAACAAAAATAAAACATGTATTACTATATACTACATATAGATAGATAAGCAGCTATTAATTTAAGTCGATCACACTCCGGGAACTTCTTGGGAATGGCCTATTAGGAAATCTTACAGTTGTTTAGGGTCAAAGAAAACATAATTATTCTCTTGATACCTAACGCAGTATTTACAGGGAAATTTTAATACATAGCAGGCACCCAAATCGATAACCCTTTGCTTATTAGCTAGAAAATCTTTCCTGCGCTGCTGCATTTCCTTAATTACATCACGATAGATCCAGATTTTGGCTCCATAAAATAAAGCCAATCTGTTTCTCAAAAACATTTTTAAAACATAGTTGCGGTCAGAAATAAATGCAAAAGTTATCAACATTGCTTTCTTTTCTTTGACCTCTGCTTCCAGCGATAACTCTAATATCTCAGAGATATCCATAGAAGGTCTATCTTCTCCTCCAATCTCAGAAACAGCTTGTGGAAAGTAATAAGCTCTAGTGCAAACCGGCAAAGCAGTATCTGGTATTTTTAATACTTCTTTCAAATATGTTTTAAATAATTCAGCTGGGGAAATCAATCTAAGCACTGGAAAGTTTATCACACGTAAATTCAACATCCTTAAATTGTTCTCCACTCTTTCAATTCTTCTTTTTGCCATTATTTCTGATTTAGCAAAATTATGCTGTAGAGACTCCATCTTTTGCAATCTTTCCTCATGTTGCTGAATTTTCACATTATTTGTTCCAATCATATTATTTTCTTTGGTTTGCTGTTTAACTTCTGTAATGGACTGAGCAATCGATTTTAAAGCTGAATCGATGGCTTTAAGAGCATACCATACTTTCCCCAAAGTAATATCTTCAGGCAGTCCTAAATGAACTTTAACTGCAGAAGATTCCTCTTGGGTTTCACCCAAATCCCGTTGTGTTTCCAAGCGGTGGGTGTTACCTGTGATGGTGTCAGCAATATAGGTCCGAAGTTCTTCTCCCGGTCCCATCTTCAGCGATCTATGGGGCTCCACAACTCGTGTGGTATTCATCCCCTCTCGAGTTGACCCAGTGCTCTCTCGCTCCTGCTCAGGAGACTCTCATTGTACACTGCCTCGTTCAAACTTGAGTGGGGACTCCTCTCCCTGCGCTGGACGTGCTGGTCTAGTCGGCTCGCCTGGGCTCAGAGTGACATCCGGGGTCAAGGGGGAATGTGTTCGTTCTCCCAACATCCCTCCATTGACCTGCCCATCAGGCGATAGAGTTGCTCCAGCCAGGAAGCCCTCAATGCGCAGCTGGTAAGGGTCAACTACCAGGTTGCTAGTCGATGCTCCCCGGATTTTCCCCTTACGTTTCATATGAGGCATTTTCTATGCAAAGTAGAAGAAAGAAAAAATGCCGCTGCAGGAGCCTGCTTTCTGTGCAACCTATCTTGCGGCCATCTTGCCAAAATGATTAAGCATTTTAAATATGAACAAGCAAATGTATATGTACCAAATAGTAGCCAAAATATTCAAAATAATTTATTGTGATATATGCTCTTCCCATAAATACTGCAGGTAACATTGTTATTTCTAGTTCAGCTAAGCTCTTTTAGGCATTCAGGGCCTGACATGCAAAAAACTGTATTCTATGGTTAATGAAACTTAGTAAATTAGGCCCAGGATAAGAGAACATTCATAGTAAATCAGGCCCACTCTGTGTCTATTGGAAAAAAAACAGTTTCAATAAATTAAGGCCAAAAGGAAAAATGTTCAGTACATAGACTCCTTAATTAGAAACATGTATTCCCGGTGACAGATTTATAATTTTTTTCAGTCATAAAAGTGTAATTTCAAAACTGATTTTGTAATTTATTCTGATGTTGGTTAATTTGGCCCTTATTTTTGAATCAAAATACATGTTGCATTCCATATCATGCATGCTCTTAACCACATTAAAATGAGGAATTTAAGGGGTGGGGGGAATAGTTCTCACACAGTCATTTTCAGCTCTATAAATGCCATTTGTTCTCTACCTGGCCTACTGCACAAATTGAAGTTGCAAAATATGTGGACTCTTAGCACATGCACTTTGCAACTCTAATTTTCAAAGGAAAACAATGTGAATTGTTTCTCTTTGACAATTTTCATAGAGTATATGCATTAGAGATGTGAATCGTTTTCCATATCGTCTTAACGATAGAAATCGTGTGGCAGGAGAAGAAAATCGTGTTTGGCACGATTATTTCATTGAAAAATCGTTAAAAATCATTTTTCCCGATTAGTGCGCACTAACTCGAGTTAGTGCGTACTAACTCCCCGTTAGTGCGCACTAACTCTAGCCAGAGCTAGAAAAGAGCTTGGAAGTATATGCATTTTGTAGGTACGTTTACTCTGGGAATTGCAACAGTTTTCCTTTGAAAATGGGTGCATAATCCTTAAATAATAGTACCTGCACTTCTGTTGGCAGTTTGAAAATTCTCTTCCTAACGTGAACACATATTTGGCAACTACATGGGTTACTTGAAAATTATCCCTATAGATGCAAGAAGCAAAATTCAAGAATTTGTTTTTGAAAGAGAGCATGAGTTTACTATGTATGGTTAGCATAGTCAGAAAGTAAGATGAGAACATATAAGTTCAGTTGAAACTTCTGTTTATATTAGATAAGTGTCTTTAAGATTAAAAATAAAATACATTTATTTCTCATCTCGTAAAGTTTTCATATTAGCCATAAGCCTGTTTTTTTTTTCTGTGTGTGTATTTGCAAATGTCATTCTTTAGATCCTCAATCTGTTAGATCACCAGGATTTTCCTTTCACTTTTAATGTCAAGCATGGTATGAAAAAAATAAATAGTGGATAATGCCCAGTTTTTCTTAACCCCTATAAGACATTTTGGAAATTTTTCTTTTTCTGAGTCTGCCTTTTGTATTTACACATAAATCCTAGTCAGTTGAAGAATAACTGCATTTCAGTCACATCAGTCAGGTAGACATATCAAACAATCATTTTTAAGCTTTACATTTATTGGCATTTTCTAACCTTTGGGTTTACAGACCAATTTCTAAAAGCATTGGTGCAAATCGGGCAAAATGTCATAAAGAAAACAAATATCTGGAAAAATATTGACATTTAGGTGCTTACAAAATAAACTTTAATTTGCAAATGAAGGAACTTGTATGCATCCTAAATATAGCATGCTAGGCAATAAGGCCTCTCAATATGCATGGTAAAGTGGTCTGGAAAGATGTTAGCATAAACAGGCTAAAATTAGAGTATCTGTGCATGTAAATGGCAGAACATGATATGCAAATTAAGTTCTGGTATGTACAAGATAAATTTTGGAGACGTGCTTTCATATTGAAAAAAACAGCAAATTTCAACTAAATGCAAACTACAGAAAAATGAATTAATTGCTTTTTCATATTCAAAATGTAGCATTCAGAATTATCCCCCACCACCCTCCAAAAAAATATACAGTGCCTGCACCACAAAAATTGCAAAATAATAAAGGTCCCCTAAGCCTTCCCCTGTCACACCCCCTTGACCCATCTTACCTGTCCATGAATCTTAGCTGTCCTAATGTGGCAGGCACAATCCCTAGTCACTTTTGCACTACCTGCTTGGTATTTAAAAATGGTGTCAGCAGGCCCTGAGATTGGCTGTACTTTGTTGTACAATGTATTTTGTAAAAATAGACAATGCCAAACAAAATTATAGCACTGGTCTCACGGCCCATAGGTGCCATTTTTAAATATCAAGTTAGCAGAGCAGGAGCACCTGAGGATCTCTCCTGCCCCATTTTAATAGCTAAGATACCCAGGTAAGGTAAGAAGGCTCCAGTGAGTAGATTAGAGAAATTGTGGTATCTTGAGAGCTGGACTATATCAGCATTGAGAAGGAGTCGAAGGCCCCATCAACTTCCTCTTCCTTTTGATTTTTTGTTTTGATTTATTATATTTAATTCATTACAAATACAAAAAATAAATAGTTTAAAAAAATTAAAAAAAAACATGATGACATGAAAAAAACAAGAAAGGAAAAAATGTAAGTGTACATCCTTAATAAACATCATATTATGGCAACACTTCATGATATTTTCTATTTGCTAACCACACACTATTTAAAACCTGATACAGACCAAGTAATTACTTGCTAATGTAAACATTATTGAGACAGCTCAATTTAATAGGATTGTTTAACTTGACAAGCTTAGCTAAGGATGTATTCAGAAAGTATACTCAGTGTTCCTCCACTGACCCTACATCATGTGACTATAACACATGGTGTCAGAAAGGGAGAGATAAACAACAGAAATGCAGGCTTTGTGGTTAGGGAGTTAAAGTCAAAAGAGAAAGGAAGCTGTTTTTCACTCTGGGCTATGTTTTTAGAGATTGCATACATCTCTCAAAACATGCTTTTAGATATTCAGATGATAAGGATATAACTAACAGGCATAGAAGATGCCTCTGTTAGTTATATCCTTATATATATTAGTTAGTTAGGCATAGAAGAGACAGAGATGAGCTGCTTCCTGGGTCCTTGTAAGAACGATAATGTAAAGTATTTACTGTATTATTAATATAACCATTATCTTTGCTGTATCTATATATTATCTCTGCTGCATTGCCTTTTGGAAATAATTGAGCCCATAATAAACCTATTTCAGGAATCTAAAATTATACTGACTCAGGGTGTGATTATGGCATTTTGTGTCTTGAGGTAGCAGTTATCACCAGTGAGGTGCCTGGGAGATACTGTTTTTAATTCTTATCATACCTACAGAGCAAACTTACAAAATAATTTGGCATTGTGAGCAGGATTCTAGGGATTCATATTTATATATGCTTAGTTATCACTGTTTGGTTGATAGAAGGTAATATACCTGTACATTAAAAAAACTATTTTGTAGGTGTGGTAAGTAACATCCGGCAACAATTTCTACTAGAGAAACCAACCAAAGGTCATGTGAGAGTATGATGTGACACTAGCAGGTAAGCAATGTTTCCTTCAGAAAACCCTGGTAAAAGGTAGGCCCCAGTAACTCCAGTTAATGCTGAGAACGACCAGTAGAATGCTTTCATATGGATAAATTCTAGCAAGCAGCATGAAGGAAATGCATAGGACAGGAAGAACAGAAGATGTACCAGTCTTAGTGAAAATGGGAAACAGCATCTTATGCTGTCTCAAAGCAATTGTGCAAGAACAAGGCTAGAAAAGCAAACCCACAATATTAAATGATAAATAGGAAATGATTGTGCATAACATAAGTACCTATTGCTGGCAATATTTAAATATGTATTTGTTTGACTTCATTTCTTTTTAAATATAATTCATGGTCCATGCATAACTGTTAATTTTTGCCTGGCAAGTAAACTAACACAGGCATGGTAAATTTAAAAAGAGCATGTGTACATCAATGTGCATGCACATTTTAGTGTAAGTGCTCATGTGCTAGTATTTTGTATCATTTGCAGTAGTGTGTGCACATTATACAAAATATGCCTCTTCACATGTATGTGTGCTCCTAATATTAAACACTTGCATGAGGAAATAAAATTCATGTATTTGTTGGCTTTTACACATGCAAGTCAGCATATTTGTAACATTCACATGTGAAGGAAATAACAGGTTTAACTAATTAGTCTGCTAGTTTGCCCAGTCTAGCTCTAAATATCATGATTCCCCTGGTTATTCAGTCTGCATTCTCTGCTATTTATCCTGACACTTTACCCAGTCAGTAATTGGCTATAAAAAGTGTAATTCTGACTTAAACCTGATAAATAGAAGTAAACAGGTGCAGGAAAAAGGTGAACCAGTAGATGTGTGTATTTGGATTTTGAGAAGGTGTTCAACAAAGTCCCGCATGAGAGGCTTCAAAGAAAACAAAAAAGTCATGGGATAGGAGGCAATATTTTGTGGATAGCAAACTGGTTAAAAGACAGGAATCAGAGAATAGGATTAAATGGTCTGTCTTCTTAGTGGGAAAAGGTAAACAGTGGAATGCCTCAGGGATCTGTACTAGGGCATTCATGTTTATAAAAGATCTGGAAAGGGGCACGAGTGAAGTGCTTAAATTTGTGGATGACACAAAATTATGCATAGTTAAATCTCAAGCTGATTGTGATAAATTGCAGGAGAACCATGTTAGACTGGAAGATTGGGCCTTCAAATAGCAGATGAAATTTAATGTGGACAAGGGCAAGATGATGCATATAGGGAAAAATAACTGTTGCTGTAGTTATTTATTTTATTTATTTATTTAAACACTTTTATATACCGAAGTTCGTATGGATATCACATCGGTTTCCATAAAACGAAAGAAGAAGAAGGAGCGAAATTGGAAAAAAAGTTACAATATAACTGTTATGAATCAGAAAGTGGACCCCTGTTCCGAGGTAGAGTTAGGGCTACCAAAAAGGAAGTCTACCCTCTTCGGTCTCTACCGTCGGATGGCAAGGCCTGCTGTTGAAGATGTTTAGATGAAGGCTTCACCCTGGAAGCTCGTGATCCCCCCAGGAGGAGCCCGTAGAGACATGGCTGCTGGGACTTAGAAGACTCCCTGAAGAGTGAAGATGGTCTAGATGCAGGCACCTCCTGCAGGTTGTGGGTTTCAGATGGCTGGCTCCTCCAGCAGGTCATGATCAGTCCAGGAGTGTACGTCAAAGGATAGTCCAAAGCCGGTCCAAGGGTCGAAGTCCAGAGAGAGGTTGAGAGCCGGTCCAGGAGCAGACTGGAGAATGGTCCGAAACCAATCCAGGAGCAACAAAGGAGAAGGGTTCAAAGCCAGTCCAGGTCAAAACCAGAAAATCACCACCACCGGTCCAAAGGTCAGGAGCCAAACTTAAATATGCAGGCCTCCAACTCATATAAATGAACTGGACAGAGATCTAACTAAAGACATCCAAAAGGTGGGAAAAAAAAGGTGAGATGTTGCTTATCTGACATTTTACTCTGTAGATTGGAGTGTTTCTTCTGCATAATCTGCATGAAGTAGAGAGATTCTGGATGCCTTTCAAGGGGATCTGCTCAGATAAATGATTATGGAACCCCCAAGAGGAGGAGCAATACCGGACCTGCAACTCAGAAATGAAAACAATATCTCTAATGTCCAAACAGGTACTTGACTGAGCACTAGTGATCATCAGATAGTGTGGTATGATAAAACAGCCAAGAGGATAGAAATCACACAAAAATCAAAGTCATGGATTTCAAAAATATGGACTTTAGTAAAATTGGGATGTACCATGAAAAGGAGCTTGAAAGTTGGGAGAGGCCAGGTGAAGTGGATCAACAGTTTACAAAATTGAAAGGATCTATAATAGCAAAAAATCCTTAAGGAAGAAAAGAAAAGAAAAAGAAAAGACAAGAAAAGAAAATAAAAAAAAACTGATATGGTTCTCCAAAGAGATGGCTGAAAAAAATAAAGGCAAAAACGAAAAAAATCAGCATTTAATAAGTACAAAGGAACTCAGAATGAGGGACCCAGGGTAGAATATCTGGTGTAGCTGTTAGACAAAAGGAAAGAAATCAGTATTGCAAAAGATTTTTTTAAAAATTTATTTAAAGCTTTTTTATATACCGGCATTCGTAGGACATATCATGTCGGTTTACAGGTAACTGTGAAAGGAAATTACAATGAACGATGATAAAAGGTTTGCTAGATAACACACAAAAGTACATTTTTATAGAAGGTCAATGAGCATAACAAAACTTGGTTGAACTATTTGGATTTTTAGACAATCAAAATTAAACATATGAACTTATGTACAGTTAAAGGCAAAGGCAAATGGGGGCTGAGAGGGAGGGGGCAGGGGAGGGAACTAGAGCGGGGGTGGGATGGGGATGTGGGGCGGGGAGGGATGTGGGGCGGGGAGGGAGCTGGAGTGATTCAGAGGAAATCACTGACTGGAAGGGAAGGGGCAGGGGAGGGGGCTCTGGGTGTGGATCGGTGGGGAAATGGGGTGGAAGTGGGGCGCTGGGAATGGGGCAGGGGAGGGAACTAGTGTGGTTCGGAGGAAATCACTGACTAGGATTGAGAGAGTCGGGGTAGGCCTGTTTAAATATCCAAGTCTTGATTCCTTTTTTGAAATGGCTCAGGGATGGCTCTAAACGGAGCTCGGCGGGAAGGGAGTTCTAGAGAGTGAGGCCAGCTATGGAGAAGGCTCTTTCTCTGGTGGTTGTGAGAAGTGCAATTTTGAGTGAGGGGGTGTGAAGGGTGCCTGCAAGGGAGTTTCTGGTAGGGCGGTTGGATTGACGGAAGTGTGGCATATCTTCGAGCCAGGGGGAGTTGTTTTTGTATAATGTGTTATGAAGGATGGTGAGTGTTTTGTATTGAGAACGGAAGGTAATAGGGAGCCAGTGGAGATCTTGTAATATGGGAGTGATATGATCCGTTTTTCTTGTGTTTGTTAAGATTCTTGCCATGGCATTTTGTAGGATTTGAAGGGGTTTGATAGTGGAGGCCGGGAGGCCTATGAGGAGGGAGTTGCAATAGTCGAGTTTTGATAGAATGGTAGTTTGCAAAACAGTGCGGAAGTCATGGGTGTGGAGGAGAGGTTTCAGTTTTTTGAGAGTTTGGAGTTTGTAGAAACCCCCTTTTAGAAGCGATTTGATGTGGGATTTGAAACTTAGTTGATTGTCTAGGGAGACTCCTAGGTTTCTAACAGCGGGTGGTAGTATGTGAGTTTGTGAGGTGATTTGAGTCAATTGGTGGATAGTATCGATCGGTTGATTTGTTAGTATGAGGATTTCAGTTTTTGAGGCATTGAGTGCAAGGTGGAGAATGGAAAGGAGGGAGTTGATAGATACAAGGCATGTTTCCCAGAATTGCATAGTTTCTTTGAGGGATTTCTGAATGGGGATAAGTATTTGTACATCATCTGCATATAAGAAGAATTTTAGTCTTAGATTAGAGAGTAAGTGGCAGAGTGGGAGTAGATATATGTTGAAGAGGGTGGAAGATAGAGAGGAGCCCTGGGGTATGCCTTGTGTGAGGGGAATGTGTGCAGATTCGAATTTATCGATCTTAACTAAGTACTTTCTGTGGTCAAGGTATGAGGAGAACCAGGACAGGGCTGTGTCTGAGATGCCTATCTCTGCCAAACGCGATATTAGGATTTGGTGGTTAACCGTTAGGGATGTGAATCGTTTTCCATATCGTCTTAACGATAGAAATCGTGTGGCAGGGCAAGAAAATCGTCTTAGGCACGATTTTTTAGTTAAAAAATCGTTAAAAATCGTTTTTTTCCGATTAGTGCGCACTAACTCGAGTTAGTGCGCACTAACGGGAGTTAGTGCGCACTAACTGGGAGTTAGTGCGCACTAACTGAAAATGATACAATTTGACACTTTTCAGGTCAGTTAAGGTCAGTTTAGGAATGAATATGTATTCCTATTGGCTGCCCTCTTATTTATTCATGTTACCAAGTTTCCTACTGACAGTATATGGGGGATGGGAAATGGAAACAGTTGGTAGCTTGACAAAACAAGTAATGTGATCAGTCAATGTGACTAGAACTTGTGCCCTAACCCTGATACCAGGGGTATTGTGATCTTCCTGCACACAGTGCCCTATCCCTATTAATACCAGGAGTGTTGTGATCTTCCTGCACACAGTGCCCTATCCCTAATACCAGGGGTGTTGTGATCTTCCTGCACACAGTGCCCTATTCCTGATAGTGGGGGTGTTGTGATCTTCCTGCACACAGTGCCCTATTCCTGATACCGGGGGTGTTGTGATCTTCTTGCACACATCCCGGTATCAGGGATAGGGCACTGCATGCAGGAAGATCACAACACTCCTGGTATTAATAGGGATAGGGCACTGCATGCAGGAAGATCACAACACTCCTGGTATTAATAGGGATAGGGCACTGCATGCAGGAAGATCACAACACCCCTGGTATCAGGGATAGGGCACTGTGTGCAGGAAGATCACAATACCCCGGAGGAGTGAGGGTCAGGCAGCTCCCCCCTGTCTGTGAAGCCAGCCTCTCACTAGTAATGCAGGGAGGGAGCTGTCTCAGACTTCACCATCCTCCCCCCCCCCTCACCCACACACCATTCACTAGCTGGGACATGGGGGAAGTCAGGAGTGAGGGTCAGGCAGCTCCCCCCTGTCTGAGAAGCCAGCCTCTCACTAGTAATGCAGGGAGGGAGCTGTCTCAGACTTCACCATCCTCCCCCCCCTCACCCACACACCATTCACTAGCTGGGACATGGGGGAAGTCAGGAGTGAGGGTCAGGCAGCTCCCCCCTGTCTGTGAAGCCAGCCTCTCACTAGTAATGCAGGGAGGGAGCTGTCTCAGACTTCACCATCCTCCCCCCCCCTCACCCACACACCATTCACTAGCTGGGACATGGGGGAAGTCAGGAGTGAGGGTCAGGCAGCTCCCCCCTGTCTGTGAAGCCAGCCTCTCACTAGTAATGCAGGGAGGGAGCTGTCTCAGACTTCACAATCCTCCCCCCCCCCTCACCCACACACCATTCACTAGCTGGGACATGGGGGAAGTCAGGAGTGAGGGTCAGGCAGCTCCCCCCTGTCTGTGAAGCCAGCCTCTCACTAGTAATGCAGGGAGGGAGCTGTCTCAGACTTCACCATCCTCCCCCCCCCCCCTCACCCACACACCATTCACTAGCTGGGACATGGGGGAAGTCAGGAGTGAGGGTCAGGCAGCTCCCCCCTGTCTGTGAAGCCAGCCTCTCACTAGTAATGCAGGGAGGGAGCTGTCTCAGACTTCACCATCCTCCCCCCCCCCCCTCACCCACACACCATTCACTAGCTGGGACATGGGGGAAGTCAGGAGTGAGGGTCAGGCAGCTCCCCCCTGTCTGTGAAGCCAGCCTCTCACTAGTAATGCAGGGAGGGAGCTGTCTCAGACTTCACCATCCTCCCCCCCCCCCTCACCCACACACCATTCACTAGCTGGGACATGGGGGAAGTCAGGAGTGAGGGTCAGGCAGCTCCCCCCTGTCTGTGAAGCCAGCCTCTCACTAGTAATGCAGGGAGGGAGCTGTCTCAGACTGGTATCAGGGTTAGGGCACTGTGTGCAGGAAGATCACAACACTCCTGGTATTAATAGGGATAGGGCACTGTAAGAGATGACTGTAGTAGATTGAATAAAGATCTGATGTTTCTGCTCTCCTCACACCAAACAAAAACAACACACAAGCAGAGAAGCCCTTCTTACAAAGCTGAGCTAGTGAGTTAAGTAGGAGGAAAAGTAAACATACTTGTGCCAGTGTGGCTACTTAAAAAATACACTTACCAACAATCAATTACATATATTTGAACTGTGTACAGTTCCAGCCAGGACCACCTTTCTAAAATGCACAGTGATTGGCAAATTCAACATGCACTAGCATTTCAGGTGCCTGCTAACAAAAATAATAAACAAACAAGTTCTAGTCACGTGAGTGCTGATCATTACATTACTTTTTTTGTCAAGCTTCCAACTGTTTCCATTTCACATCCCCCCAACCATTACCTCAGTATTAGCCTTGGTAACATCAATAGATAAGAGCACAGCCAGCCAATAGGAATACATACATACATATTCATTCCTAAGTGACCTTTACTGACCTGGGAAGTGTGAACACTTTGTTTCATTTTCTGTTGGTGTTCGTTAGTTTCCAGTTCCATTTCCCATCCCCCCAACCATCACCTCAGTGGTAACCTTGGTAACATCAATAGATAAGAGGGCAGCCAGCCAATAGGAACACATATTCATTCCTAACTGACCTTCAGTGACCTGGAAAGTGTTTATTTGTATCATTTTCAGTTAGTGCGCACTAAATCGAGTTAGTGCGCACTAACACGATTTAGTGCACACTAACGGGGAGTTAGTGCGCACTAACTCGAGTTAGTGCGCACTAACACGATTTAACGATTTTTAACGATAAATCGTTAGAATTTCTATTGTATCGTGTTCTATAACGATTTAAGACGATATAAACATTATCGGACGATAATTTTAATCGTTGAAAAACGATTCACATCCCTATTAACCGTATCGAATGCTGCTGAAATATCTAAGAGAGCACGTATGTAAGATTGGCCGTGGTTCATGCCTTTGAGGATGGTATCTGTTATTGCAAGTAGGAGTTTTTCAGTGCTTCGATCTTTATGAAAGCCATATTGGGCGGGGTGTAAGATGTTGTCCTCTAGGAAGTCGGTGAGTTGCGTGTTGACCACTTTCTCCAGGATTTTGGATATAAAAGGCAGATTGGAAATGGACCTGTAGTTTGCAGGGTCAGTTTGGTCGAGAGTGGGTTTCTTTAGTAGTGGCTTCACGATAGCAAGTTTAAGTGGGTCCGGGACTTTCCTGGAGGTGAGGGAGCAGTTTATTATGTCTGCTAAAGGTTTTGCATTGGCAGATGGAATGGTGAGGAGAGTTTTTGATGGGATGGTGTCTGCGATGTGGGTGGCTGGTCTCATATTTTTTAAGATGTATTTGACTTCCTTCATGGTGGTGAGATCAAGGGAATCGAGGTTGGCTTTGTTGTTAATAGGAAGTAGGTCGATGGGGGCGGGATTGGAAGGGAGTCAAATAAGATCAGGTGGAAGCAAGGTTTGCCAGTGAAGGAAAGCAAGGTGACAGCACATTTTTCAGGTACTGTATATCATGGAAAGTAGGAAGACCAAAAGTAGAATGGTAAGACTGAAAGGAGATAAGGAACAATGGGTGGAGAAATATGAGGAAACAGCAGAAATATTAAATAAATACTTCAGTTCAGTGTTAACTAGAGAAGACCTTGCTGATTGACAAGACTACTGATAGGGATGGGGCAGATACAACTCCATATATAAAGGGATCACCAGATGGGGTGGTTCAAGATTAGAGTACAGGAGATGAAGGTTCAATCAATGGTGAGAGTCCTAGACTTCAAAAAAACTAACTTTATTAAAATGGGGGAGTACCTCAAGGAGTTGTTAGCTGCCTGGAAAAACCTAGGGGAAGTAGAAGAGCAATGGGCAAAGCTAAAAGGAGAAATAGTAAAGGCAATTAATCTTTTTGTTAGGGAAGTAAATAAAGATAGGAGAAAAAAAATAAACTGCTATAGATTTCAAAAGAAACAGCTGAAAAAAGTAAAGGGAAAAAAGGATATCATTCATAAACTATAAGAGATTGCAGAAGGAGGAAGACAGATGACAATATCTGGAAAAGCTATGAGAAGCTGGGAAAGTAGAAGAACAAAGATGAAAATGGAAGAAAAAAGCAGATATGGTAAAATGTGGAGAGAAACCTTTTTTTTTTTAGATATGCTAGTGTTAGGAGGAAGTATATAAATGGTATTGCGAGAGTTGGAAATGAAGGGGAGGAATATGTAGAAGCTGATGAGTTAAAAATTGAATTGCTTAACAAATATTTCTTTTCAGTGTTCTTCTGAGGAAGGGCCAGGAGTAGAATCACAAAAAACAGACACAAACTGAATTAGAAGTAAAGTAAACCCCAAAAGATTTGGCTACCACCCAGTCTTTGGAATATTCTCCACTATCACTGTATCTTGAAAAAGATTACCTTAAATTCCAGAAGGCCTTACAATCCTACTTTTTCTCAAAGGCTTTTTCAGATATTTTATGACATATTCTACTGTATGCTTTACTCTGATCATTTAGGGGTGTTTTATATGATGATGTGTTTGATTTTATAATTTATGTCATGTGTATTGTAGGCATGGACCCTTGGTTCAAAGTGGAGTTGGCACAACCTGAATGGTAAAGTCTTGCAGGTCCTCACCATCAGCTGGTGGAGCTGGAGCTTCACCTATACCAGCCTACATTCCCCTTAGGTTGATCTCTTTGGTGCTGGGGCTGGCAGGTCTTAGGTGGGGGACTTGGCTGATGTTTTGAACATCTGTAGCTGAAGCAGGGACATGCAGGCAAAATTCAGGATAACCTCTGGTCAAGACTGGTGTCGTACAAGGAGGTCCAGTAGTCAGGCAGTGGTCAGTGGCAGGCAGTGTTCACGGAGGTCCAGTAGTCATACAGTGGTAAGTGGTAGGCATAGTTCAAGAGAAGTCCAGGAAGCAAGCTGAGGTCAATGCTGATTATCTTTCCAAGAGAAGGTGGGATGGGTAGGCATGCAGGAAGACGAGCAACACAGGAGGTAAGGCACACAGAAGAACTTAGGAACAGAAGACTGACCACAAGGACTGATGAGACAGAGACTACAAGAACTGAAAAACAAGACACTGGAAATGAAAACAGGAACAGAGACTAGGAACAGAAGACACTGAGGCAACATGTTCTACAGAGGCTGTATGGAGACCTGTTTCCAAGGCACAATGGAGATGCTTTTATAGGCCTTTCCCAATGATGTCATCACAGGGCATAGCTGGTTTTTTCCCACCGTGGGCCCTTTAAAAGGAGTGTCATAGGGTATGCACATGCCTTAGAGGGCCTGTGGCAAGCGTTGGCAGCATACCACCATGAAGAACCGTCAGCGGCATCCTGCTGCACTGAGGAGTGGCGTCCCACCGTGCAGGGCAGGTGAAGCGGCCTGAAGGTGCTAGAATGTGGCTGCTGGGGCCTAGCCTTATAGGTGAAGCCTGATAGGTGATTGCAGCAGTCTGTGGGAGGATCCTGCAGACCACCAAATGCACCAATGGGATATTCTTTTATTATGTGTTTTATTCTGTTTTACATTGTGTTTTATTCCAAAATGATAAGGGGAATGGAACAACTCCCCATATGAGGAAAGACTAAAGAGGTTAGGACTTTTCAGCTTGGAGAAGAGACGACTGAGGGAGGATATGATAGAGGTGTTTAAAATCATGAGAGGTCTAGAACGGGTAGATATGAATCGGTTATTTACTCTTTCGGATAGTAGAAAGACTAGGGGGCACTCCATGAAGTTAGCATGGGGCACATTTAAAACTAATCGGAGAAAGTTCTTTTTTACTCAACGCACAATTAAACTCTGGAATTTGTTGCTAGAGGATGTGGTTAATGCAGTTAGTATAGCTGTGTTTAAAAAAGGATTGGATAAGTTCTTGGAGGAGAAGTCCATTACCTGCTATTAAGTTCACCTAGAGAATAGCCACTGCCATTAGCAATGGTAACATGGAATAGACTTAGTTTTTGGGTACTTGCCAGGTTCTTGTGGCCTGGATTGGCCACTGTTGGAAGCAGGATGCTGGGCTTGATGGACCCTTGGTCTGACCCAGTATGGCATTTTCTTATGTTCTTATGTTCTTATTCTAGATGAGTGTATGCTTGTTTTGTGTGGTAAGTCTTTTTTATTTAATAGGGTCATTCCATATTAAGTGGACCAGAGATCCATGTTCATCCTCCTCAAAATCAAACAAAGTTTTGCATGGATATTCTCTAGGGTCTAAAACAAAACAATTTTTTTTTTCACATGGCTCTTCATTGGTTGGAGAGCTAGAGGCAGTTGAATGGAGATCACCTCTGAGTACCATGCTCCCCGCAATATAAAATGGCTATTTTGCCCACGTGCTGCAGCCCGACATCGCGTCTCAGGGGCATGAAAGTTTGTAAATTACCACAAACCCTAGTGGTAAGTTCCAGTGCCTCTCTTATTATGGGCCAGCAAAGTATGTGCAACATTTTACAAAAGAAATATAAGGCCTATTTTGACTCCTCAATGCTGCTGAACTATACTTTGATTCAGGCCCTGACTGGACCAGTAGTCTTGGCCCATGGCATATACCTATAATATTTGCACTAAGAGGTTTTACAGGCAACTGGAAACAAAGATATAATTACATAAAGACACTATGGGCCTCATTTTCCACGCCGCTCGCATGCGATAAGGGACCCCGGGCATCACCGGGGCCGACTCTGCGCCGACGCCGCGGACAGCAGAAAGGTAAGTGCCTTTTCGCGGCAGCTTTCGCTCCCAATAGCTACACCTCCTATGGTGGCGCTATTGGGTGCGAAACCGGCAGCGATCGCTCCGCGACGGGGCGATCGCTGCAGGCTAGCGCAGGTCCTCGCCCCGTTTTGGCCCCCCACCCCTCATCTTCTAAAGTATCGTAGGTCTGCGATACTTTAGAAAATGAGGCCCTTTGTCACATTTTTAATCAAATGTTTGCCAATTTTCAGGTGCAAATATCTCTACTGTGTAGTTTTTAAATCTTTTCTTTTTTTATGTCATTTGAAAGAGCGTCTTTTTTTCTACAAAAGTTACCATATTTCATTTTGGACCAGATCTTGCTTTGGTCAGAATTAAGGTCCCAACCATATGCATCATTTGCATGTGTGGCATGCTATGTTAAAAAGAGACATGTTTTGTGTCATGCTATGTAACACGCAAATGAGTCAGAGATTAAAAATATTTCAATGCGGCAAAGCTCGTTATGCTTGCCATTCTCATAGTTTATGACACATCTTGCTTTGACATACTTTTATAAATTACCCCTCAAAATGGATATTTTATTATGCTATGTTATTTACTGCATGCAAGCCTGAACATGCAAAAGTCTGTTGTTGCAGAGATTTTGGGAACATGCCCTAGCCTGTGTCCTTTGTGCTCTTTGTGGTATCAGATTTTTTTTGTCCCAAAGGAGGTCATTGAAGCAATCAGACCTGCTCAGGATGAGAGGTTTAGCAAAGGTCATACAGTTGCTGGCACAAGGGAAAATCATCAATTCAATCCCATTGATGCAACTAAAATTTGTATTAGCAAAATTTCAAATGAAGATACCTCATTCATTGCAAGTGTTGTAGAACAGGAACCTGAATATTGTCCTAACCTTCAAGTATCCAGTTTCCAACCTGATAATTATTTAGCTTGTGTCTATGATATGGTGAATTGGGCATATATGTGAGGTCTCAGTTGAGGAACATGATGTCTTGGTCAATTTCTTGCACCCCTAAGGTCTTGCCAGGTCACTTTACTGACCATCTGTGGAGACACCTGAAGAGCACATTATTGCTACCCTTGATGTACTCATAATAACTTCTTCAGACAGGCAGTACATTTATTCACAAGCCACTTTGTCACACATTGATGGGACATTCAAAAGTATGTGCAAGGCAGGAAAAAAGACTAAGTGATTTTTTTTGTGAAATCTACAGTTTAAGCAATTCTTGCATGTAATATCTTGCCTTTTCTTGTTTTGTGCTTAAATACATTTTGGAAACCTGTGAAGGGTACCTTATCTGGCTGGCTGGAGTGGCCCCTAGGCAATGGGGTTGTCAATTTTGCTGAACTGGCAGTGGTTCAGCCCCCACTGATAAATGCAAGGTAATTTATCAGCATTCAAAGTTTTGTATTGACTTTAATTTATGCAAATATGCCTAAACAAATATGTGTCAAAAGCTAAAAGTGTGGTAAGCACAGTAAACTGAGTTGCTTTGTAAAATTTCATATCTCTAGCTCATTTGCATGTTTCACAATTGGGTGCCAAAGATGGCTCTTTTTAACATAGTGCATTCATGCATTCAAATTCTGGCTAAAGCAAGATTAGGTCCAAGATGAAACTGGGTGACTTTTGTAGCAAAAAATATGCTCTTTCAAATTACATTAGAAAGAAAAAATTAAAAACCACCCAGTAGAGATATTTGCATCCAAAAAATGGTGAAAATTTGCATAAAAAAGTGACATTATATCTTTATGGACCATATATACTCGTATATAAATCAAATTCATGTATAAGTCAAGGGTAATTTTTGGGCCTCAAAATCAAGATTTATCTGTCACTCATGGATAAGTTGAGGGTAAAACCTAGGGGGCTCAAACAATTTAGTCTGGGTCTGAAAATCTTGCCACTTTAAATCCCTCCCACCTACCTAATAGGCTGCTTTCCTTAAATATTCTTCCTAGGCACAGAACCAAAATTATTATTTTTAAGTGTCAAAAGTATTTTTAAATCAAAGCTCACCCATGGCTGCCCTCCCTCTCCCACCCATGGCTGCCCTCCATGTTCAATCACTCCCTCTCTCCCTGTTCAATCACTCCCTCACTCCATGGCTGCCCTCCCTGTTCAATCACTCCCTCCCTCCTTCCCCCCGAATGGCTGCCCTCCCTGTTCAATTATTCCCCCTCCTTCCCTGTTCAATCCGCCCTCCCGAATCCCCCTCAGGCTCACCAAAGTCCCTGGTGGTCTAGCAGGGGGCTCGGGCATGATCTCCCATGCCAGGGCCATTGGCTGCCAGTATTCAAAATGGGGCTGGTGGCCCTTTGCCCTTACTATGTGACAGGTGCTACCGGTGCCATTGGCCAGCCCGTGTCACATGGTAGGAGCAATGGATGGCCCCCTACCTTGTGATGCCACTGTGTGTGCCTCTGTAATCGGACCGTTTCTTCTCAGAATTATGGTAAGTGATATTGTGGAAAGACTATCTCAAAAGGTTTGTCATTTTGCAGCTGATACCAGAAATTTATAACTGGGTAGACATCCAGGAAGGTTTGGAAAACATGAAGGAACTAGCAAAAATATAAAAGGAAAATATCAGTTTGAGAAATAGTACATAGGGAGAGGAATAGTCAGCAAAAATGAAGGTGAAATAGTCCCTGATGAGAACACATTTGGAATACTGTGTACAATTCAGAAGACCACACTTTCAAAATGATATAAAATGGATGGACTCAGAGTAGTAGGTGGCTATTAAAATAGTGAATGGTATTCTTTGTAAAGCATATAGGTGGTACAGACTTGAAGATGTAAACATGTATACCCTAGAGGAAAGTTGGGATATGAAAGAAATAATTTACTTAGGTCTTCTTGCTTACATTTATTTACATCTTCCTGTTTACACTTTATGGCTAATTCAGCTGGTTCAGAATGCTGCAGCATACATTATTTCTAGCTTTCCTCTCAGGTAACACATTATGTCTGCACTGATGGATTTGTGCTGGCTCCCAATTTCCTAGAGGTTAAAATGTAAAGTTTTACTAACAGTTTTTAAATGCTTAAATAGATTAGATCCCTCCCCTTTCATTAATGCCTCTTTGAAAATTTACCAACAAGTCTGAAACCTCAGATCTGAATCTCAGGGGTTACTATGTGTGACTTCTTTGAAACAAGTAAAACGTGATGAATTTTGAGAGCACTTGTTTTATGTGCAAGGCCTGGCATGTTGGAACATGATTCCAGGCAATATTAAATCTGAAACATCCATTTTAAAGTTCAGGAGACTAGTCAAAACATTTTTATTCCATCAAGCTTATGGTTTATGACATTCCACTATTGATTTCTGATGTATGATTCATGACATGAGCAATGAAGCAAATTTGTAACTCATACAGTTTTTAGTTTGTTTTTCTCTTGTCGCTTTGTTTTTTTATTTTTTTAACATTCTAATGTTTAGCCTGATTTATTCTGTTATTAGATTTTTATTGATTATGTTTCTATATTTTTTATATTGCAAGCTGCTTAGAAAGGTTGATTGTGCGGTATACCGTAATTATTTTTTAAATAAATAAATAAAAGACAGCATAGCCTAGCTAGTGTGCCCATTCTCTCATAGCATCTGCTGAAAGGGCCCTGTGCTGTTTCCTGGAGAGGTATCAGTATTTAAGATCACCACATTGGTGTCAATTTCCAATGCATCAGGTGAGGGGAGAAGGGAGAAGCTTTTCTAAGGTGCAAAAGTTCATCAAAGTCTCAATGCCAATTGACAAGGGATATGCTCACTGAGCCCCTATTTAGTAGCCCAAAATAGGCTGCATTGCTTTCTTCATTCTCTTTACTGGGCAACAAATGAATACATTTTTCATCTGAAATGAACCAAACATTGATTGTGGCCTGCAAAATTAATACATGAACCATAATGTAATTTTTGCCTCTGCATATTGCAATAATCATGCCCTTCATAAAGCTCCAAATTCCTCAACATTACCAACTCTAGGTGAAAAAAAGTAATTCTATTCATATTTATTGATAATTTGGAGTATTGTGGGTGTTAAAATTGTTTTTTTCTGTTAATTATTATATAGTAATACAGAAACAAGATGGAGTAACTCAGAATGAACATTGCCAGAAGGACATTGCTAGCCTGAACATATAATCAAAATCATTGTTGCGGTCTACATTGCCATGATAAAACACATGCTTCTGATTGTCCTGTTGGGGAACATTATGGAAAACCTGTAAAACTACAAATGGTATTTCTATTAATCCTCAACATTCACAAATATTTTGTTTGTCAGCTTTACCATGCATATATCGTTTTAATTTGTTTCCATTTTCTACTGTCTTATTGTCAGTTTGATTTAAGTTGTGATCTGACAGTGTTATACAAGGGTGCCCAAATTGTTATTAAATTTCCTTTATATGGAAAAACAAATAAAAGGAAAAGCAAATTCTTATGTAATATAAACCACCATGAAGGAAATAAATACAAATATGCATGGCATATTTAAAACCTTTATTCAATTATGTTGTTATCATAATATGTAAGACTGTTTCTAATTTGTCTTTACCTTATAGTAGACGAGAGAAAACTGTCTGGCATTGCTCTGGTTGTCTGCTCAATAAAAACTATACATTGTAATATTTAACAAAAGAGAAAATAATGAATATTATTTTATTTTATTAAGTAATTAACATAATTCATATAGACACTTAGGGAACCTCTCTATAAACTATATTAACAGTATATTAGAAGACTCTCGATGTCCAAATTAGAGAGTGCTAAATAGCAATTGTTACAGAAGAAGATTAAAAAGCTGTTTCCAGAACAGATTCCTGGAGCACTGCACCATTTACCATCTTCAATTGAGAGAACTGACCAGTTAGTTTTACTCTCTGTTTTCTGTCTCTTAACCAGTTCACAATCCATAAAAGTGGTGACGCCATAGCCCATCCACTTAGGGCTCAGGATCATGCAATCAGTACTGTCTGTCACTAGAGGAAAAGGCCTGCAAGATGACTGCCACGGTTCCCATCCCGTGGTGGCCAAAGAGGAAGAGGGATGCTACAGGATCCTATCCCATGGTGGTAGAAGAAGGGTCTGGTAGTGCCTGAAGAAGAAGCCCTGTGTGTGGCTGATGCAATACAGTGCACTCAGCTGAGTGCACTGTATAACCCAAAGTCAGAAGCGGGTTAAATAGGCGTTAATCCACCCCCTAATGCAATAGGGGGATTAGCATCTATTTAATGCGCGTACGACATGGAGTGAATGCAATAGCGCTCATCACATGCACAGCCTTCTGAAAGGAGATTGGTCCTTTCACTGACATGTGGCAGTAAAGGGACCAATCCGCAATAAGTGAAGGAGAGAATAAATTAATTCTAAGTGCCCGACACGTTAATATTGATTTTATATACTCCTTCTGGTGCCAGTAGTCAGGTTGGGAGAATGGACGCTGAATTTATCAGTGCCCATTTTCCTAACCCCTGCCTGTGTGCTGGTTAGGAAAATGGGACGCTGATAAATTCAGTGTCCGTTTTCTTAATGGGTGGACAGCCACGAACAGCAGACCTCTCTCTGGCTTGCGCTGTCAAGGAGGCACTAGGGGTGCGCAATCGCCGCTAGTGTCTCCTCGACAGTGCGAGCCCTAATTTAAATATTGCATCGCACCCCCAGGAGAGGTGCCTGGAGGCGCGTTATGAAAGCGGGCACTGAATACATAGCACCCGCTTTCAGCGCAAGTTTTTTGCATCGGCCCCTCTGTGTGGTAACCTGAAAGATAGGGCTTTGCAGACAGAGCATATTAGCAAAAAGTACCTAGCATTCCTGGGGTTGTCTGGTTAACAACTCATGTATATTTTCAAAACCAAACAAAAGTGAAAAGGATAAATATTATTTTAATGCATCAACAATTTAACTGTGTGTGTGTTCTATATGAAAAGCCTTGTCTCTCAGAGAGACAAGGCTTTTCATATAGAACATATTGTCTTTGCACAATGTACTTTCCACTGTTCAGGGTGTCAACTGATGGCCACAGAGAGACATGATAGTGTGATTGGCAAACAAAAGTTTTTTATGGACACTAGAGTGACTGATTGGATTAGAAACCAACTGAATGGGAGGCTACAAAGGGTAGTGTTCAATGGAATTTTCTCTGAGAAAGGGGTTGTTACTAATGGTGTGCCTCAGGGATTGGTCCTTGGACTGATTATTTTAAACATTTTGTGAGCAATATAACAGAAGGATTGTCAGGAAATGTTTTTCTTTTTGCTGATGATACCAAAATCTGTAACAAGGTGGACAGCCAGGAAGGAGTGGAAAACATGTGGAGGGATCTAGAGAAGCTCAAGGAGTGGTCTATGGTCTGGCAGCTAAGATTTTAGGCTAGAAAATGCAGAGCAATGTATTTAGGATGCAAAAACCCAAGGGAAAGGTACATTATTGGAGGTAAAATTCTTCTAAGCACAAAAGAAGAGCTGGATCTGGGAGTAATTGTATCTGATGACCTTAAACTGGCCAAATAGGTGGATAAAACATTCATAAAAGCAAGAAAGATGCCTGGCTGCATAGGGAGAGGAATAGTCAGCAGAAAAAGGGAGGTGATATTGCCTCTCTATAGCTCCCTGGTGAGACCTCACTTACAGGCCGATACAGTAAGGAGCGGTAGGAAGAGCTGCGTTAGTGCTGGGCGCACCCTCGGTTGCCGCACGCAAGGCCCAGCTCACCTACTGCTCGATACTGTATGTAAATAGCTTGCAAATGCAAGCTGCGTCTAAGAAGCGTCCGTGAAGCGTTAGGACCGCGTAGCCCATTTTACTGTATAGAGCGCTATGCAGTATCCTGGGTGTGCTGGCCTAACGCTTCACGGACACGCTGGTATCTGTCATTTCAAATGTCATTTCAAATGACATTTGAAATGACAGGTACCAGGAAGTGGATGGTTCTCCGATGCTCGGGATTGCCAGTCCTCTCTCCCCTCCTCCCGAAGCAAGCAACAAAAGCAGAAAAAATCGAAAAAGCGAAAAATAAAAAAAAAGCGTAAAAGCAAAAAAAAAAAGTTGCAAGAGAGAGAGGGGAGAGAGGACAAGCAATCCTACGCTCGGGATTGCCAGTCCTCTCTCCCCTCCTCCCGAAGCAAGGTGCGAAAAGCAGCCTTGCTTTGGGAGGAGGGGAGAGAGGACTGGCGGTTGTAAAGCAACGAAGTGACTTACTTTTTTTGCAGCCCCCCCTCCAGGAGACAGACATCGGCGAAGACGACCACGGCTCCCCTGCCTCCAGCTGCCCGTGAAGATGGATGCCTGCACGGGCAAAGCGGCCCCTGTGCGTGCAATTGGGCCGCTCAAGACGTGATGTCACATGCCGTGACGCCAAACGTCGTGACGTCACACCTTGAGCGGCCAATTGCACGCACAGGGGCCGCTTTTGTCCATGCAGGCATCCATCTTCGTGGGCAGCTGGAGGCAGGGGAGCCGTGGTCGTCTTCGCCGATGTCTGTCTCCGGAGGGGGGCTGCAAAAAAAGTAAGTCGCTTCATTGCTTTACACTGCCAGTCCTCTCTCCACTCCTCCCAAAGCATGGCTGCTTTTCGCACCTTGCTTCGGGAGGAGGGGAGAGAGGACTGGCAATACCGAGCATAGGATTGCCCATCCTCTCTCCCCTCTCTCTCTCTTGCAACTTTTCTTTTTCGCTTTTTTTTTCCGCTTTTTCGCTTTTTTCCGCTTTCGTTGCTTCGGGAGGAGGGGAGAGGACTGGGGCTGCCCCGGAGACCAGCACCCATGGACGCGGCCAGGGCAGGTGAGCGGGGGCTGGGGGAAAGTTTGCCGCCTACCCTTACTCCTGCCTCTAACGCAGGGGTAAGGGTAGGCGGTAAGTTAGCAGGTTAAATGCACGGCAAAATGGCAGGGTAAAAAAGCGATAGTCGGGGCGCGCCTTACAGTATGGGAGGGAATAGCTAATTTGATCGTTTACATGTAATATACATTCCGTGGGCAGAAGGGGTTACCCGGTGATTTAAGGACACGGTAAGAGTAGGTTAAAGGGGATAGTGTATCGTGGGTTGGACTAACGCGGCCGAAAAGTGGGTAGAAAGCGGGTTAGGAGCAGGGTAACCACGGCCGCACTTTATTGTGTTGACCTGTTAGAATACTGTGCACAATTTTGGAGACTGCACCTTCAAAAGGATATAAACAGGGTGGCTACTAAAATGATAAGTGATCTTCATTCTAAAGCATATGGGAATAAACTTAAAGAACTAAACATGAATAGGGGAGATGTGATACAGAATTGCAAATATCTCAAAGGTATCCATGCACAGTGAGCCTTTTTCAATGGAAAGGAGACTCTAGAACAAGATGAGGTTGAAAAGGGATAGATTCAGGAGTAATCTTAGGAAATATTTCTTTACAGAGAGGGTGGTGGATATGTGGAACAGTCTCCCAGTAGAAGTGGTGCAGACAAAAATAATATCTGAATTCAAGAAAGCATGGAATTAATATAGGAGATCTCTAAGAATGTGATGAGAATTATAATGCTAAATGAATTGGATGGATGGGCAGGTTGGATGGGCATAGGTTATTTTCTCTGTCATGTTTCTTTGTTCCTATGTTTCTATAGGTTTCTACTATTTCTCATAATTGTCTATAGCATTGTACAATAAATGAGATACTACCCTCTAGGGATGTGCATCATTTTTTTGATGAATTAAAATATCGTACGATATTTCCTAATTCGTCATGTATTGGTTAAACCGATAAACAATCACATTTTCCATGAATTTTCGGGAAAAATCATTTTTCGGTTTAGTGCGCGCTAACAGGAGTTAGCGCGCACTAATGGGAGCTTGCGCGCACTTGTTATGAAAAAAAATGCTGATCCACAGGAATATGAACTTTTCCTGCAGCTACACGAAAATGAAAGCGGAAACGATCGGGCATCCGATGCACATCTCTACTAAACTCTAGATGAAGAGAAAATGGAACAGGGTTGGGAGGGGGAAATAAAGCATTATGAGGGCAATAATTAGAAAGGTGTTTCCCTTAAGTATATTACACCTCTTGAAAACTGTACTTTTTATATAATAGGCTTGTAAGCCATTTCCCCAAAATGTTTCCCCTTTCTAAATCTGATAGTAGGCTGGTGCCACATATTTTGCAGGTGCAAAGTCACAGGGTAAGGTAATCACAGGGATTTCAAAAGTAAATCCTTTTGTGTGCTTTAGGTGGCCCACTCTAAACTATAGGGGTGTGCATTCGTTTTGAACGCATATGTAAAACGCAACTTATATTTTTAAAAGAGAAAAAAAAGGTTTGAGGAGAAACGCATCGCGAGTTCCAACGTATTCAACATAGCTATGTTGAATACGTTGAACCTAAATAAACACTTAAACCCCCCACCCTCCTGACCCCCCCAAGACTTACCAAAACTCCCTGGTGGTCCAGCGGGGAGTCAGGAAGCCATCCCTGTATTCCTTTGCGAGGAGCACGTGACGTCGGCGTCACGTCGGAGTGACGCGGACGTCACGTGCTCCTCCGCACCTCCGCTCCCGGACCCCCGTTGGACCCAACCGGAACTTTTGGCCAGCTTGGGGGGGTCAGGAGGTCAGTATGTTTTACTGCTATTGATTTTATATTTCTTGATTTGTTTTGAGGACTTGTGATGTTTCTGTTTTTCCTTTGTTGCACTGCATACAAAGTATCTGGTTTATTGTGGTTTCCAGTTCAGTTTATGTTTGCATGTTTCTGTTTATGATTTATGGTCTCTTTATTCTTTGTTAGGTGAGGGTCTGCACATATGACTGAGGTGAGGTTTTCTGATGCATGTAGTTTCTGGCTTGTTCTTTTTCTTAATAGGAAGAGTATTGGAGTTTTAAGGACTGGTGTAACATTTTCAGTGTTGCCTTTTCTGAGGTAAGGTGATACTGTTTGAGTGCTGGAAGTTGGTGCTGTTATGGTTTACTACTTGTGTAATTTCTGTTCAGAAAGAGTACTTATCTTTCTCTTGTGTCATTCTTAACAATAAAGAAAAGGTCCAAAATTACTTTTATTTTTGCTGTGGATTATAATGAGCAGTGTGTCACATGTGAACATTGTGGCAAAAAATGGGGGGCTATTTTAATCTATAAATATTTCGCTCGCTATTTATCAATTTTTAATTTTTAAATTTTTAAATTTATGATTTTATTCTTTTTTGTTATTTTTTATTTATTTTTTGTTTATAATTATTTAAATATAATCTTGGGTGAAGACGACTTACAACAAATGTCCTTTACTTAACGGGACATAGCTTAAATAAAAGTTAGAGTAAACTGCATCAGCAAGCCTGACGGCGTCTCTCTAGAGTATAAAAAGAGTGCCCGGTATTCTCAATCATTTGCAGTTGTATTCAATAATTGCATAGCTTTGACAGCTTTCTGTTTTATATTAAGATGCAAAAAAAGTTTTCCAATGAATAGGTAAATGGCTTGCTGTAATCCTACCGATGCAGTAACTTCAGTATCGACAGAGACGGAATAACAAGCTTGAAGCACGGCTCTTAGTGTTGATAGAGACGGAATGACAAACTAGAAGCACGGCTCTACTGCGGCCGAAGTTTCGCTGAAAAACAGCTTCCTCAACAGCCAAGATTGTCACAACAGTTTATATGAAGAACTTTTCACAGATCCGTCGTGTCAGAGCATTACAACTACAAATGAACTTTTCTATTTGTAGCGTATGCCAAATACAATTGAACTTTTTATTTTTAATTTTTATTTTTATGTTCTTTTGGGTTTGCTTTGTTCTTTTGGGTTTGCTTAGCTCTTTTTGTCTATACATGTGAACATTGTCCATCAGGTGTGTCATGATGTCTAAAAGGTTGAGAACCACTGAATTAGAGGGTAGCAGATCATTCTAAGTCCTCCCTCCCAATTATGGCAAAGATCAAGACCCTTTGTCCCACCCCCACCCTCTGACCTTTAATGTGGCCAAAATCCTCAAGATAATTTTAAAGACTATTAAATTGTGGTGTAGACTTTACCCTCAAAACTCCTCCCCTTTTTCAAAATCCACCCCCCCTCCTCCCAAGGCTGCCCTACTGAACTTAATTTGCCCTGGTAGGGGCCTGAAGCACTCCATAGGCTACAGACCCAGTGAAAGCCATTTTCCAAAATGGTTTCAGCAGCCCCATCACGTGATGGGCAAAGACAAACTCTTGACTGACCAGAGCCATTTTGAAAAATAACCACCACTAGTCTGGAGCCTAGGGGACACTCCTGGCTCCCATTAGTCTACAAGGGCAACTTTGGTATGTATAGGAGATTCAGGAGACTGGGCCAAGGTGAAGGACAGACATCTGTTGGGGAGGGGAATTTTGAAAAAGGGGAAGATTTATGGGTTTGGGGGCAGGACCTGTTTAATGATTTTTAAAGTATATTTTGGAGACTTTGGCCACCTCTGAATGCAGTGGGCAATGGGTCACAGGATCTTGACATTTTTTATCTTTACTACAATTAAGGGGTGGGGGTATTTACTCCAGCCCAAAGGACCTTTTAATTCATGGCCCTGCAGCATCCGAACCTACATTAGTGTCCTGATGCGCCCAGGTAAATTTAACTACAACGCCTTAGTTATTACTAACTTTCATGAAAATAATGCAACTTGCAATTTTTCAGGCAAGCTTTGTTATTTTATTGACATGACATTGCCTAGTAATGAGCTGCTTCACATTCATTTCCAAAGCATTTCCATGCCATTACCATGTTAGCATTTGGATGCTAACAATTCTGTGAATTATTGACCAATGTCTTTGTTACCTTTTTTTTCTAAGATTATTGAAGGCATAGTTCTAAAACAATTTACTGATTTTCTTGAGGAAAATGAAATATTGAATCCACATCAATTTGATTTCCATCGGTGTATGAGCATTGAATTCCTTCTTATCTCTTTGGTCGATTCCTTTAAATGTGGTATGGATGGAGGGCAGCAGTTTCTTTTGGTTTCCCTTGATATATCGTCGGCCTTTGATACGGTCGACCATGAAATTTTACTATTTCGACTCCGTGAGTGCGGAGTATCTGGGATTGTTCTTGCATGGTTTACTGACTATCTTAATAACCATTTTCAATTTTTCAAATTTAATCATCAGCATACTTGTCTTCAACCATTGAAATCTGGAGTCCCACAAGGGTCTGCGTTGTCAGCAATTCTTTTTAACTTATAACTTGCGCCCATTGCTAAATTCCTTACAGCTATTACGGATGGTTTTTAAATATATGCTGATGATAATCAGTTTTATATTAAAATTAAAACTTCATGCAAGGAACTATGGACCATCTTCATTTTTGCATGACTACCATTAAGAAATGGTTACATCAAAATAAATTGTCTCTTAATACAAATAAAACTGAGTTTCTGTTAATTCATCATCCTCATTCTGTCCCCTTACATAACACTCTCTCTAATGACAATCTTTCTTTTTCTTTGAATAAGCCTGTCAAGAGCCTTGGAGTTCTGTTGGATGAAACCCTTTCATTTAAATTTAAAGCAATCGTAAAATCAGGATTTTTTAAACTCCGCTTAATTTCTAGCCTTTGTCATCTACTTTTTGATAATGATTTTCACACTGTGATACGTGCGATACTGTTTCCTTACCTAGACTCTGCAATAGTCTATTAATAGGCATACCCAAAGTTTCACTTCAACCACTTCAATTACTTCTTAATGCAGCAGCTTGCTTGCCTTCAAACTCCAAATGGTATGATCATATCTCTCCTGTTTTATCAAGCCTGAATTGGCTACCTGTCCCTGAATGAATTGTTTATAAGATTGCAATGACTATTTTCAAACTTCTTAGTCCAGATTCTCCAACATGGTCTAATGCTTTACTATGTATTTCTAAGCCCACGCGAGGGTTAAAATCTTCTCAACTTGGTTTGCTTGAAGTACCTTCTGTTCGTCTAGCACATTTATCTTCCACTAGAGAGTCATCTTTTTTGGTAGCTGCTCCAACAGTCTGGAATCTCCTTCCATTTGAACTTCAGACTCTTGATAATTTGAAAAAATTCAGGCGATCCCTGAAAGAATTTCTGCTTTATCGTGCCTTTGATTTGTGCTAAATATGAATTTCTATGAACTGAATTTAACACTTCTCTATATGGATGTCAATGATTATTGTTTAAAAGAGTAATTGTGATTATTTGTGATGGTAAAAACGAATAATATTTGCAGATATTGATAAATGTCTTTAAACCATTGTTTCTATGAAATTTATGGTATTTTTAATATTGTTGTAAGTTTAATATTATTTTGTGTATGTTTTTATTGTAAATCACCTAAACTTTTTGTGAAAGGCGATTAATACATTTTAATAAAAATGAAAAAAAAAAATGCCAGCAATTTCGGGGTGAAATAACATACAGCATTTAAAATACCACAAGTTATTGCTGCATTAAGGATTTACCATGCAGTAAATCCTTCTCTGCTAAGTAATTGATCCTCTAAGATTGTTAACCATTTAGGACAGGTAAATTCTGTATCTACTGTACCTTATTGTAGCTCTCCTTGAGCTTAGGTTTGGAACGTCAATTAATTAAATCCATAAAGATATATGTATGTAAGTATATAGTGTTTTAGTCTGCTACTGCAGTGCTTCTCAACCAGTCTGCCTTGGAAAAGTTTTTCTGTGCATGATGAAGTCAATCTCAGCATGAATCTCCTCCCTGAGCTCATGCTTTGACTCTATTGGACAGTGCCCCAAATCTTTTGATTGTTCTTCGCATGGCAATCAGACAGCATTGAGGAAGATTGGAAGGGAAAGATAGTGTAACCCTTTTCTTCTGAGGGGCATCTTTTCTAAGGGCACACAAAAGAATTTAGATTGGGGGTATTTTTCCTTTGCCACAGGTCCCCACCACTTGTATTACCCCAGGGGTGAGTTCTTTCTATGGGGGAAAGCAGATGCTTGTGGCCCAGGTGGTGAAGTGACTTTGTTTCTGGTGTGCAGCTGGCTGGTGTAAATTCTGATTCTGATCAGGACATTAAGTGCAGCACTCAGGATTGGGTGTGTAAAATTCACTTTAGTGATTTAGTGAAAGGTAATGAATGTCCAGGTGGTGTCAGTGTCTATAAAATTAGTGTCCTTTCTCTATCTCTGTGTAAGTGCTGAACTCTGAGTTTCTGGGGAAATCCTGACTCCCTTTACGTGAGAGCTTATTAGTCCACCTACTCCTGAAGGGTCCCAGACTACACAGATTCCCTTTGAATTTTTACAGTCCTACCTGGATCCAGCAGACTTCACATGGTGACCCAACCTGTGCTTGTGTCCCATTTGAAGAGCCTGTTTAGGGGCTTCACTGATGTTCCTCAGTCTCTTATTGGTGATTTTCCTTCATCGGATGAGCCCCCCAGAAAGGAAAGCATTATATCTCCCAATGAGAGAAGAGGTAAAATGACAACCTCCCTTTATCTTCAATAGGATATCTTACTACGGTAACTGTTTCAATATCTTATAAGCCCTATGTCGCTTCAGCCCCCTTCTTTGCTCCTGAAGAGTGCTGACAGGGCCTAGTGACCTGGCTTCTGGATTCAGGGGTCGTAATCTTTCCTCAGAGTTCCAGGCTTTAACCCAGGCAAAGCAACATGGTCCAAATTCTTATATACTCTCTTAGTTTCTCTCTATTGACACATAACGTAACAAAGAGTGCACAGGCAGGTATTTTCCCAAAGTAACTGAAGTGAAACTTTAGGCCTCACAAAAAAGGAAAGGGACACACACCACTAGGGCTCCTGCCTCCTCAAGCTTTCCTTTCTACTCCCCACAAAGCTAGCCCTAGTCCCTATTTATATTCAGGGTCCACCCACTCAGCTACCTCCTAGAAGAGGAGCTGTAAAAGGGTATTACAACTAGCTAGTTGTTTTTTCTACAGGGACTAGGTGACATCTGGTGGTCAAGCAGTAGGGGTGCCACAATAGGAGCAGGGAGCCCACACAGCTGCACTGAAGGCAGAGAAGAACCTCTGCTGCCTGGAGTACAGATCTCTTCTATACTATGCTCTGTTTGTTTGGAAAATCACTGTTCCAGGCCTTAGATGTATGTTTTATAGGGACTTGGACCTCAGCTGATAGCAGAACAGGGGAGTCACCCTAAGTTTTACTCAGACAGCAATGATCTGTGGGAAAGGAAGGGAAGGGAGGGGAGTGAATGCTAAAAGGGGGAAGAAGGGGTGAACGCTTGAGGGAGGGCAGTGCAAAAGGTGATGAAAATTGGTGGAGATGAGGAGGGGATATGAATGACTGGGGGAGAAGACAGGATGTTGACATGGTTTTATGCACCCCTGCTCCTACCAGCCAGGGAGGGGAGAAATTTATGAGCAGAAGCTGGGCTATTTTAGGAGAAGCGGCAGGAATGAGAGAATGAGCAAGCAGAGTACAGGAGAGAAAAGCTCTGTACTCTAGGCAACAGGTGAGGAGAGGAAAGAGCAGGGAACAGAGGCTCTTCTTTGCCATTCACTACAACTATGAGGGGCTCCCTGCTTTTACCCTTCCCCTCCAGATTTCTCAGTGCTGTCTGGTTGCCATGGGAACAGGAGGAAGGAGATGGAGCAGCAAGCAAGAGATTTTGGACACTGCAATAAAGTCAGAGCATGAGCTCAGGGAGGAGGAATGATCATGCTGGTGTAACAGATTTTCTTATTTAGATTTTTACTATTCTGTTTTTTGGTACTTCAAAGTGTACATCATGTACTATAGGTATTTCCTTATTAACACAAGGCTTATAATCTAATTTTGTACCTGAGGATAAAGTGGCTTGCCTAAGGTCACAAGGAGCAACAGTGGGATTTGAAACCTGGTTTCCCTGGCTAGTAGCTTGCTGCTCTAAACACTAGGCTAGTCCTCCACTCCTCTTTGTCTGTTACCATTAAGGCTTGGGTGAACCTTTAGTTCAATTAGTAAGAGTGCAGGTTACCCTCCCTTTGGTTGTTCTCCTCCTTGAGAGTCTATAAAGCAGCTCTCCACAGAGATGTCTGGAGGCAGTCCCTTATGGTTTGCTGAGAGCTAGGAGGTAGTGAGGAGTTTGCTTTAATTTGTTTTTCGAGCCCAGTCAGAGAAGCCAGGCAAACTCATCCTGGGGACACTGACCAAAGTTGGGAGGGGTTTTCTTATCCTGACCATTCCCTGGCTAAGAACATAAGAACATAAGAAATGGCCATGCTGGGTCAGACCAAGGGACATCAAGCCCAGCATCCTGTTTCCAACAGAGGCCAAACCAGGCCACAAGAACCTGGCAATTATCCAAATACTAAGAAGATCCCATGCTACTTATGCAATTAATAGCAGTGGCTATTCCCTAAGTAAACTTGATTAATAGCCAATAATGGACTTCTTCTCCAAGAACTTATCTAAATCTTTTTTGAACCCAGCTATACTAACTGCACCAACCACATCCTCAGATTGGATGGACAATGTTCCAAAATACACCAGTTAGCGTTCCAAATTCTCCAATGGGTATAGTAAAAAATGTATATCCCTCTGTCCAGCCACTCGAGTTCACATCATTGTAGTTTTAGAACTATCTTCTCCCAATGCTGCAGTGTTTCAGCACCTACAACAAGTTGCCATGTTGGGTGGAACAATTGAGCTGTTGAGAGTGGATAAGAGAATTCCCCTGATGCAGGCACAGGTAGGAGGTGCAGTTACTGAGGAGGAAGAACCCAACCCTGCTGCTCCCTTTTATAGAAAACTTGCATGCAACCCTGCCCTTGCTAATCCAAATTAACTATTGTGGCATGGGTATTAGTCGGGGGGGGGGGGGAGGGGGAGTGCTATCAATCATTTTTACCCAGGGTGCCAGTTGCTTTGGTGCTGGCGTTGATCCCAGATAGGAGGCAGAGTAAAACAATCCAGGATAGACAAAGAGAGAGAAGACCAAGTAGTAGGAAGGGGGAATTGAGAAATTACTCAGGAACAGAGAGAGATAGGGGACCTGGAATGGGGGAGAGATCAGTGGTTGAGGAGGCAGTGAGAAGGAAAAGTAACATTGAATGGGAAGAGATCTAGGATGAAGGGAGAGGGAGAGAGGAGGGAGAGAGGACCAGGTATTGCATAGATAGAAAGAAAGAAAGGATGAGTGATGGGGAGAGAGGGAAAGAAGACTGAAAGAGGAGAGAGCTAAGAGTGAGGGGATGAAAGATAAGACCTTAGATTTGTGGATGGGGAAATCCTGGGAGATAATGGAGAAGAAAGTGAATGGGGAATAGATGAGAGAAAGAGAAAGAGGAGGAAGAATGAGTAAAAGAGAACATCAAGGAAAGAGCAGAAAGATTGAAAGAAGAGAAAGTATTAAAATACCCATGCTGTAGGAAAGAGACAGAGATAAAGGAAAGAAGATGCAAGTGAGAGAAGGAAAATAAGAAAAGGAACATAGAGAAGACCAGTGAATAGGCAAAAAAGACACTCAGACAGAAAATCAAGTCAGAGACACTAAAGGTTGGAAACATTGCAGTATTGACAATATTAATATCCTAGGACACAGCTCAAACATGTCTCCCACATGAGAATAGTTGGATTTTGTTGATTAATTTAGACTTTTTCTGGTATATAATTAATTCTCTTTTATGTAGGATATGACCACCAACATGGAGGCATTTGTACTGGGCTCAGAAATATTTTGTGGTAACAAAGAATGAGCTTCTGGGTATATTTTGAGAGTAGATCAGTACAATTTTCCAAGGGTACAGTCCACTGGACTTCCCCCTTTCCAACAAAATGAACTGCTAATTCACTGGAACAAGTGTGCCAGATTAACCTACCAGAAATGTAGTAATCGTATCCTGCCTCCCTCCTTTCTACTGGGAGGAGAAGAGCAGCATTTCTTTCCTGTGTGCATAGCCTCTGCCAGATTCAATCAGATGTTTGAATATGTGGAGCCCTGAAATTGTCTTGCTCCGCTTGTTCAGATGTCAGATTGAAGCTAACAGATAGGGTCATTTATCAAATTGCTATATGGCGTTTTCACATGCAAAAAATGCCTTTAAATCATGGTGCGATGCAAATAAGAGGATATTGTGGTGTGATTTTTGGACAAGTGGGCTGGGCTCATGGTTTTGTGAAGGTGTATTGTAGGGTTTTAACTACACCTTTTTCATTGGGGTGGGGGGGGGAGAGAGAGAGAGAGAAAGAAAGAGAGAGAGAGAGAGACTACTAGCCATAATGCCCTCATCCTAGGTAGGGATTTATATCTCTATAGGAGGCCTACCTAGTAACGCGAGATGAGGTTTAGGTATTAGTGTAGGGGTTCGGGGCCACTTTGACATTCAAAGTGAGACGTACGAACAGAACAGTCATCTCTTGTGAAGATTTGATGACCTTCAGAGTGAGGAAACTCACCCAAAGATGAGATTTGTGCAATGTTCTCTCAACCTAGCTTGATGTTACCCAGGTAGAGAGTCTGGCTTTGCGCTTTGCATAGGTATTAGGGATAAACTACCTATTACCATAAAATACACCCCTTTTCCTATCGCATGCAATATTTAGTGCATTTTGATAAATCCAGGCCAGAATGAGGTACTAACACAGGTGAAAAGTGCTGCTCTCCTCCTGCTGTTGGAAGGGGAGAGAGGGTGAGACTCGTGCAAGATTTAGTTTAGTGTACCACAAGGACTGAGCAAACTTGAAAGTATTCCCCAAAATAAAAAAAAGTTTGAGAAGCGCTGTGGTACTGCATATATGAGAGGAGGAATGTGAAGTTCAGACAAGATGTGAAAGGAGTGGTGTATGTGGTGAGTGAAAATGTTAGGATGGTAAGATAGGATGAATATTCTGTTCAAGAATATTCTGTTCAAGAATGTTCAAAACATGTGCCATGATCTACTGTGCAAAAAGAAGTACTATGTATTTTAAACGAGCTTTTTCCATAAGACAGGGCAGCTAGTGTTTTGTTTTGTTTTTCATAGATGAAGATTTTGTTACCTTTCCCGTCCTGAGCATGTGATAGCGTAAAACAGTGCAGATTGCTAAAGGTAAGTTTCCCAATTTATTTTGTTGTTGTTATTAAAGGAAAAGAAAAGTGACAAAATTGTTTCCATTCACTGTTAGAGAAGCTAACACCTAACCAAGCTGTACCAAGGACCTTTCATCCCAGACAAAAATAAATATATTTGGTTGTAACAGCTCTGGGTGGCAAAACCCATGTAATTGATTCAATGAATAATGCTCGGTGGCTGACTTGTGGATGGAGTGAATGGCATTTAAGAAACACTTTCAATGTCTCCCGAATAGCTGCCTTATGACAAATACTATTAACAAAGCCTGAATAGTCTGAGATAATCTCCCTCTGGAGTCAAAAGCAAAAAAAACAAGATGTGAACTGTGCCCATTTGTAACTGTCTTCTCTTATGACACTTGCTCAGATTCAAATATCTCCTGCCACACAGCATTCAGGGACCAAAATGATTTGTCCTGATGCTCCCCACTCACTGCTGCTCTGAAATAAAAGTGAAAATCAGACAGAACATCTTTAGAATGACTGGGAAGCTAAAAAGCTGAAGATGTAATTTATTTCCAAAGAATATCAATTAGACAAAGGGTGACGTTCGTAATCCTAAATAAAATATGTTTTCCAGGATTTATCATGATGGCATAATTTACTTGGGCTGTGGCAGTGGATATGAACATCTATTTTTGGCATTATTCTCATATATAGATGCTTCAGTCCAGGATCATGGTGTGCATGGTGTATGTCACTTTGGGCATTATTTGATTTAGCAACAAATTAATTATGAATAATAAATATAAATTATGAAAACAGAATCAAATTATAATCCCAAATAAAAACCCCTCTCCCATAGGATTTAAAGAATTCAGATATTTTTTTAAATGCAGAGGTTTTTTTTTAAAAGCAGTACTTATAAGACTGAAATCATCTCTTATTTTTTGTTTTTATAAATATGAATGTTTTGCAAAAAATATTTATATTCTTTGATACTATGGTTAGGTTTGAATTAGAGGGAAATTTGCAAAGCTATGTACCCAGATGACTAGGTATTAACCTTGGTAAAAGGGCTTGACTGAAAATTACTCCACTCAAATGCAGCTACAAGTAAGCAAGGGATCATTAATACAAGATCCTTTATCTCATTAGTCATTCCAGTGGATGTGTTTAGGCCAGGATAGGAAACAACACAGATGTATTTGATTTCCAAATGTCTGCTTGCTGTTTCATCTTCCACCTCCACATCTATTCCTCCTACTGCCCATACAGATAGTAAGTGTAAAGTAGATGGATACTAGGTGTGTGCAGGCCAAAACAATTCATGTTGTGGCATTTCATGTTACTTGGGGGCAAATGTTCATGTCATTTAAATTTTTTAAGTTTTTTTCCCCAATTATTTTTTTTTAGGTTTCAGAAACAGTGTGCACTATTTGGGAAACATGGGCACTATTCATACATAGAATGCACATGTACAACAACAGAAGGAAAAACATGAAATTTTGTCTTTTTTTCCATTGTTTCATTTTGAAAACATAATGAAATGACATAGACAATGTTGTTGCGATTGTCTATGTTGTTTCAAGCAAATCCACATCCCTAGTGGATACCTTTTACTCATGCACTTTGCACTTGCTAATTTTCATATGACATTTATCTTTGAAGATATTCCTAAAGTACATGCATTAATAGTGCTCATATATTTTTCAGCTACACAGGCTATATGTGAAAATGCCACCATAATAAATAAGTCTGAAACACTAGACATTTACCACCAGTTAATGCCTTAAGATAAAGTTGAAAGATTGAGGTAACGTCAAAGACCTTCAGCTCACTTAGAAATTAACCAACAGTAAGTGCCTTCACCATTTCCAGAGGATTTATATTGAATGTCTAGCTAGTGATATCACTTTGAAATCTAAGCTATAGTCCTGAATAATAATTACTCTGCATTATATAAAATGATATGCCTGCATTATAAATCCTTACAAGGGCATTTTTCAAAGTCATTTAACTAAGGTACATTTTTCTGTCTGAAAATGTCCCTCCTCTGCCCTGTTGAAAATATGCACAATAGGGATATGGAGGCCCTGATTTTTTGTTTTGATTCTTTTTAAAATTTGTGGGGGGCTGGTTTGTGTTTTCAGATTGTTTACTGAACTGAAACAAATATAATCCCACACCAAAAAAAGCCCCAAAGCAAAAAAAAACAAAAAACAAAGAACTAAAAAAGGCTTCCATTAAGGCCTTTTGTCACTGTCCCACACCCAAAAAAGACAATCGGGACCTCCATGTTGAACTTTTTCTCTCCCCTCAAAAGAAGGCATGGGGCTTGGACCTACCCAGCTGGGCTTAAGCAAGCATACCTGGGACCTCCAAAGGCCTGTCTGACCCTTCTCCCCCTGCATGCCCTCTGAAAAGCTTTCTAGGGCTGGGGAGGTCTCCAGCCCGCACTTACCCTTTTGTAGGGGCTCCCTGTGACATAGAGGTCAGAAGCAGTCCCCACTTGTTCCTGCCTTGGCTGACCGTTTATGTAGAAATGACGCTAGATGCACTGAGGCCGATACCTACATGACGTCACTTCTCCTGCCTCGGGTGCATCTGATGTCATTATGTTCTACAGCCATTCATTAAAAAGAGACATTTCTGTTTGTGCATTTTAATTGAGGCAGGAAAACAGAGCATACACATTTGATTTTCAAATTTATGCAAACTGTTTTGTCCTCTCTTTTCTGCCCTCATCAATTGGAAGTGAAAAGCACATAGGCAATTTTAGTGTATATACTTTTTAGCTGCTAATTTTCTAAGGGAAGTAATGCAGGTGGTCTCCCGTTGAAAATGAGCTACAATATATGCAGGCTTAAAGTGCCTGTCTATGTTGGAAACATGAGTAATTGACAATTGTCCCTAAATGTCTTACAATTGGAGACACTCTCATTTGTATAGATGCTAGCTGTAAATATTTCAAAGCATCAAAATACCAAATTATTTTACATTTTATTTTACAGAAGGAAATCTGGTTTGGTTTATTACATTAGCAATCTATAAATACATTCTTTTAAAGTAGGCCCCATTGTACAGTCTCTTTGATAGCAAACCGCAAATATTATTGGAACCCAAGCTTGGGAGAATTTGAATTGCATTTAGTTCTCAAGTGCATGAAAGAATGTACAAGCTTATGAACATGAATAGACTAATGTTAAGGATGTTATGAGCTGTAACATTCCTTTTAGAGCTAAAAACTGCCAGTTGGATGGAAGACAGAATATCAACACCCTACATTCAGAAGGAATATTGATGTCATGTTTTGGTGATGAATTGGTGTGACTGTATTAATATCTGTTTTACAAAGAAATCTTTGAGACTTTGAAGTGGGCAGCTTTAGACATCATATAAACATGGCCTAGGATATAATCTGTCTTTTCAGGAGTATCATATTTGGCTCTGTAAACATTAAGAACAAGATGTATTAAGCAGGTTTCCCATAGGCACAAAATGGGAAAAACCTATTCATTGATTGGATCCTAAATCTCATAAATCAGTTGCTTTGGCTGATATGTTTACCAAATATATTTCACATTTAGATGTTCACCACCTCCTTAATGTATGTGTGGATTTAAATGTTTTTCTAAATTCATAACATGAGATAAAGTAAGGAAGAAATTAATCTTTCTTGGCTATAGATAGTGTATGCCCTTTCTATAAAAAGTGTAATGAAGTATTGCAGATGTAAGAAAGAGCCCATAAATATATTACAGAGACCTCAAATAAATAGCATGCAATTTAGAAATAAGCATGGAGAGGAAATGATTTAACTGGAACAGAGAATCTTTCCCTGAACACAAAAAAAGTGTGTGTTAAATATTTATAACCAGCCTAATACTTTTGTTTATTATATAAGATAAGTAAAAGAGTTCCAAAACCTTAAAGTTAAATTGTTTTCTTCTGATAATCCCCAAGTATAGACTAAAGTGTTTAGTAGGTTAGGATTAATTGAAGAAATTCAAATGCTTTGAAAATGTCAAAACATTTAAATAAAATAGTCTGGTAAATTTAAAAATGGTTAAAAGAGATGGAGAAAGTATATTTTTTCAGATCTAAGATTATATAATTGTTGAAGACTTAAAAGCAAAAGGTAATATATATAACCAAATGTGAAAAATTAGATTGCCATCTTACGTGAACAAACAAAAACAACAAAAAATAATCTTGTATACTTTGAACTATTAAACAAATGTAGCTTCTATAAAATTCAATATTAAATTTGAAGACATTTTTGAGAAAAATAAATTTTATTTTAAAAAATTATAGAGTGAAAAACCTGTGGGCTGGATTTTCAAAGGGTTACGCGCGTAACTGGGCGTACGCTTGCCGGTCCTATTTTCAAAAGGCCCGGCGACGTACGTACTAGAGCCCCGGGACACGTGTAAGTCCCCGGGCTTTACTGAAGGGGTGGGAAGGGGGCGGGGTAAGAGGCTCCTGGCACAGCGGCCATTTGCCATTGTGCGGGGAATCACACGCCGGCAGTCGACCAGCACACACAACTTACTTCAGCCGAGCGCACCGTTCTGTATCGGCCTGATTGGGGCTTAATTAGTCATCCAAGGCTGTCTCTACAAATAAATACACTTCCTGAGGTATAGTTAAGTTTTAACATCAGCCACTGGGTTAAGGCAGCTCATATTAATTCATATAATTTACAATAATACATTTAAATATTAATGAGCTACTTCGCATGCCATATGGCACATTAAAAGATTTATGAGATAGTCTTCATTAAGTTTGTGTACATCTTAATGCACACTAATGTGCTAAAGTATGTTATATAACACAAGCATTAACGCATGTAATGCATGTTAATGCTTGTGTTATCATTAACATACCTTAGTAAATGGACCCTATAGTAACCCTCTCATAATATTCTCTTGAAAAGTTCTTACACAAAATAATATTTAGCTCTTTTCTCTAGTTATTGTTGTCTGATCGCTGCCGAAGATGATGCAATGTACTAGGACCCTATATGTATTACTTATTTATTTATTTAACAGTTTTATATACCGACCTTCATAGTAAATAACCATATCGGATCGGTTTACAATTAACAAGAATAAAAAACTGGGGTAACTATTCAAGTAAACGAAAGATAAACAGTAAGTAGGAATGAGTCAAAGTTACAATCAACAGGGAAGAGAACTTGGAAGCTTGAAACAAGCTGGAAAGAAGATAAGGCAGGAAATAAATATGAAGTGATTATAAGTAATATGAAGTATTACTTATGCAGTGCAAATGTTTTCAGTGTGAACAATCATTTTATAATTGTATGTATTGAAAATGATTTCCCTGGGATGAAAGAAAAATTAAAAAAAAAAAAAAAGATATTAACCAATCTTAGGGGGTCATTTTCGCGTGCGATAGCTGGATCGAGGCAGAGTCGGCCCAGGAAGAAGAGGAGTCAGGGCATCGTCAGGGCGGATGCGGCGGAAACTTCGCTGGCGGCGAAAAGGTAAGAACCCTTTTCGCTGCCAGTAGCACCTTTTACGATACCAGTAGCACCTTTTACAATGGCGCTATTGGATGCGAAAGCAGGCAGCAATCGCACCACGGTGGTGCCATCACTGCCGGCTTTCGCAGGCCCACCCCCCGCTTCTACCCCCCTGCTCCCCCCATTACCACCAGATTCTCTAAGGTCTGCGACCTTAGAAAATCCAGGCCTTAGTAAATAAAAATATTTGAATTATAGTTGTAAAACGTAGTTCAGAGGCACTGTATAGCTCAACAATTAGTGCTATAAATGTGTGGATTTTGTGGGTGCAGTGTACACAGAAGGATAGAAACAGAGGAGAAGAAGGAGGAGCAAGCATGAAAACTGCTTTATTAGATTTGATGAAACAATCTGAGAAGAGGTCTGTACTGTGACCAGGACTGTGTCTTGGTCTTGTTATATCTATGTGTAGCATTTAATACTGTGGCTATGAAATATTAATATCCCATATAAATGACATCAGCGTCAATAGCACAATTCAGTCATGGTTCACCTCATTTCTGTGTTTACCATACACATATTACCTTTTACTAGGAATGTGCAGTTATTTCAAATCACATAGACAATGTTAACAACACTATCTATGTTGTTTCTTGTTGGTTTCAAATGAAATGATAGAAAAAAAAAGCACAAAATTTCATATTGTTCTTCTATCATTTTTAGTGCACACTGTTAAGGGTGAATTTCTAAATGCTGTGTGTGCCAATACTGGGAGATACAAGTGTGGCCAGGCCGTGCGCATGCCGTGGGCATTTTCAAAGCACCACAGCCATGTGTGTATCTCCTGGTACACACAGTAGTGCTGGGTTTGAAAAAAATGGTGGACTAGGGGAAGGCTGGGGGCGGGGCATGGGCAGGTCAGGAGTGCGCACTGGCAGCTGGCCAGCCCGCGCAACTTACTACTGCTTGGAGAGCAGGTCAGTTAAAAAACAAAAAAAGAATGGTAGTTAGGCAGGTTTTAGGAGTCGGGAAGAATAGGGGAGAAGGACTGGGAGAGAACTGGGAAATTGGAAAAATGCCTTATGGTGTCGCCATACAGATGTTATAATACCCCCCCCCCCCCTTGCACGTGTGATTCAGCACTCGCACGCACATTTGTGCACCAATATAAAATCGGGTGTGCATGTGTGTGCAGGTAGCTGATTTTATAATGTGTGCATCAATATGCACATGTTATAAAAACAGTGCGCCCATGTGCTTGTGCTGGGAACTGCGCACACATGGATGCCCGTGCTCATGCTATAAAATCTACTTTTTTTTTGAATAGTGCACGCTCTTTCTGAAATGTAAAATTATGAAAAAAAGGGAAAAACAACAAGAATGAAAATCGACCCCTAAATGACATGATAGAACACAAAAAAATATTTTTTGGTCTGCACATGCCTACTTCTTGCCACTCTAATTAGTAATATGGGTTTTCTTTACACTATGTACAGAATGTTGACAATATTCAAATATCCAGCCCAAACACTTCAGTTCCGTATTCACTAAAGAAGACCCTGGAGAAGGACAGTCACTGGCTGAGAAGACCGTTGATGGGGGAGGTGTAGATGAAACTCCATTTACAGAAGAGAATGTCTGGGAAGAGCTAGGAAAACTTAAATTGGACAAGACCGCTGGGCTGCATAATCCCAGAATACAGAAGGATCTCAGAGTTGTGATGGTGGGTCCACTGAATGATCTGTTCAATAGATCCATGCAAATGGAGTAATGCCATGTGACTCAAGAAGAGCCGTGGTGGTTCCGCTTCACAAGAGTGGTAACAGAGAGGAGGCTGCAAACTACAGGCTGGTTAATAGGGATGTGCATTCATTTCATTCATTTAATTTGTTTCATATGTTTCCCATTACATGTCAATTAAATGTGCATTTGTTTCATATGTTTCATACGTTTCATATTACATGCTTGTATAGGAAACGTATGAAACGTATGAAACGAATGCACATACCTACGAATGAAACGGATGAAACGAATGCACATAACCGGGGTGGTTAGCCTCACCCCGGTTGCTGACAGAAAGTATAATGAACTACCTACAATCCTATCAGTTGCTAGACCTGTGGCAGCATAGATTCACTAGGAAAGGACCTGTCAGACAAATCTGATTGATTTTTTGATTCAGTGACTAGAGAATTGGATCAAGGAAGAACACTCGATGTAATTTACTTGGATTTCAGCAAAGTTTTCGATATGGTTCTACAGAGGAGGTATGTGAGTATAATTAGAAGCTCAGCACCAAGGTGGTGGAGTGATCTACAAACTGGTTGACTGACAGGAGACAGTGTGTAGTTGTAAATGGAATCTACTTGAGTTTGAAAATGGTGTAAAATGGAATTCCATAGGGATCGGTTTTGGGACCGGCTCTATTCAATATCTTTGTGAGTGACATTGCGGAAGGGATAAAAGGTAGTTTGTCTATTTGCAGAATATACTAATATCTGCAACAGAGTGGACATGCCTGAAAGAGTAGACAGAATGAAAAGTAATTTAAGAAAGCAGTAATCCAAAAGAGCAGTATATGATGGTTGGGGGGTGGGAGGGGGGAGAGGGGGAAGACTAATGTGCACATACTGGGAGAAGGATCTGAAGGTGGGGAAACAATGTGACAAGGTGATAGCTAAAGTCAGAAGAATGTTATACTGCATAGAGGGAGAAATAATCAGTAAGAAAAAGGAGGCGATAATACCCTTTTATTTTTACAGGTCCTTGGTGAGCTTTACTAGGAGTAATGTGTTCACTTCCGGAGACTGCATTTCAAAAAGGATAGAGACAAGATGGAGGTGGCTCAGAGAAGGGCAACCAAGATGGTGTGTGTGTGTGTGTGTGTGTGTGGGGGGGGGGTGTATATTGGAAGGAAGACTTATGCAGAGAGGCTGAAGGATCTGAAGAAAGGAAGTGCAGGGGAGATATGAAACAGACCTTCAGATACCTGAAAGGTTTTAATGATGCATATTCCTTGAACCTTTTCCATTGGAAATAGAACTATGGGTCACAATATGAAACTTCTAGGGGGACAACTCAAAACCAACATCAGGAAATATTTCTTCACAGAGAGGTTGGTGGATGCCTGGAATGCCATTTCAGAAGAGGCCATGTTTCATGAAAACTGTATAGGGAGGGAACCTGACAAAACAGTAAAAATCAAATTCTGAAAAGCCCATGTCAGGGGACCATTGGCTCTGACATGTTAGTTACTGACTGCATTCTGACACATTACAAGCACTATTAAATAAAACTGAGATGAAGTTTTTTTATGGACTTTATGGACTTTATTTCCTCTCTAAATATTACTACCATTAACATAATGCTTGGGGTAACCTGCATGGAGCGGCAGTTACTTCCATAAGAAACTTGATGGGCAGACTGGTTGGAGATTTAGGTATTTTTCTGATGTCATTACTATGTTACTATTTATTTATTTATTTATTTATTTATTTATTTATTTATTTAAGTGATTAATAGCCCTCTGTTCCACCAATCTCAGTGGGTTACAATTTATATACAAAATCAATATAACATAGAAGTTTGTCAAAGCATAAGGAAACAATATCATAGAACAAATAAAAAAAAAATCAAACAGTGATACACAAAGTCATGTTGTTACCTTCTCAGATAGGGAAAGCAGAACTAAAAAGATGGACTTTAAAAGTTTTCTAAACTGGAGAAAATCCTGCTCTAATCTGAGCTTCTCAGGCAGTGCATTCCAGAGCGCTGGGCCAGCTGTACCAAACATCCATGTCATATTATATATCTTACTGTGAATTCTCTAAGTCCTCCAGGCAGTATTCTCAGCTACTGGATAAGTCATTGGAAGTGGAACAGGAATCCTAGGGTGTTGACCATATGCTATGGAAAAAGGTGAGGACCCTGCCAATTCTATCATATGGTTATTATGGCAGACCTCAGCCAAAGGGGAGACCCTGTCATTCTGCCTTTCAGTGATGTAAGCTCTCAGAAGCACTTTCAGAATCTCATTTATTTGCTTTGTCTGCCTATTGCACTGGGATGGTAAACAGTTGAGAGGTCCAGGGTAATATTGAAATTTTGACATAGGTTTCTCCTGAACCTGGGTGTGAATTGGACTCTTCTGTCACTGACAATAAATTCAGGTAGTGTATGAAGGCAAAAAATATTTTGAAAGTAATGATAGGTGAGTTTGAGAGCCATCAGTAGGCCTAGAAGTGATACAAAATGAGCCATTTTAGAGAAGTGGTCAACAATGATCCAGAAAACTGTACACCTCAGGGAGGGGAGAAGGTCCATTGTGAAATCCTTTGCTATTTGGGACCTTGGTCTCTCTGGAACCGGTAAGGGTATAAGGAGATCCCAAGGGCTCATGTGAGACTTTTTGGCAGCACAATTAGGGCAAGACTCAATTTACTGCTGGGCATTCTTAGAGATATGGAGCCATCAATAGTGCTAGGATAGGAATTCTAAAGTCTTATAAATGCCTGAGTGGCTACAAAACCTGGAATTGTGGGGCCACTGGAACACTTTCTCTCTGAGGCATTTGGGTATGGCCATCATCCCGGATGTTATCATGACAGGAGTGATGGCAAGAATTTTGGCTGGATCAATAATGTATTGTGGCTCTTTGGGGTATCTGAAGGTTTAAAGGAGCAAGAGAAAGCATCTACATGTTTATTTTTCACTGCTGGTTGGTGCATCAGTTGAAAATCAAATTGCTTGAAAAAGAGGGAACACCGTACTTGCCGATAATTTAGTCTTTCATCTTGCTGTAGCTACAAGAGGTTCTTATTCTCTGTGACTGTAGTGAAAGAGTGAACCACTCCTTCAAAGAACTGTGTCTGTTTTCCCAAGGCATGTTTGTTTGCCAGAAGCTCTTGATCCCAGATTGTATGGCTTTTCTCAGAGGTGTAAACTTCTTAGAGAAGAATAAACATAGGATCAGTCTCCCTTTGGCATTTCTTTGGGAAAGCACAGCCATGACCCCAATAGATGAGGGGTCCACCTCCAGGAGGAAAGCTTCTGGGGGCCCTGGTGCTTTAAGCAGGAGGTAGGAAGGAATGCTGACTTAAGTTGTGGGAAGGCTTGAACAGCTGCTGCTGACCAGTTACAGGTATCCAACCCTTTCTTGCTGAGGGCAATGTGAGGTGCTGCTAAGGTGAATAATTGGGGTTGAAGTGGTGATTATAATTAGCAAACCCCAAAAATGATTGGCAGACTTTGAGGCCCACTAGTTGGGACCAGTTCTGAATGGTAACAAGCTTGATAGGGTCCATTCAGAGATTGTGGCTGGAGATGATGTTATCCAAGGAAGGGTAATTCAGTTTGCTGAAAGGAGCATTTTTCTAGTTTTGAATACAGGCAGTTTTCTCTCAAAATGCTGCGGGATGGCTTTAAAACGTTCCTGGGGCTGGACGAGAGAGCAGGAGTATTGCGGTTCACTATGATGGGGGGCTTGTAAGCACCACAAACGGAATATACTAAGATGTCACCTAGGGAAATGAGAACACAGGACTGCAAAAGGTCTCTGATTTCATTCACCATATGATGAAACACTGCTGAGGCACTGCAGAATCCAAATGGCATTACTAGGTACTTATAGTGTCCATCCCTGGTATTAAATGCAGTTTCCCACTTATTTCCCTCATGGATCCTGATAAGGTTCTATGCCCCTGGAAGATCCAACTTCAAGAACATAAGAACATAAGAACTGCCATACTGGGTCAGACCAAGGGTCCATCAAGCCCAGCATCCTGTCTCCAACAGTGGCCAATCCAAGTCACAAGTACCTGGAAAGTACTCAGACATTAAATAAAGCTCAATCTACTATTGCTTAATAATTAATAGCAGTTTATGGATTTTTCTCTAGGAACTTATCCAAACCTTTTTTAAACCCAGAGGATGTGGTTACACTGCTGTAACCACATCCTCTAGCAATGAATTCCAGAGCTTAACAATGCACTAAGTAAAAATGAATTTTCTTTGATTTGTTTTAAATGCACTACTTGGTAACTTCATGAAATGCCCCCTGGTCCTTCTTTATCTAAGAGAGTAAATATCCAAGTTACTCCTTTCATGATTCTGTAGACCTCTATCAAATTCCCCCCCCCCCCCCCCCCCCCCGTCATCTCTTCTCCAAACTGAACAGCTTTAACTTTCTTAGCCTTACCTCATAGGGCAGGCATTTGCTTCCTGGAGCTTGTTTAATAATTCTAAATTAGGGGCGAGAGTACCTATTCCTTTTAGTAATGGTGTTGAGTCCTCAATAGCCAATGCAGTATTGCAAGGACCCAACCTTGAGGGCCTTATGAAACCATGCTCCAGATTCTCCTTAATGTAGGTGGAAATGGTCTGTGCTTTTGGCACCGAGAGAGGGTAGACTTGACAATGAGGAGATACCTTGCCATGAAGGAGATTGCTAGCACAGTTGTAGACCCTGTGGGGTGGTAGCAACTAGGCTTGTTTTTTGTTGAAGACATCAAGGTAGGTTGCATACTCTCATAGGAGTCCAAGCAGCATGGTCATTGTGATGATTAGCAGGAAGAGAACCAGTTGTACACTTTTCCAGAGGCACATGGATCCCTACCAGGTGATTGTCATGAATACCCAGTCGACTACTGGATTGTGTTCTTTGAGCAAGGGCAGCCTCAGTATAAAGGTATTCACAGACTTCAGCAGGACAAAGAAGGGTCGGGTGGGTTTTTTTTTAATCGGGCCATCAGTGCCATTTTTGAGTGGCAGTCAAAATGGCGCCGATGGCCCGAGAGTGGGAGATCGGTCCCCGCGCCCCCACTGGACCACCAGGTACTTGTAAAAAGCTTTGGGAGGGTTCGGGGAGGTAGGGGAAGGTAAGGGGTCAATTTTAAAGAGTCGGGCCTCACTAAAAAAAAAATTAACGATGTGAATCGGAACCGATTCCGATTCACATCTCCAACGATCAGATTTTTTTCTCCCACCAGCCGAACCCGATCGTTAAGACGATTGGGCACACAATTCACATCTCTAGTTTTTTCTGCTTTTCTGTACACTTGCCCAGTGCTGGCCGAAATTAACTCCTGCCTTTGGCAGGAATTAATTTCTGAGAGTAAAATGTGCGGCTTGGCTGCACATTTTACTCTCTGTATCAAGCGAGACTAACTAATATGCTCATCAACATGCATTTGCATGTGATGCGTGCTATTAGTTTCGGGGGGATTGGCCACACATTTTCCACGTGCTATAACTCCTTACTGTACAAGTGGTAATAATAGTGCGTCGAAAACATGCGTCCTATCGGGGGCAAACGGTGCGCTTGGCCTGAGCGTACCATTCTGTATCGGCCTGTTTGGCAAGATATAAGAGGTAAAATGGCTAGATGGACACTAGTGGCTAGGTGATGGAAGTTGCACATATATAGTGTTGAAAGCTCCTAGTTAGGTGTACTTATGTCTGGCTTGCTCCTGCCTCATGAGCAGTTGCTTCAGCCATTCCCTTTCTAATTAGCACAGCTCCGTATTGAGATCTTCCACCTATTGAGATAAGAAGATTGGAAAATATACGATTATATTACATATGGTGCTTAAGGGCCATTAACAATTGCATATTTTTTTAGTACCGCCTTATCTTAAACCTCATAAATGTAGCACTTTGTTGGCTTTTTAGGCATCTATGCATGCTATGTGCTTCTCTCCCCTCCTTTTGCCAGTGATTTCCCATGTTTTATTATAATTATTGTTTGACAGCAAAGCTGATCACCTAAATTAACAGCATTGCTGTCAAAATATTACTTTAATTGTTGTCATCTACATTTAGCCAAATAAGTTATTCAGTTCATTCCAGTTACCAGGGTTAGCCAGATAACCTATTAAATTAACTCGACTTCATCCCTGAAATGCCTCTTACTTATTTGACTAGGCTTTATTTGAATAATGACTTATCTGACTAATATTCAAAAGTTGGCAAGTAGTGAGATATTTTGTGAATTATCTGGCTAAATGCCTTTGAATATTCATCTCAGAATATTTTAGGAGTCACTAATTCTTATTCTCGTGATGCATACAAGGTTTATATCAAGGACCACATGGAGTGCATAAGAGGAATGAATTTAAAAAAGGTATTTAATTGATTAAGAAAATCAAAAGAGACTTATTTTCCTCCTCATTCACCTTACTTGACTGAGAAATTATCTAGTTCAGTGTCATTCCTTTCAGAATTTGGAGGGAAATTAAGCCACTAGAGAAAAGTAGGAGAAAAATTCCAAGGTTGCTACTGACTTAGCTCAGTTGTTGACCCCATAATAAGAACCAAATGCCCCAATTTTCACCATAGAGATGGGAGTTTACCTTTTAAATAGTCAGACTAATTTTAAAATGAACATGAGTGAACCTATACAAGTGCATATTGGAGAACCAGTGGAGATATGCTGCAATCTTAAATTGTGCACACACTTGCACGCATAAAGGTGAATTTTAAAAGCCTGCTGTGTGCCAAAATTAGAGGATGTGCTAACATTTCGGGAATTGCAACAAAATTTTCCAATTCGGCATGTTTCAGGGAACCCGAAAAAAATCTGGATTTTCCCGTTTTTCTGCAAAAATTTGTTTTTCTGATTAGTGCGCACTAATGGGAGTTAGTGCGCGCCAACTCCCCGTTAGCGCGCACTAACAAAAACTAACAAAAAGTAACAAAAAGTAACAAAATCTAACGGTTTTTGTTAGTGCGCGCTAACGGGGAGTTAGCGCGCACTAACTAAAAATCGATTTTTTGCGAAAAAAAAGACCCGAACCGAAAAAAATGACATTTTCCATGGCGGCCGAAAAACAAAGAACGACACGAACACAAAAAACGATGCACATCTCTAATGTGGAGTGCCACCTCCTTCTGCTGGTAGATAAGAGCACTGAATCATCAGCAAGTTAACACCTATGTAGATGTAAGAATTACACACTTTCTCATCTTGCATGGCAGTGGTTGGTTAGACATCCAAAGTAATTATGCTAATCAAAGAAGTCACGATACTACTATCAGTCTTGGGCTGTAGGAGGCAAAGACTGTTAATAGTTTTTGAAGGTAGGTGGTGAGAGAGTGTGCCGGCCAGAGCTGTCTATTCTGCGCAGTCATAGCTGCTCATGGGCCCGTTAAAACAGGCGAGATGTTCGCGGCATGTTGGTCAGAGCTCTCTTCCGCGCAGTCAGAGCTGCTCCCTTCTGCGCATTCGCCATGCAGGCATGGCACGTCGGTGAGAGCTGTCTCATCCGCACAAGCATGACACTTCGGTGAGAGCTGCTCTCTACTGCGCATTCGTGACACGTCGGTCACCACTCAACTATATAGCTGATGGTCAGTTAAGGGGTGCTTTTGGGAGGTTTGGAACGCATTATGGGTATTTCCATTATTTCCTATGGAAAAATAGTCTTGACTTACAACCAACTTGAGTTACAACCAGCCCTCTGGAACCAATTGAGTTTGTAAGTCAAGGGCCCACTGTATTTCTACCTTAAGCAAGCATAGCACACAGTGGACTTTCTTCTTGGGTTCTATCTGAGAAGGTTGTTTGCTAGACTACCTCAGCTCTGCCAGCCTGTCTTGTACCTATCAAACCACAGGGGCCAGACTACCTCCGCTCTGCCATCCTGTCTTGCACCTATCAACTTTCTGCCACTCTGCCTTCCTGCCATATACCAGACGATTCTACTCCTTGTGGTGTTCTTGCCACTATCATGGTTCCTCAGTGTGTTGGTGCTAGTCTTTCTGCTGCTTTGTCCCTTTATCGACACCTTGTGTTTTTTTTTCTGACACCCTTTCTGCTTGCTATGTTCCCCATTCATTGTGCTGTAGGATGTTGATGCCACTTGCTTGCCACTTTGCCTGTCGTGCTGCCTTCGAGGGTTCATGCAACTGTTATCAGTGCTCTCTTTTGAAGCTGTGGTGTGTTTTTTACACTCTCGCTGCTGCTTTGCACCTCTGTTAAAGCACTCTTGTCTCTCCTAGTACCCCTTTGTCCCTTTACAGTGCCTTAGGCTATTCATGCCACTTTGATACCACTTTGCCACAGTCTAAGTACCTTGGAGCTCTTTTCTTGTTCTGATGATTGCTCCCTAGAAGTTTCATCAGACTTGATAAGAAAACCCTAATTGTGCAGCCAAAAATAGTCTGCAAATACTTCCCCCATTGACTTTAATGCCAAATGAAAAATGAATGAAACTAATAAATAAATTGTTCCCCCCCCCCCCCCATAAAACTAATGAAATGAATTTGGGTCCCGGCGAAACAAAAAACGAAAGGAAACACATTTTTTTCTTCTGCACATCCCTAGTATACCTGTTCCAGTGAGTGTCATATCAAAATACTTTGTGGGGTGTGAAATTGTGTGAAACAGTGACCAGTTTCTGATATGTATAGATTGGGGGCATCTGTCTCCAGCTGACTATTTAATTAAAATGGAATGGAAGCAAAAATAATATTTTTGTATTAGTTTAAATGATTTTTCAGAGTGTTTCTTTAATGCATACAATGAGTTAAATACCTAACTATAGTTTTAATGTTCGCTTTATTTTTTTATTTTACAGAGGCTTTTATAATTTGAAAATTAAAGAAGAAAACATTTCTTCTGAATTATTACATGCTGTTATTCTGCATGCCTAAAAGCAATTTACAAAGCCCAGTAGTAACATCACATTTATCAATTAATGCACTTGTTATAATTTTTAAAAAAATATTGGTTGGAGAGCACTAATATGATTAGCATATTAAACTAATATATAGAAGAGACAAATATTTGCATGTTTAATAGTCTTCACGTAGTCAAAGACAATTAAGCAAAACAATTTTAAATTATAGGCTGCAGCTTTGCATGAACTGTATCAATTTCATATACTCAAATTATCAACAACATGAAGTTGAAAGACAGATCTTTACCAATTTCCATATATAATGTACATATTTGCTTGGGTTAAGATTTGATTCAAATGTATATTCTCATATATTTAACAATTTTTTATATAACGATAACACATTATTCCAATGAACTTTGTTAAAGCATATCAGAGGTAGCATAGTTATCCTAGAAAAAAAATTTACTTGATTGCAGCCTCCCTCCCCCAGCTTTATTTTGTGGTTACTCTTTTAAACCTGGGTTCTGTTTTCAAAAGTTAACAAAATTAATGTTTGAAGAGCTTGCCAAGTTGCACATTTTTCTCAGCATTTCCACATTTATTTCAATTTCTTCAAGGACAGTAGCAATACTAATAATTATATACTGTGTATATCTATATCTATCTATCTATCTTTATATATATATAATGCACATGCTCAAATGGATGGTATCTGTCAGGGACTGGTGATATTCGCATGGGTGTTCCAGCATGCATGCATACGCTACCAGCCACAGACCAGCATACACATGTGCCTTGCAATATCTGTGTATATATTCTGAGGTCGATATGGATGTATTCTCAGTGAGTGTTGGGTTGTGCATACATGTACACCCTGCTAAGGACTTACCATTTCTGTTTCATACTGTGTGCTGCTGGTGTGGAAGGAGGCTGAGAGACAGGTAAGAGGCTGGGAAAGGGAGGAATGCTTGGGATGGATTGCATCAGATGGGGGAAGAAAAGGGGCTGAGAGTAATGGAATAAATCAGTGGGGAAAATATATTAGGTAGAAGTAATGAGAGGGGAGAAGAGTGTGCTGGATTGAACTAGGGATGGGATGATAGGGGTCAGGCTGGTGAGGTGGTAAGAGTTGCTGGAGTCAGGGTATTCTGAGATTGGCTGTAAAAGGGGGAAAAGTAGGAGTGGGCTTGGGCTGGGACAGAGGGAATAGAGTGTATTGCGATCAGGCTGTGGAGTGGGAAGAGAGTTTTGGGGTTGGGCTGGGGAGGAAGTCATTGAATATGGGTATCAAGGGAATTTGATTTGATTCCAACAGGTAATAATGGTAATAATATAGTTGCTTTTATCTAAATCCTGCAAATACTTTAAGGAAACATTTTGCATTTATTAGGATGTAGGAGGATGTGTTCCTAAGGAAGCTTGAGCGGTGGTTGAAGATATGGCAGCTGGGATTCAATGCTAAGAAGTGAAGAGTCATGCATCTGGGGTGCGGTAATCCAAAATAGCTGTTTGTGATAGGGGTGAAGGACCATTGTGCACGGAACAAGAGAGATACCTTGGGGTAATATTGTCTAGCAATCTGAAGATGGCAAAGCAGTGTGACAAGGCAATAGCTAAAGCCAGAAGAATGCTGGGCCGCATAGAGAGAGGAATAACCAGTAGGATAAAGATGGTGATAATGTTCTTGTACAGGTGCTTGGTGAAGCTTCACCTGGAGTACTGTGTTCAGTTCTGGAGACTGTATCTCAAAAGGGACAGAGAAAGGGTGGAAGCGGTCCAGAGAATGTTGTCCAAAATGGTGGGTGGTCTCCATCAAATGACTTATGAGGAGAGGTTAAAGGACCTAAACTAGTGATTCTCACATGCAATGATAGTATATAAAACATTCAAATAAATACATATGTACCCTGGAAGAGAGGAGGTACAAGGGAGATATGATAGAGATCTTCAGATACCTAAAAGGTTTTAATGATGCACAATCAACAAAAACCTTTTCTATTGGAAAGAAATCAGTAAAACTAGGGGTTACAAAATGAAACTCCAGGGAGGACAATTCAGAATCAATGTCAGGAATTATTTCTTCACAAAGAGGATGGTAGATGCCTAGCATGCCCTTCCAGAGGAAGTGGTGAAGACAAAAACTGTAAAAGATTTCAAAGGGGCATGGGCTCTCAGGGAATGAGTCTGATCTCTGGAGGCTAGAGTGGCAGACTTGGAGGAGCTGAGGCTGACAGAGAGGTACATTGATGAGACCTTCAGAGACCTAGTAGCCAAGTCCCAAGTCCAGTCTGGCAACCCCAGTGCTGCCTTGGATCATAAAGGTCTCTCAGTTGGAGAAAATCACCCTGGTATAGCAGGAAGTGATCTTGTAGTAAAGACCTGCTCTCCAGGTTTTGTATTGTCCTCTCGCACTGAGGAAAAGTCTCCAAGGGCTACTGCCCAGGAGAGAAGGGTGCCAGCCATCATAGTTGGTGATTCAATTATTAGAAATGTAGATAGCAGGGTGGCTGATAGACATGAGGACTGCCTAGTAACTTGCCTGCCTGATGTGAAGGTGGCAGACCTCACGCGTCACCTAGATAGGATTATAGACAGTGCTGGGGAGCAGCCAGATGTCGTGGTACATATGGGCACCATTGACATAGGAAAATGAGAGAGAGAGGTTCTGGAAGCCAAATTTAGGATTTTAGGTAGAAAGCTGAAATCAAGAACCTCCAGGCTGGCATTCTCTGAAATGTTTCCTGTTCCATGTGCAGGTCCCCAGAGGCAGGCAGAGCTCTGGAGTTTCAATGCATGGATGAGACAATGGTGCAGGGAAGAGGGATTCAGTTTTATAAGGAACTTGGGAAACCTTTGGGGAAGGGCGAGACTTTTCTGAAAGGATGGGCTCCACTTTATCTAAAGTGGAGCTGAGCTGCTGGCACTAACTTTTAAAAAGGCGATAGAGCAGCTTTTAAACTAGAACAAGGGGGAAAGCTGACAGTCACTCAGCAGTGCATGGTTCAGAGGAATGTATACTCATACAAGAGACTAAATGCTTAGTAGAATCTATATAGGTAGAAATCCCATGTATGTTGGGTAAGAGTATAGTGATAGGAGTATATTACTGTCCACCTGGAAAAAATGGTCAGGCAGATGATGAAATGCTAAGAGAAATCAGGGAAGCTAACCAATTTGGCAGTGCAATAATAATAGGAGATTTCAACATCAGGACATGCTAGAGACATAAAGATCCTGGATGTAATAAACAGCTACTTCATGGAGCAATTGGTTCAGGAACCAATAAGAAAGGGAGCTATTTTAGATTTAATTCTTAGTAGAATGCAGGATTTGGTAAGAGAGGTAATGGTGGTGGGGCCACTTGGCAATATTGATCATAACATGATCAAATTTAAACGAATAACTAGAAGGGGGACAATAAGTAAGCTAAAGCTCTAACACTAAATTTTCAAAAGGGAAAAATTGATAAAATGAGGAATATAGTTAGAGAAATACTAAAATAAGCTGCTGCAAAGGTTAAAAGTGCTCAACAGGCATGGACATTGTTTAAAAATACAATCCTGGATGCACAGTCCAGATGTATGGTCCCAAAAAACAAGATGGAAGTCGGTCTAGGGTAGCCACAGATGTGAAAAAAGCAAAAACAAGACAAATACAAGACAAAAAAACAAAACTGAAGTCAGTCTAGGGTAGCTACGTGTTGCACGTCCCGTCCGCGCTTGGCCCATCCACAGGCCTGCTCACATCTCCAACTCCTCTGAAGGTCCCGGTTCGGCCTCCTCAGCAGCAGCCACAAGCTCCTCCAGGCCTCGGCGTCCTGCGGCGGCAGTCGCCGGGCCTTCCTCAGCATGCCAGGTCTCATGGAGGGGCTCGGTGTCCTCTGTGGCGTCGGCCCCACTCCCTAGGCACGCGAGTGCAGACTGCATGGTCCCTTCTAGGGCCAGGGGTGGATCCAAGCTCTGCGGCGCGCCCTGATTGAACACAGTACAAGAGGAAATGCCTGCCTGCACCTCCTTGCCTTGGCAATTGGGTTGACACCTTGTGTGCACTAGTTTGCTTTCGTGTCTCATCGCCTGTTCCAGTCTTGTTCCAGTCCTGTTCCAGTGTCCTTCTGTTCCAGCGTCCTTCTGTTCCAGCATTCTTCTGTTCCAGCATCTGTCTGTTCCTGCGTTCCCCCAGGTAGTACCTGTTGGACTGTCTCTCTGGTACCGACCTCTGCCTGCCTCCTTGACAATGTCTGATCTCTGGAACCTGACCCCTGCTTTGACTGACTACTCTCGGACTGATCTTTGGAACTTGATCTCTGTGACTACTGACCACGCCTCCTGGATTCTGGCCCTGCTCCTAGCCTTGTCATCGCAGACACTGTACTGGCCTGCCTGGATTCCTCAGGCCTCCAGTCCAGCATCGACTGCGCACCCTTGATCCTGTTGGGCACACCTTTGAACTTCCTTTCTGGGAGACCCTGTGAGGCCCACCTAATTCCAAGCGGCTCGGGTCCCCAAGGGCTCCACCTGGGGGGACCTCGGGCTTCCAGTGGTGATGCTTCAGCTAGCCTCTGTCTCCTCCTGTGCTTCTCCTCCTGGTGGCAGGTGCTTCCTGGGTCCGACCAGGGAGCCACCCTACACTGCTCCAGAACAAGGGTCCACCTCCAAGCGCAATAGGTTGCCAAGGCCATGGACTCGGCAGAGTCGCCTGCCACCCAGGCCCTACTGGGTCTGGCTACAACTGTCCTAGAGCATCAACGAGCCTTGGAATCAATAGCCTCTTCAGTTGAAGAGCTTCATTCCCAGTTTTGAGATACAGCTCTGGCCAATCCCATGGGCCTGTCAGCCTCCCTGCTACCCAGAGCATCATTGGATCTACTAGCACCTCCTCAATTCAACGGGGATCCATGCCTTTGTCGAGGCTTCCTCAATCAGTTCTTCATGCAATTTGCACTGCAACCCTCCCTGTTTCTGAAAGAAACCACAAATGTGACTTTCATCCTTTCCCACTTAGAAGGAAAGGCTCTAGTATGGGCTTCTCCATTGTGGGAACGCTTTGATCCCATGCTATCCCAGTTATCAGAGTTTGTCACCGTTTTCAAGCAGACCTTCGGAGACCCGGGCCTCCAAGCAGTAGCCAGCCATAATCTCCTCTACCTTCATCAAGGGTCAAAACTTTCTCTGAGTACACGGTGGAATTCAGGACCCTGGCTACTGAACTCAGGTGGCAAGAGGATTGTCTGCAAGCCATCTTCCTAGATGGTCTCTCCAGCGCTCTCAAAGATGAACTCACCATCCGTGAGACTCCCACGTCTCTAGAGGACCTGATCTCCCTCACCGGGAAGATCGACCACCGACTCCGGCAACAGCACCTAGAAGTAAAGGCCTCTCGATCTCCTACTCCACGCCCAATGCGTGCCGAAAGCCCGTCATCTAAGGCTTCATCGGCATCACCACCTCCTGCTGAAGAATCCATGCAGGTTAACCGTGGGCGACTGTCTCTGATCAAACATCTTCATCGGATAAAAGAAGGTCTCTGCCTTTACTGTGGTGCCTCAAGACATCTTCGGCAGTCTTGCCCAGTCCAACCAGGAAACTGCAATGCCTAAGCCCGGCGGGGGTCCCGAGCTTGGGCGCTACTGTCACCGGCCCCCAACTTCTACATCCAGTCTCCCTTGGCATCAAATCTCACTCCTTTGCCACCATTGCCCTTGTCAACATAGGGGAAAGTGGCAGCTTCATCATGGATGACATCATCAAGCTCCTTAACATCCCTCTACAACCACTGGAGGTGACCCTCTGCATTGCGTCCATCCAAGGGGAACACCTTCCAGGACTCATCACCCACCGAACGGTGGCTATCCGCCTTACCATGGGCACTCTCCATGAGGAGGAAATGTATTTCTATGTGTTGAAATGTTCTACACACCTTGTGTCCTGGGGCTGCCCTGGCTCCAGGTCCACAGACCTCAATTCAATTGGCATTCCCTGCAATTGGTGCAGTGGGATTCCAAATGCCATAAGACCTGTCTACAACAAATATCTCCAGTGGTAACCATCTTAAAGTCCACCACCCTTACCAGATTGCGAACCCAGTATGCAGAATTTGAAGACGTCTTCTTGAAGCAGAAGGCAGACATGTTTCCTCCATTGTGCAAACTGAATTGGCCTATAGAGCTTCTGCCAGGCACGACACCTCCCAAGGGCAGAACATATCCATTGTCTCATCCAGAAACCCTGGCCCTGTCCGAGTATATTAAAAAAAACCTAGAAAAAGGGTTCATTAAACCCTCTGACTCTCCTGCAGGAGCAAATTTCTTTTTGTTAGGAAAAAGGACGGAGGATTACGCCCTTGTAGTGATTATAGAGGACTTAACGCCTTAACCCAAAAAGACTGGTACCCGTTGCCCCTCATCAACGAGCTGTTTGACCGCCTCCAGGGGGCTTGGATCTTTACCAAGCTGGATCTGAGGGGTGTGTACAATCTTGTGTGCATCCAACTGGAAGATATTTTGAAGAAAATGAGGGAGGACCCACACTTTGCATGTTGTAACTATTGTGCAAAGGACATCAGCTGAGGGAAACAACTGATTCTACTTTGCCTATATTCTAAAGTACCGGGTGACTCTTTCCCCCTTTTGCTGATTTCTTTCCCTAAGTTTTAAAATTGATATAAAATTCACTATTCTAGAGCCTTTTATAGACTATAATAATTATCTCATATGTTTTAATAGAAAACAAATGAAACAAACATTTTTCATTTTTATATTATTGCAATGAATATGTGACCCACTGAAATGAATGAATGAATCAAAACACTTTTTTTTTGACTGCACATCCCTAATAGAAAATGAAGAGTGATTAAACAGGTGGCATTAGAAGAGAAACTTGTAGAGATGTGAATCAGAACTGGAATCTGATCGATTCCGGTTCCAATTCAAAATCTTAAAATTTTTATCGTCCTGCTCGATTTTTTTTTTATTGGCTGCGCCCAATCCGATAACAAAAAAACCCTTCCCCACTCTCACGAATCCTCAAAAACCATTTTAAAATTACCTGGTGGTCCAGTGGGGGCGCGGGGAGTGATCTCCCGCTCTCGGGCCATCAGCTGCGTTAATAAAAATGGTGCCAATGGCCCTTTGCCCTTACCATGTGACAGGGAATCTGTGCCATTGGCCGGCCCCTGTCACATGGTAGGAGCACTGGATGGCCCGTTTTTACCACTGTGCCTAATTTAAATACTGAATTGCATGCACCGGCGAGTGGCCAGTGCGCGCACTGGGAGAGCAGACATTTGCCCGCTCTCCTGCTGACTTTACTGAATCGGCCTGTTTGTTTTTACAAAACCCTAACTGACAACAATGAAGTTCTCCTACTTCCACTATAATGTTGTGTATCTGTTGATAAACTACCTTCTATAAAATCTTACCCAGAAATGGTAGGTGCAGTAATGGTTGATAATGTTGTACCATTAGGTTATCCAAATTTAATTTCTTTAATACAGGGCATAGGGGTAATTGCACCACACCTTGACTCAAGCTTCTATTAATCAGGAATGTTATAAAAAGTCACAAATCCAGCTTCTGATGTTTTAATAAGAAAGAAAGCAATGCATTTAATCTACATGTAGTTGGCCTCAGGTGTTATGAGCACGGAGGGATTGGAACAGACTGGTCACTTCAAGGAAGAAGTTAAGGCTTAAAGAGACAAGGCTCGAGGACAGCAGAGGATTCCAATGGGTGTTCAAAAACACTTTACCACAGTGATGGATGGTTGAAAATGTGGACAATAGCGAACATTCTAACAGAGGCAACTTAGTGGTAGAGGAGACTTGAGAAGCTGGCAAGTTCTTTTAGTTATTCTTGAAGGGCCATCCAGAAATGGCTCTCTGGGGTGTTGGATTGAAGATAGCTCCCAGAAGCTCAGAAGATAAAAAATTCTGGAGAAGATGGTCGCAAATGCTCTCATGAATTCAAGGGCAGTGAAGTTGAATCTAACATGTGGTTTCCAAGGAAGACAGGGTCCTTCCAGGAGGATAAACAGCAAGGCTATATAGGCTTGCCAGACAAGCTGGAAGGTGGCAACTACAGTCCTTAGCCTGACAGCACAATAGCACAATACCCAGTCCTGATCCTAGCAGCTCAGAATGTTGAGTGAAGGACACTGAAGGATGATGGTGAAATGATGGAGCAACAAAACAACATCCTAGGAACTGGAATCGTGATAAAGGCTGGAATTCCCACTTTCACGGAGCAAGGGCAGGATCGTAGCTGTAAATACAAGGCAACTCGCCATGTTGAAATCAAGGAGGAGAAGAATAACAAGGTAACGTCTGAGAAGAGCTGGAGTGACATCCAGCAGTAGAATCATCACTTGCACAAGCTGAAACAGGGTCTTGGCTGTATATGGTCTCAAAGCAAGCACCAGAACAAAACAGGAACTGAATTGGAAATGGCGAGATGGAGCCAGGTCTAGGGTGCAGGCGCCTCCTGCAGGTCGTACAAACCCAAGGGCCTGGAGTTGCTGTTGACTATGCTTAAATGGATAACATACTCCTTGAAGCTCGATAATACTTGGTGATGAAGTTGGACTTGGTACTGGATGTGGAAACCTGGGCACAGGCACCTCCTGCAGGTCATATGGAATCCAGGAAGAAGAGCCAACATCACAGAGGAAAGAACGGAGATGGTACTTGGAACAGTGGCAGGCACCTCCTGCAGGTCGAGAAGGTTCCAGGTCCGGACTGGACTTGGAGCAGACCTGGATGCAGGCACCTCTTGCAGGTCGTGGGATCCAGAAAACTGAAAAGTTGAAACAAGCAGAAAAAGAAAAAACAATTCAGCTAAAAACAAGGTATCAAATGTTCAGGAAATTGGGAACAAAATTCTCTGGGCAAGGAACAGGTTATCAAAGTGTCCAGGAACTCAAAGCAACAATTCTGGGCAAAATCAAGGCTAACAAAAAATGTCCAGGAACTTGAGTCCATCACAGGCACACCTCACTGAGCTCATGGCCTTCGGATACTGTTACGAGCGTGGAGGCACAGTCGTTTTCTCAAAGGAGATTGTGAGACCTTGGGCCATGGGACGGCTCAGGGAGGAGCCCCAAGATGTACACCATGGGAGGTGAGAGAGTACTGGCATGGGTGGAGCAGGAACAGGACTAGACTGAAGACAAGGCAAAGAATGTCTGGAACAGGAGCAAGGCGGGCTCAGCCTCCACTGGACCTACACACACCAATGAGACCCAGCAATGCAAAGCTTGTCTCGAGAGTAGCCCTCCAGCCACTCAATAGCCCTTCCGGATCCGCCACTTGGGAACGATGTGCATGAGGCCAGATGGAGGCTGAGGGCAGGAATAAGATGAGACAGGAACTAGAAGACTCCGACATAGACTCAGGATACTTGAAAGACTCAGATGTAGACTCAGGATACTCAGAGGACTCAGACTTAGACTCAGAATATTTGGAGGACTCAGACAAGGTTTCAGGTTATGCAGAAGACTCAAACAAGGTTTCAGGATGCTTGGAGGTCTCAGGCAAGGATTCATGAGAAAGTACTGGGTGAGTACTGCATCGCAATGTACCCTACACAGCTGCCAATGGCTGGTTGTGGACCACACGAAAGAGAAGCAGACTCCAGACAAAGTGGTGGAACTTGAAGCCAGGACATGAAAGATTCAGGAAATGCCTGCATGAGGTGTGCCCTATACAGCTGCCTGTGGCTGGTTGTGGACCACGCTGGAGCGGAGCAGGTTCTGCCAGAGTCTTGGGCATGGATAGAGGCAGGCACAAGGAACTCCAAAGACCGGATAGTATTCAAAACTCAGGATTCAAGACTCAGGATTCAGAAGCTAGGCAATAAAAACAGGAGTCTTCTGGAGGCTTGCACTGCAGATGAGAAGTTAGGCCTTGTACTACGAGGCGCCCTACATAGCCCCCCCATGGGCTGGTCATGGAACACAACTGTGGCATGCCAGGAAAGGTGAACAGACAAGGAACCTGGGAACTGGATGAAGAGCTGGAGATGAGGAAGATGGATTCAGGGCTGGAATATCAGGTCGTGGAATATCAGGACATCTAGACAAGGAACATCAGGACCACTGATATCAGAACATCTGGAACATCAGGAACAAGGAACAAGTGACAATGGAGCTCCAATGAGGGATGAGACCAGGAACATCAAGAAGAAGGAGACCAGAAACTTGAAGAACATGGAATGAAGAGCCATAAAGACACAGGACGTCCACGGAGGACCTGGACTGGAAGGAAGACCACAGACCACCTGCGGCAGTGTCCTCCCATGAAGACGATGGACAGCGGCTTCCCTGCTGCACAACCAGTGATGGCATCGGCTCCCCATGACATGAAGTAGCAGCAGGCTGCGGCAGTGGCGGCTTCCTGCCACTTAGGCAAAGGTCCTCGGTGGCTGCTCCAAGCCACAAAGGAGCAGGAGCAGCAGTCCGGGTGGTGGTACTAGGCCACGGAAGAAGGAGGGATGGTGGCGTCAGCGGCCTGCTTCGAAGTGAGGGACTGCCTGCAGGTAGGTCCGCAGACAAGATCCTAACATCAGGTCTGATACTAATCTCTCAACTTCCTTAACCAAAACTGCCCTAAACTCCTGCCTACCAAAAGCCTCACAAAAACTCTTAACATTAATCTGCTCCTTTTGGGAATACAGTTTCTCCCCATCACAGATCATTGGCTAGGAACTGCATGACTAGTTTCATTTTTCTGCAATACACTGCTCAGAGCCAGCCACTTTCTGAAAAACAAAAGTATTCTGGATATCAATGTTCATTTCACACCTGTAACATTCAGTTGCTTTTCTGAGATGTCAGGATTTCCTTGATAAGACACCTTAGTCATAGATGAGGTGTAGGCCAACCTAATTTCTTAGAATCACATACAACCTACTCTCAACTCCATATTAGTGGAGATACAAAATTCCTAACTGCAGAATGTGGCCATCTTTGCATCTGAATCTGGGTGAGCTCATTTTCCTGGCTCCCCACAATGCTTTTCTTCTCTGTTTGCAAGACAATATTCTCTTTGGTGTAAGCGATAGGGATGTGAATCATTTTTCTAATGGATGAAAATATCGTATGATATTTTCTCATCCGTCAGGAATCGGTGGGGGGGGGGGGGGTGGCCTCGAAAGCGATAGGAAAACCCCACAAAATCTTTGGGGTTTCTCTTATCATTTTGGGGGGGGGGGAGGGGCGGGAAGAAAGGGCACACAAAAACAACCCCCAAATCCACCCTGACCCTTTAAATCTCATTATTTAGAATCCCCCACCCTCCCGACTTCCCAAAAACTGTTCTAAAGTACCTGGTGGTCCAGCGAGGGTTCCAGGAGCGATCTCCCACTCTCGGGCCGTTGGCTGCCACTGATCAAAATGGCGCTGATGGCCCTTTGCCCTTACCATGTGACAGAGGCTATAAAAATGGCATGGGACATCCATTGCTCCTACCATGTGACAGGGGCCGGCCAATGGCACTGATAGCCCCTGTCACATGGTAAGGGCAAAGGTCCATTGGTGCCATTTTGTTTACTGGCAGCCGAAGGCCCGAGAGCGGGAGATTGCTCCCGGGACCCCCGCTGGACCACCAGGTACTTTAGAAACGTTTTTTGGGGGTCGGGAGGGTGGGGGATTCTAAATAATGAGATTTAAATGGTCGGGGTGGGTTGGGTTTTTTTTTGGCTCTGGACTGCCAAAAAAAAAAGGGTTCAGATCCACGAACGAAGATTTCCCGTGGTTTTACTATGAACCCAATACCGGAAACGAGTCCAGTACTGATCCACATCCCTAGTAAGCGATATGCTGATTCCCTGCAATCCTTGTAATTAGCCTCAGCTCTGTTCCCCAATTACTAATATACCTTTCTGTGGCTGCTACCTTGATCCTGATTAGTTTTCTACTAAGAATCCAAATCTACATTTCCAAGCAGCCCTATGCTTCCTATTCCTTCTGACTTTTTAGTACCCTAACCAACTCTTATTTAATTTTCCTATCTGCCTTGGAGCAATTTTTCCACCTAGACTTCTCTTTTGTTCTCCTTTTATCTCTGGAGTCTCTAACTGTCCTCTCTCCAGACTGTTTCTGCCTATCTGATCCTTAAACAAAACTGGAAGTTTTTTAAATCAATTTATCCACAGTTCAACATGTTAGATTCCTAGAAGATATTATTCTAGATTCCTGTATTACCATATGTACTTGGCACTCAGCCCTGAATCTAATTATACAAGGTCAGACCAAGATAGTGAGTAGAATGTGTTATGGTGCCTAATAGGGGTGTGCATTCGGATTGACCGCATTAGTAAAACGCAACTCATATTTTTTTTTTACTTAAAAAATTGATTCGACATAAACGATCGGATTTCCCACATATCGAACATAGATATGTTCGATATGTGGGAAATCGCGATTGTTGAGCCAAAATAAAAATATAAACCCCCTCACCCTCCTTAATCCCCCCCCCCCCGACTTACCACAACTCCCTGGTGATGGAGCGAGGAGTGAGGACGCCATTTCTGCAATCCTTGGCGAGAAGCATGTGACGTCGGCGGCACGTCGAGTGACGCCGGCGTCACGTGATTCCCGGCTCGTTCGCGCCGGACGGCTCGTTCGGCCCAAAAAGAACTTTTGGCCAGCTTGGGGGGGTCAGGAGGCCCCCCCAAGCTGGCCAAAAGTTCTTTTTGGGCCGAACGAGCCGTTCGGCGCGAACGAGCCGGGAATCACGTGACGCCGACATCACGTGATTCCCGGCAAGTTCGCGCCGGACGGCTCGTTCGGCCCAAAAAGAACTTTTGGCCAGCTTGGGGGGGCCTCCTGACCCCCTCAAGCTGGCCAAAAGTTCTTTTTGGGCCGAACGAGCCGTTCGGCGCGAACGAGCCGGGAATCACGTGACGCCGACATCACGTGATTCCCGGCAAGTTCGCGCCGGACGGCTCGTTCGGCCCAAAAGAACTTTTGGCCAGCTTGGGGGGGCCTCCTGACCCCCTCAAGCTGGCCAAAAGTTCTTTTTGGGCCGAACGAGCCGTCCGGCGCGAACTTGCCGGGAATCACGTGACGTCGCGTCTGAGTGACGCGGCGCCACGTGATTCCCGGCGAGTTCGCGCCGGACGGCTCGTTCGGCCCAAAAAGAACTTTTGGCCAGCTTGGGGGGGGTCAGGAGGCCCCCCCAAGCTGGCCAAAAGTTCTTTTTGGGCCGAACGAGCCGTCCGGCGCGAACGAGCCGGGAATCACGTGACGCCGCGTCACTCGACGTGCCACCGACGTCACATGCTTCTCGCCAAGGATTGCAGAAATGACGTCCTCACTCCTCGCTCGATCATCAGGGAGTTGTGGTAAGTCTGGGGGGGGGGATTAAGGAGGGTGAGGGGGTTTAAATTTTTTTTTTGCACATATGTACATATACCCAACTCATTGGATTTTTTTTATGTCCATATTGGCCGCAAGTGGGACCCCCTTTCGGACATAAAAAATATGAACATAAAATTTTGCTCTGCACATCCCTAGTGCCTAAAGTTAGGCAAGGTATTGACTCACATAAATTAAAATGCCTAATTTAGGATACTAATACCAGAAATCTGCACTGAATGCCTAAGTTCTTTCCCATGACCTTGATCCTCCACTTGACTTGTCTCCTTTTTAGAGTTTCTAAATGTTGGTGCCTTTTATATTTTTATTTCATTTTATTCAGTTTAACAAACACTGCTAACCACAATTCTTCAAGGATTTACAAAAATATATCAGTGAAAAAATAGCGATAAAAGGGAATTAGTAAATCTAACAATTTTGTTATAAGTATACAATATTTTTCTGAAGTAGTTTATCAAAACTCCTAAGGACATACCAGTACAAAAACAAAATATACATTAGTTAAAAGCACCACACATCTCACACACACTTAAAATCAGATCACACACATATCAATAGCATTTTTCCAAAAACCCTTTTTTTAAATTTTATAAACACACATGTATTTCAAAAACGTACATCTTTGTAACCCCAAACAGAGGCCCCCATTTTGCTGAAAAACAGTTTCTTCAGGGGGATTTTAAAAAATGACAGATTATAGAAACCTTTTCACAAAATTGGTGCACATTTTACAATAAAAGTATATACCAAAGGCAACCTTGAAAATATGTTTACTGTTCTATGAAGTTAAGATAACCATTCTATCTCCTAAAGCATTGTATAACATTTAGAGGCTCAATAGTAGGTCTTGGTAGTTTTCATTTTCTGCAAAAATAGAATAAAATATTGCTATAAATATAGAAATAATTTTTAAATTAATGCCTACTTGTAAAGGGACAACCAACACTTACTGTAGTCATGAGAGCCAAACAATTCTCACTGAAGATTCAAAAAATCTCTTACGGATTATTAGAGTAGGCTGTAGAATCCAATTTTTAGAGCATCTAAATATCCACAACCAGGGTAACGAAAATATTAGAAACTACCACCCAGGAAAAAGATCTAGGCATCATAGTGGATAATACTTTAAAATTGTCGGCTCAGTGTGCTGTAGCAGTTAAAAAAGCAAACAGAATGTTAGGAATTATTAGGAAGGGAATGGTTAATAAAACGGAAAATGTCATAATGTCTCTGTATCATTCCATGGTGATACCACACCTTGGATACAGTGTACAGTTCTGGTCGCCGCATCTCAAAAAGGATATAGTTGTGATGGAGAAGGTACAGAGAAGGGCAGCCAAAATGATAAAGAGGATGGAACAGCTCCCCTATGAGGAAAGGCTGAAGAGGTTAGGGCTGTTCAGCGTGGAGAAGAGATGGCTGAGGGGGGATATGATAGAGGTCTTTAAGATCATGAGAGGTCTTGAACGAGTAGATGTAGATTCAATAATAGAAGGATAGGGGTCATTCCATGAAGTTAGCAAGTAGCACATTTATGACTAATCAGAGAAATTTATTTTTCACTCAATGCACAATTAAGCTCTGGAATTTGTTGCCAGAGGATGTGGTTAGTGCAGTCAGTATAGCTGGGTTCAAAAAAGGTTTGGATAAGTTCTTGGAGGAGAAGTCCATTAATGGCTATTAATCAAGTTTACTTAGGGAATAGCCACTGCTATTAATTGCATCAGTAGCATGGGATTCTTGGTGTTTGGGTAATTGTCAGGTTCTTGTGGCCTGGTTTGGCCTCTGTTGGAAACAGGATGCTGGGCTTGATGGACCCTTGGTCTGACCCAGCATGGCAATTTCTTATGTTCTTATGTTCTAAATTAGTTAATGAAGCAATTGTCTACATGTTTAACCTGATCATAACAGGTAGGTAGCAGTGCAAAAAACCCTTTGTATATTAAATATATTTTTTATAGATATAAAGCCCCAAAACATGTTTAAAATGTTTATCATATATATAGTAGGTCTTACTTGAATAACTCACAACACTAAGTTCTCCCTATAGAGAAACCGATCACAAGTTGGAAAACATTTAGCTGAAACAATTGCCGACAGAAACTCCTAAAATATGAGCACTAATTTAAATGAAAAATCTACTATAAATTGTTTAAAACAAAAAAAACCCATGGCAAACCATCAAAATGGGATCATCACCAATAATTTTGAATAAAGCTTACTTCAAAAAGCTTTTAACAGTGCTTCTCATTGTCTGTATCCACAATAGTGCAGACAGAAAAATTGCAGAGTGAAAGATGCAATGCATTCACATATGAAGTTAGAAATGCTCAAAAGCAAAAACATAGAATAGAGCACAAATGACATAACCACACATCTCAAAAGTTATTTTGATTCATCAATAAATCATTGATTGACAAATATCCATATACCACCCTAGACACTGTGTGTTATTGCACTCATAGTAAAGAAAACCATTCTAAATCCTGATTAAGACCTTCTGGACTTTGCGTGCTCCACTGATGAATGAACTGCTGTTCTTTCTGTATAAGAATGTGAGTGATGTCACCACTCATCTGAGTGTTATCTTACAAATCCCAAAATGTTGAGAGCTTCAAACTGATGTTGGTGTGAGAGTCAGTACTCTACTAATGGAGCTTGAAGGTTCAAAGTGTGTACTGCTTTTATGTTCCACAATACAAGTACTGACACTTCTCTTAAAGGTGACCTTTAAAAGCCCTATGCGTGCCAAAGCTGGGAGATACACGCAGAAGTCGGGCCGGTGTGCACCACTTGGATGTTAAAAAGCATGTGAGTAGGCACAAATTTCCAGATACATGCACAAAATATTTTTGCAGAAAAGGTCTGGAGTGTGGGTATGTTCTGTTCAGTGCATGAGCATTCCTAGATTTCTGAATGAAATCTGTGTGTATTTGCATGCAGAAGTAAGCACCGGGGTCCCCTACTGTGTAACTTTACTTCTGCTATGGATGGCGTGTAAGTCCTGAAACAAAAATACTAAAGTGGTTAGCAGGGTTTAAGGGTTGGGAATAAAAGGGTAAAAGCGAAGGTTATTAACTTGGGGGGGGGGGGGGGGGAGGGAGGAAAGTCCTATCTCTTAACTGGGTGAACTGGGAAAGGACTGGGGAAACTGGTAATTTCATCAGCGCACATAATTTACAAAATACTCACACTTATGCGGTATAGGCGGCATTTGTGCTCACATGCACGTGTCTATATAAAACTGCACATACATCCACATGCCTACAGCCTATTTTATAGCCTAGTGGTTAGTAGGGATGTGAATCATTTTTTGACGATTTAAAATATCGTCCGATATATTTTAAATCATCAAAAATCGTTAGAGGCGATATTTAATAGGAATTCCCCCGATTTATCGTCAAAAATCGTAAATCGGGGGAAGGGGGAGGGGAAGGAGGAGGGCGGGAAAACCGGCACACTAAAACAACCCTAAAACCCACCCCGACCCTTTAAAATAAATCCCCCACCCTCCCGAACCCCCCCCAAAAATGCCTTAAATTACCTGGGGTCCAGTGGGGGGGTCCCGGTGTGATCATTTACTCTCGGGCCTCCGGTGCGTTGTAGAAATGGTGCCGGCGCTACCTTTGCCCTGTCATATGACAGGGCAAAGGTAGCGCCAGCGCCATTTTGTTTTTTGTCCCCCGACGTCAGGAGCGTAGGAGATTGCTCCCTGACCCCCGCTGGACTTTTGGCAAGTCTTGTGGGGGTCAGGAGGCCCCCCCCCAAGCTGGCCAAAAGTCCCTGGGGGTCCTGCGGGGGTCCGGGAGTGATCTCCTACGCTCCTGACGTCGTTTTGCTGTACAAAATGGTGTATGGCCGGTGCCATTTTGTACGGCAAAACGATTCGAGTACAGGAGGTCGCTCCCGGACCCCCGCTGGACATTTGGCAAGTCTCGTGGGGGTCAGGAGGCCCCCCCAAGCTGGCCAAAAGTCCCTGGGGGTCAAGCGGGGGTCCGGGAGCGATCTCCTACGCTCCTGACGTCGGGGGACAAAAAACAAAATGGCGCCGGCGCTACCTTTGCCCTGACAGGGCAAAGGTAGCGCCGGCGCCATTTGTACAACGCACCAGAGGCCCGAGAGTAAAAGATCACACCGGGACTCCCCCTCTGGACCCCAGGTAATTTAAGGCATTTTGGGGGGGTTCGGGAGGGTGGGGGATTTATTTTAAAGTGTCGGGTGGGTTTTAGGGATGTTTTAGTGTGCCGGTTTTCCCGCCCCCCCGATTTACGATTTATACGATATTTAAAAAAACAAAACCGCAACGATCTGATTCCCTCCCCCCCCAGCCGAAATCGATCGTTAAGACGATCGATCACACGATTCACATCTCTAGTGGTTAGAGCAGTGGACTATGAACCAGGAGACTAGGGTTCAAGTTCTGCTATCGCTCCTTGTGAACTTGGGCAAGTCACTTTACCTTCCATTGCCTCAGGTACAAAAACTTAGATTGTAAGCCCTCTGGGGATAGAGAAATACCTTCAGTACCTGAATGTAAACTGGTGTGATATCTCAGTTGAGATCGAATGTCGTTATTTACAAATAAATAAATAAATAAATAAATAAAATAATAAACATATGCGCATATGTTCTAAAATGGCTGAGTCCATTAGTGCAAGCTGGCATATGCATGTACATGTGCGCCTGTGTGACTGTTTAAAAGTTACCATCCCAGTTTCCCCAATATTAAGTAGCTGACATGGACACATAATCACATAGATTACTTGGGCCATTTGGCAATTTAATATCCCCAAAATGTTATAAAATTTATGGACCTTAGGGTGTTCAAACACTGATGTATTTCCACATGGAGAATGTAGTCCACTATTACAAGATACATCTTCTGTAGGGAGCACAACAGAGACCAATTGGATGCAAAGGCTCCTGCTTCTTTTATGTTGAAAGACCAGAGGTTCATTGACGGGACCCATACCAGCTAAAATATGCCAATGATTGCATATGATAGACTTATCTGCAAAAGCTTGATTATGTGATGGTGCATACCAAGTGGTGTAATGGTACTTGAACTGAACCTCTTAATACATTATCTCAATTGCATAAAGTGCATGTTTTTACACACATCAAATACATCCCATTGTGTAATCACAGTTTGAAAACCTGGCTGACAATATCTTTGTCTGAATTTTATGTTCCCGGTTGGAATGACACAATTTCTGAAGATGTAGTAATTGGCCTATGTGGATATTTTACTTTAAACTTTCAGGATGAAAACTGGAGTTATGCAACATAGTATTTTTATCAGTGGGCTTTCTATAGATGGTAGTAATTTTTTGCCTCATTGTTTTTTCACTAGAAGGTCCAATCTGGAGAGTATCAAACTGCATTGTGAACTTCAAATTAGGATACTGAATCAGCCACCTTCCCAGACTCCTCAGTGGCAGATGTTCACTGTGCGGCAGGGAGCCACTATCAGATGCATGTGATACTAGGACCTGGTGAAGAGACGCTTAGGGCATGTATGTGCATCAGTGCACATGATTTGGTGCATGTTGATGGGAGAGCTGGGTGCCCACCCCAATGATCATCTCACATGCTCAAGACTACTTAGCCTGTCTGGACTTGGAGTTGTTGCATCAGCAAATGGTCTCCTGCTTCCTGCTCCTCCTGGTTCCTGTCTTCTGTCTTGCTCAAGCCCTCCAGCCTGATTCCTGCCATCAGCATCAGCTTGGTTCCTGCCTTTTGCTCCAGCCTGGTTCTGTCTTCAGCTTCTGCCTGGTTCCATTTTTTCAGCCTTCAGCTCTGATTCAGCTTCAGCATTGGATCAAGCCATCAGCCTTGTCACAAGCCATTGGCCTTGTCTCAAGTCATCAGTCTTCTCCTTGCCTGGCTTCAACCATAGTCTGATCTTTGTATAGATTTTTGGATTCAGTCATAGTCTAGCCCATGCCAAGACTCGCTAACCCACCACTGGCATGGTTCTCAGGACTCTACCTAGGAGACTGCATCACAGCAAGAGGGGCTCACACATTTGCAATTCCTTACACCTGTTGATAGAGTCACTGAATGAATTGTTGTAACTTCTCTACTGTATTTAACCAAATCCAGAAAAGATAATTGATATAGAATTTCCATAAAACTGAGGTGTATAATCAAAGTGCTTCTCAAACTCAGCAACATTCAGGCAGGCAATAGATAGATCCATTGCAGACCCCCATGGCCATCACATAAACTTGATGAAATATTTGTCCTTCAAAAGTAAAATAATTGGATATAAAAGCAACTTCAACCAATTATTTAAGGAATTGTATATGTGTTTCTTCAATGTCTCACTGGGCAAGAGTTGACTCAATAATTCCTAAAGCTGCTTATTGGGGAATACAGGTGTACAATGCACAGATATTAGCAGTTATCAGAAGACTGCTATCTAAAGTAAAATAAACACCTTGCAATGAATTAATAAATTATGTTGAATCTTTAATGTACGATGTAATTTGTACTACAATAGGTTGCAAAAAGATGTTAATTTATTTTGACACTGGTTCAAAACAAGAACCTATACTAGACACAATAGGCTGACCAGAAGGTGCTGTATGTGACATGGATTTTTGAAGTAAGATACAATGCTGGTGTAACAGAATGGTTTACAAAGAAAATTGAAGATGTTGCCGGCTGCCGACTTTCGCTCCGAATAGCGCCCCCGTGAATGGTGGTGTTATTCGGCATGCTACTGCCGACGATAATGTTGATAACGTTATCACTGGCAGCAAAGACAACACCAACTCCGCCTCCTCCCCACCCCAACTCCTCCCCTCCCCCCCCCCAACCCCTCTCCTTCTTTTTTTTTTTTTTATTATCTATTTATTCATTTTCATATCATTACAAACATCCAAAATAGTTGTAACATGAAATTTTACATTCCAGCACAAACCATTCTTCTGTAACATTGTTAAGAAGCAATGAGGACCCTTGGAATTTCATTAGAGCAATTTGAAACAATAAGTAATTTCTAAATTTAATAAGGAATTTTACAGATTTCTCTTTATATTCTACCTCAATCTGGTTAGATGTTGCCTACCTCAATCTTACATTTATCTAAGAAAGCTCTTAAATGTATGGGTTCATAATAAACATACTTATTGTTCTTATACATAAATGTACACTTACATGGATATTTAATAACTGCCTGGATCCCCAATGCTTTAGCTTCTGACAACATCTCAACAAATTTTTTCCTTCTAGTGAGTTTCCTTTGTGAGATCAGGGTAGATCCATATTTTTTGACCAAAAAATGTTTTGTCACGGTTCTGAAGAAAAGTTTTAAAAATCATGTCTCTATCTCTTTCATTCACAAAGGATACTAATAATGTCCCTCTGAATTCAATTTGTTCCTCAGAGGGAGCTTCCAGAAAGGCAGTTAATTCTGTTTCTAAATTAACTTCTAATGACCTGGGTTCATTTCTAACTCCTATATTAGGTAGAAAATAGATTTTTGAGATATCTGGTATTTTATCTTGTGTTATTAATAAGACATTCATCAGATATTTTTTAAATTGTTCTTTAGGCGAGATCAATTTCGCACTTGGAAAACTTAACATCCTCAAGTTTAAATATCTCATCTTGTTTTCAATCTTTTCATAATTTATTTTCATTTGCTCATCTGATTTAATCAGATTAATTTGAACTTCTTTTATAGATGATAATTGTGCAGAGATCTCATTAATCTTAGTTTCATGAGTATTTACCACATGTTCAATTACATTCATTTTACATTGAGATACATTTATAGATTTAGTTAATGATGTTATTGAATTTTCTAAAGTCATTAGGGCTTTCCATATGGAATCCAGAGTGATCACTTCTGGTTGTACAATTTTCTGAATATTGAGGTTCAGCAACATCTCTCCTTCCTGGGATACTTCAGAAATCTTTAAGATTTCAGTAGCCAGGTTTCCTTCACCTTGCTCTGATGTTATATTTACCCCCGTTCGTCCACCTTCCAATTCCTCCTCTGAGACAATGGGTTTACATGCTAATAGCAGTTTCCCATGATCTGAATTTGAGAGGGGTCCCGGGGTAGGATGCAGAGGGGTTTGAGGTGCTCCAGGGCTTAGGGAGGTTTGAATGTCCAGGAGGGTTAGGGTTTGCTCTAAACCTAAACCCTCAGCGGACTTAGCACCCGGTGTTGATACTGCAACTGGTGTGAAAAAACCCTCTATTGCTTGCTGCGTGAGGGTAGGTTGCGCTGGTACAGAGGAATCCATGCGCAAACGCCCCTTACGTTTAGTGTGTGGCATTATAAGGTAGACAGAAAATATAAAGGGTTCCTACCACACCTGTTTCCTTTCTACGATTTCCTTGGTCCTCTGGGAGGGTCGGGAGAGTCCAAAAGCAAATTATTAAAGTATTATTTATATTCCATCGGAAGCCATCGGAAGCAAGTCGGAAATAAGTCGGGCGCCCCTTTGACAGCGCGCGGCTTAGACGTCTCGCCGGCGGACGCTACACGCCGCGGCTGCGGCACTTTTATATCGGTAGAGTGGGCATGGCAAAATGACGTCAGATGGGTGGAGGAGGGTTTCGCAGGGCCGGGATCCTCACCCCACCTCAGGCAGGTCTTTTACTCCTCTCCTTCCTCACTTTAATGCCGTGGCTGCGGCACTTTTATATCGGTAGAGTGGTCGCGGCAAAATGACGTCAGATGGGTGGAGGAGGGTTTCGCAGGGCCGGGAACCTCACCCCACTTCAGGCAGGTCTTTTACTCCTCTCCTTCCTCACTTTAATGCCGCGGCTGCGGCACTTTTATATCGGTAGAGTGGTCGCGGCAAAATGACGTCAGATGGGTGGAGGAGGGTTTCGCATGGCCGGGAACCTCACCCCACTTCAGGCAGGTCTTTTACTCCTCTCCTTCCTCAACCCCTCCCCTTCTCCTAATTTGCAAGCTATCACATGCGATACGGCCATATCACGTGCGATCAAATTTAAACTAATAATGGGAAGGGGACAATA